>NC_056735.1:244705396-244929530 GCF_019279795.1 Protopterus annectens
GCTTCTCTGGCATTTGTGGTGGACTGTTTAGGGTGAAAGACTGTGGAAAACCTCTCCCTGTAGAGTGGACACGTATTGCTGCTCATACATTATTATGGTGGGAGGAGAACAAAGAGATTTTAGGATTGGCACAGTAAGAAAGAGGGGATAGAGGTACTAATTGCAATAGAGGTAATAATTGTGGGTATTTTCTGGACTATAAAGATATGTAGAGTGAGGGAATTTCATTTGGGTAGCGGATGGGTCAGTACCTTCTTGTGTATTCATGGTAAGTATGTTGGTTTGTTACAGTAGAATGCTTGGCTTTGGGTGTACAACTGTTGTGAAAAACAATGCTTTTTGTGTGAGTCTTCAGTTGTAACTTGGAACAGGAGAGGAACTGTCTTGGTTTGGATTAGGATGCTACTACAAGGTAAGCTCTACAAGGGACTGAGGTTTAGTGAGTGAAATGGTTAAAATGTAATAGAGCAGTAGTAGTAAATGTTGTAGGCAAAACTCTGTAACCCAAAGTTAAAGTATAGCGGAATGAAAGCATTTGTCACATTTAGACAGTTTGGGATAGCTTTAGTGACAGATTAGGAGTGGGAGTATGGTTGAGGTGAAATGTTTTTGAGACCACAAGTAGTGCATCTGTGGGAATCAGATGGAGGTTTATGCCATTATGAAGATGCCCAATACTGGCCAATGACTTTCAGTGCTGGGGAGAATAGAAGGAGCTCATGTTTGTACCCATGACTGCTAGGCCTACTGCCTAGGGCTTGGCTAGGTAGGTTTTGTAGAGAAGGAGGTAAGTAAGGCAGGGTATTCTATATGCAGAATATAGGTGGATCACTAATCTGATAAAAAGTGAGATAGTTTTGGCAAAGTTGGTGAGGGAGGCTGTAGATTTAGCTTTAATTCTGGAATTGTATTTAAGAGTGTGGTAGGTGGGGAATGCATGAGAGAAGATAACAGTTATGAAGAAATTGTGTGAAGGAGGCAGAGAGTGGTCGTGGCACATTGATATGAGGGCATAAGTAGTACATAAAGGGGAAAAGGGGACGTAGCTGGTAATACGGTGTACCTGGGGAAAATGGGTAATTTTCAGGTCTTACCATAATCCGAATGAAGATAAGAATGATTTCATGAATAAGAACTTGGGGCGATACAAAATCTTCAGAAAACAGGTTCATCCTTGGGTGGAATTTTAATTTAGTTATATAAACTGTTTGGAGTAGTTGAAGCCCATAGGAACTAGCAGCAAACATTGAGAGAAGGGATATGTAGAATTTGTGGATATTAGAGGCACTTCAGTGTGAATACAAGAAGCAATTCCCATTTTCTGAGATGAGTGCAATCAGCCAGATGTTCAGATAAGATTTTGATTGCAAACAGGTTAACAGATGCCTGTTGTTGTATGAATATTTTAGAAAGAAAGTTTGCGGAATGTGGAGTATTACCCTGATATCAACTGGAAAGTTGTGGAGAAAAATGTTATATGTAAATACGCCACAGTGAACTCAAAAATATCTCTGCACTATATATCACTCAAAGGTAATCTGTAAATAATGAAAAATTGCTGTCAAAGTGTGATGTACATTAAGAAAGTTATGGAAACAATCTCACTTCCAAAGCAACCCGACAGTCATAAATACAGATCTGTAACAGAATCTTTCCGGCAGGCTTAAGGACAATTATGGAATATTACCATAAGTCCATTATTATTAAAATACTAGCTGTACCCAGCCACACGTTGCTGTGGCTCAGTCTGGTTAAATGGAAAAGAAAGAAAAGAGAAAGCACACATTTCTAATATGTTTTATTTCACAATGCTTGTGGTATACAATATGTTTTGTTGTTCCATTGTCTGTGCAGATATAGAGATTGTCTGGTTTGCCGACTCTAGAACATGCAACATATAATTGTCCATGTGAGAAGCAATCCGCGTGTAGATATAAACCGCACAATTCTAAAGAATGGCCCTGAACTTTGTTGATGGTGATTGCAAACGTCAATCGAATTGGGAATTGCAATCTCTTAAACTGAAATGGCATATCCGTTGGAATCATAGGAATGCGAGGAATGAAGACATCTTCACCTTTGAAAGGTCCTGTCAAGATTGTTGCTTCTATGATGTTGCTCATTAATTTTTTTACTGTAAGCTGCATGCCGTTGCAAAACTTTGGCTGGTTGATATTTCGCAACATGATAATTGGCATGTCGATTTTCAATTGCAGTACGTGCGGTGGCATCCCTGGCAGATCGAGTGAATTCAAAAATTCTGTTGGATAATTAACCGCTTCATCTGCTTCCACAACAGTGTCGACGGACTTGTATGTGACTGCCTCGCTTTGAATGTTAGACTGAATAATATTGTTAAGTTCGTAGACGTCTTTGTTCTTGGCTGCAAGAATAGCTCATTCAGTCAGCCAATCGTGATTCTTATAATTGCTTTGAATATTGGGAAATACTTTTTCAACCAATTCTTCTTTTGACGTCACTAAATTGCAGAAGTTATGAGGCAATGAAATTCGTACTGAGGTCAGATCAACTGGCACCTTTCCATTCCCAATTTCCAGCAATTGATGTGAGAATATTTCAGCTGATCAATCGTTTTGCAGCTGGACACTCATATTTGCAGTTAATTTTAATGTCTTTATGTGTCGCCACAAAATAGAGTATTTCATGCAAGCATTTATTTCGTCCGCTGGTGTCGATCGAGGAGAACGAAGCAGATCTGAAGCTGCAGAACATGATCGCCGTGCTTGCAACCGTGCATCCTCAAGTCTGGCTGCATGTCGCTCTGCTTCTTCCTCGGCACATATTTGAGCCATTCTTTGTCTGTTTTGCTCGTTCGCTGATGCCCGTTCTTCCTCAGTTTGATTTGCAATTACTCATCGCACTGCTTCCACTCCACGAGTACGACAACCTAAGTTTGATCTTCTACGAGGCATTATTTGGATGAACTAAAGCACTGAAAAAGAAGAAAGAAAGTTATAACTAAAACATATAAAATTACATATTTGTATACAAATATATAGAATCCATAGTAGGTATATAAAAACACGCGCGTATTCGAATGCAACGTGTGACATCTATGTAATAGTAGATATATAAAAACGAGCGTATTCGAATGCAAAATTGTGTGAAAATTTCAAAGCAATCAGTGAAGAACTTTCGGAGATTTAACATTCTGAACAAACGAACATTTACATTTTTATTTATATAGATGCTGGCTATAACTTATGGATTCTGATGGAATCTGTAAATTTTCTACTAAAAAAATTGATAAAGGAAAAGGGCAATCAATCATATCACCACAGCTAACATTAGCTAACAATGAGTGTGTGACTTGTGTGGAGACCTCAGGTAACACACACACCAAGGAAACTAGGAGATATAAAAGAAGGCATGGGGTATTTGGTAAAGAGGGACACACAAGAGATATGTTGGAAAAGGAAAATCTGAAGGAAAGTCAGAGGGGAATGGGCAAAGGTTTTTATTTGTTGGGAATAGACCCACTTTTTTTTTTTTTTTTGTTAAGAATAGAAGGAAAGGTAAAGACAGGTAAAGAGGAGGAAAAGCCCATCACAACTGGTGTACCTGTAGAACAAATATAACACACGACAGACAAAGGTTGGAAAGAAACAGTAAGGACAGGTAAGTTACACAGATAGCACTCTGCACAACACAGGCAACGAAAATCTGACAAACAGGGTGCGGAGGCATACCAGCCATGGTGAAATGCAGAAAAAAATATCTACCTATGTTACAACATGTTTTAAATTGTGTGGCAGTCATACCTGGATGTGTATGACCACTGGTAGATGTGTGCTGTAGGGTAATAAGGATCACAGTATACACTGGATAAATTAACACATTTCCAAGTAGTCTGTCAGCAGTGCAAGTGTAAGCCAAGCAACATCAGAGATGAACAAATGCAGATATAGGAATGCTAGATAATTCCAGCAGAAGACAGAACAGAACTTTTGACCATTCATGTGAAAGGCAAACAACCAAGCATAGTGCCAAACAGAAGTACTTCAACAAAGCAACAAAATGTCTGCTAAATAAACAAGTAGTTGTACACAACCCAAACAAATGTGTAATTAATACATATATGTGACTCACAAATGCCATGCCAAAGGTAACACACAGGTATAGGCATATATGTGCACCTGTCTGTGGCCTAAATGGAATGCACATGAAAGCAATGTCAATACACATACACACACAAATGACATGGAAAATATTTGCACAAATCTAACATTACAGGTCAAAAAAATACATCAGGTTGTGGACATCTGCACACAAGTCACTGGCTACTGCATACAATGGTTAGCACACAAGTATAACAAGAACATGGATGTATTGCAAGCAGTAGCAAGCGACCTGTGTGCAGATGTCCTGCATCTGTACAATGGCTATAGCGTTAGCACATGTTGACCTTTTCAACAATGTAATACATGACAATGGACAATAATTGCAACAAAGACAATCATATCTGCAAAATATATTACGTAACTACAAAGGTGGAAAGGGGAGTGAACAACCTGGGTCCACATCAAAGAAGACAACAATAAAGCAGCACAAAAGGTAAGGTTGCACATTGCAAATGAACACATACACCACAGAGGAGCTGTTGAATCCTCCCCAAAATACATTTAAGCAAATGGCAAATCTATGTTACATGGGTAAACTGCAATGCTGACATTAACAAAAATGAGCATGTATAAATCACATATGTACAGACATAAGAAGGCAAGCTAAGAATTTCCATCACATACACATATACTGTCATGACAATTTGGAATAAACAACCACAGGTGTAAGTAACTGACCCTGTTAATGAGCAGAGGACAGTAGTGTGAGAATCATAACAGCATGTCAATGAGAAGTCAGTGAATGCTAAAGTGTCAAAGGTACAAAGGTGTTTCAGTATGGATCGGACTATGTGCAGACATGTACATACAGCTGTACAACTACTGCCAGAAGGTGTAAACTTATGTGAATAACTAATACATGTGGAAATGTAACATACACCAAACACAACAGACTGTACTGTTACTGAATAAATTATCATTGCCATGGTATATACAAGAGTTTTGAATTGATGTTCTATGCAGTCAGAAAAAGAGGACTATCCATATGTATGGCATACCTTTATATGACCCAGAATGGCATCCGCATTGCCAACACATGGCACACAACATGACATCATCCCAGTGCAACAACATGACAACTGTCATAGAAAACACATGGGTAATAGCATGCACTTCTTTTGCACATACGTGATATGGCAATACATAAATCTTAACCATATTACTGTGGTAGTCCCTGACCATGGAAAATGTGTTTTCTGGGAGTTTTTCTCACAAAAACATGTTTATAGGATAATTGTTGCATCTGTAGCTGCATGTTAACTGCCACAATATATGAACAGCTGACTGTGGAAGGAAAGCGTAATGTGTTACTGTGTGTCATGCTCACATTGAAATATAATTAAATGTCACACGATGATATCTCTATTGTATGTTTACACCTGTAATACATAAGCATGGCAGCTAAATCGTATGCATGCACAAGACTGTATATACAGTACAATCAATTATATGGCAAACAGCATGGTGGCAGCATTACACAATTGGAGCACACAGACAATGCATACAGACCTGAGGTGGGACTGCCCTGATGGGGATGAACATCGCGAATGATCTCTCAGGCTATCTCCCTAAATGAGTTGTGCATAGCTTGTGCCATATTCTGAAAATAATTACCAGTCATATCTCTCATCTGTGTTCAAAACACATTTGTCTGTCTGTTGTTCCTGGCGCTATCTCTCCCAGGCTGCAGCAGGGATGATGACACCTGCAAGTGCAGCTTCCTCGTCATCATCCTCATCATCATAGTTGCTTCATCTGATGACTCCGTCAGTGGCCTGGCATGTGCTTGTTTTCTATGCCTGATTGGCCATTGTCATTGGGTACCATGCTCTGTCAAGATGAATCACAACACAGGAATGAAATTACATATGTATACCTGATACTACCTGTCTGCATAACATACCCACTGTGACACAATGAGCAGGCAGAAATCAGTCCTCATTAAACATTAAAACATGTTATGCCCATAGCCCACTGTCATTTAAGATGTGACCTACATTTCAAAAGCTATCTTCACAAAACATGGCTTGCTGCTAAATGATGTTTAAACATATTTATATTTAAATCAGACTTGTAATCACAGGTATAGTACGATTATTGCATTTACCTTACTGATGCATAATGGTATTCTGGCATTATAAGCAATGTACATAGTAATGTAAAAAATACAGGCCTGTAACAAGAATCAGATAGATTTATTTAACAAAACAGACAACATAAGCAACATACCTATCACCCTCCGCTGCCCCTCCAGCCAGTGCATCTGCTCAATATACAGGGCATTATTACAGGTCCTGTCCTCATCACCTTCAAAAAAAAAGAGCAACTATGAATGATGAAGTCCTCAAATAACAGAGATCGCTGAGATCAGGTTCTAAAAATTTTTCCTTTTGAAAACATCAGACGTTAATCCTACACATTTTGCAATGTTACACACTCAGCCCATTACATCTTTGAACAGAGTGGAGGACTTCAGTTTCAAACCTGCAACTGTAAGCTACATCACACTCTAATCCGAAACAACTACCTGCCTAGATAACCAATCAGATCTGAAAGCATATGTTATGAATGCAGTGAAGAGACTTGGGGTTATGAATGTACAGGGATGGGTTACTAATATGGATCAGTGTCATACGATTTACAAAAAGTACGATATGCTAGGGATTTTGGTAAATAATATGCAAGGATGAATTCATGTCAGCACAGTGGTCACAACCAGTAAAAAGAAGTGAAAGCATTCATTCCTCAGAAAGTGGGAGAGAGTAACGTATCACACAGCATCTGCTAACAAAGAAATACAAGGTGCTGCACCTAAGCAGCACTGAAGCATGTGGTTGGACTATATATAAAGATATTCTTTGTCAAGGTGCAAGTCACAAATCAAATGCATACATCACTACATCTTCCTGTTCTTCATTTCAACTGTATGTTTGACCACCCAACTTGGTCCAAAGTTAAGGAAGAGGTGGCTGGTGAAGTGAATTTAATAATGAATGACATACTTACACTTGGTAGCACTTCTGTAAATCATAACAGATTCCACAAATTTTTTTGAAAGGAATATAACAGCGTGTTCCAAGCATTACACAGAACCCTATACTAAAAGCCACACTGTTCACAGAACATTATGAATTTCAAATGTATTCAAATAAATTTGTTGTTTATCATAAAGCATGAGCAATATAACCATTAATATCAATAAGTGGGTATATAGAGCAGAATTTTCGATAATGTGTGAAAGACGAAAAGATAAACAATGATATGTTTCTCCTATATAGAGTTGAACCCACAGCATACCAAATTATATTCATGATGGCCTGTTTTTTTACAGGCCAGGCTACCAACAAGTACACATTTCTTCTTAACAAACAGTTACTGCTGGTGTGTATCCATGTTAATGCGGATAATGAATATGGAAACATCCAACATATACATGCTGTTGGCCATCATAGTCTACACAGATAACAGCAGCTATCAGCACATATTACAAATGAAAAGATATGTTTAGGTAGTCAGACAAGCATTCTGCTTGACTTAAACAAATGTTACTGTAATTAGATTGTTCACTTTATTAAAAGGAATGGAGTAAAGAAGTTATTTATGAGTTACTGTTCACACATATACAGGTAGACTAGGCAATACCCTCATACTATTACAAATAACTATGAAATGCATAGTCATCAGTGGCATACTCACTATAGGTAACAATCATATACGACTATAGTGGATGCATGAAATTATGTCATTATATGTTGGAAAACAGCTGTACATCTACAGTGTGCAATATGTACATTATGAACAGTACTAAATAAATAAACTCCATGGGACTAGAACCCATACTTATATGGAGAACAGTCACTATGTCTAGTCAAGTATACAGATAAACTAATTGTCAGAACAACTACTTAATGGTTTTAAAAGGCATGTATCTGATATATTTGGGACAAAGATGCATTTATAAATTCCATAGGAATGCTTAGAAATACATACTATTATTATGACACTTACTGTAGGCATCTAATGGCTGTCAATGCACCTTGGTGGCCCTCCAATGAAGCTCCTCTGTGTCCCTCTGATGCAGGTCATTGTAGCAGTGTTGAACTTGTACTCCCATCTGGAAGATCCCTGCATGTCTTTGATGCTCCCTTACAATATTATTTCAAATGTCAATTGTAGCGAAGATCTATGGCCTGGCTCTCATGTGATGCTTTATTCCAGCATAGACAATTAGAATCTGGGTGGTCTCCTCCTTGGTCCAATTGGGTACCTGGTCACAACAAAGCCTACTAGAAGTAGTAGCCATCTCAATAATGTTGATAATCCAATGGAAAAAAATACTTAGATCTGAAAAGTGCTCACTCTGTCCCACTGAGTTCATAGGTAGCAATGGTCTGATCTGTAAATGTATCAAAATCAATATTTAAAAGTGGTGCTTAAGTCATGTTATCAGATCACTGGTAGATAACAGGTATGTGCTACACATTACTGTTTAAAGATACCTATTGAGTACTTGCATGGAGCACCTTCCTGTTATGCAGAGCTATTGGTTAATGGGCCAGTTTTCAAGAACTTGGACATGTGCAAATGGGATTCCAAATCTGGAATTTTAATGAACCCTATTAATATATATATATATATATGGCACAAATGGTACTTAAAAGATGCATGCACAGTAGCTGCTCTTTCTCTCAGTTATACCAGTTGTAGCTGCTAAGGTAAATTTGCACTAGATAGTATTTCTGTTTTGGGGAATATTAGCTCATTATACATCTATATTAAGAGCACTGACTCTCAACTGTATCTCTTTAGATACATACATTTATGGAAAATATGTGCATTATGAAAAATCAAATGTAAACCAAACTGAATAAAAACAAATAAAAACCACAAAGCCACGGCAACCTTCGAAAAACCAGGGTACTCTGATGAAGCTACAAGAGGCTTGTGGCGAAAACGCTGGTTTATCGTAAAAAATAAAAGTTGCGTTAAGTATTTCTTGCACTTTTTTGCTGTTTTTCCAAGGTTGCCGTGGCTTTGTGGTTTTTATATGCATTATGAAAAATGTTTGCAACTTACTGGAGACGTGTGTGATTTACCTGCATGTATACAGGTATTGACATCTGCATCACGGATGTCACTTGTTCATCTGTAATACATACGACAAGAAGGCTGCAGGTTTCGTTTAGATGCTTTAATACATAGAAACACATCAGGATGGACATCATCATCATAATGTATAAAGAACTAGTTAACAGACAGACCTTACATACATACATACTTACATCTCACTGTCTAACTGATCAACTCGTTTCTTAAAATGTTCCCTTTTGATAAAAGAATGTGGGCCTTTTGATTTACAAAATCTTTTGAAATTATTCCATTTATTACATTTGTGGCATTGTTGACCAAAAGCTAAACATTTCTCTCTTTTAGATTCATGACTTCTACCACAATTACGACAGTTGGCAAAGAAACTGGGTTGGGGCACATGCTTCTAATTTGCTGACTCACACATGCTTCACTGAGACCGTGTGAACTCAGGAATTTGCCAGAAAGTTCTGGGGTTTACCAGCAAGTGCTGCAGGGGTACAGTTGCTGCCATGTGTTTGGGCCTGTTTCCTTTAACCATGTGCTGCATGCTATCAACATGAGCTTTATCACTGTGCCTTCTAGACGTATTCTCATTTGTAAGCATATGTGTGTGTTTTTTTGTGAGCTCATATATCTAACAAATCTCCATGTCCTTATTTAAAGTACATCACTGTCACAAAGCCAAATCTTTCTCACAACATCTTCTTTTATACCACACACAAGTCTGTCTTTTATCAACTCATTCCTTAAGTCACCAAATCTGCATGTTTTAGCTGTATTTCTCATGTCACTTATATATGCTGCGGAAGTTTCACCAGGCTTTTGATCCCTTGTGTGAAATAAGTGCAGTTCCATTGTAACATTTATCTGGGGGTTACACATGTCTCTAAATTTACATTTTAAGCATTCTGGGTCCTCCCTTGACTCAGCCGGTACAGATAGCAGGTGTCTACACAAATAAGAGCTCCCTTTTAATGGCTTCTGACTCAGCTAAATTAAGCAGAATAAATGCCTTTTAATGGTCATCTTTATCAAAAAATGCAGCCTGTATGAAAATGTCGTACTCTGGACCATACAATCTCCAGTTCTTAGCAATATTACTGTCAAATGCAAGTGCATTGGGTTTTCAAAATCCATCTACCATGCCCATAAACTATGCACAAACACACTGAAAATATGGCCCTTGTAATTATGTATGAACAAACTGTTCTGTGAGCAGGTAACAACATTCAAATGCACAATACACTCTTCAAAATAATGTACTTTATGAGATATGCTCTGTAATGGCTGCAGTCTGTGAAATATGCCTTGTAATAGCTGTACTTTTGTGAAATAGCTGTATTGCAACACTGCACAAACGTGCAAAAACTTTATACACTTCTGGCAACTTCAATATCTTTGCTTAATATGAAATATACCGATTTGCAAAGCATGTAATAAAAAATGCAGTCATTTCCCCTTATTTTATTTGTTTTATGCAATTCAAACTTTATTTCAAACATTTTCCGTAGTAATTTGAATATTTTTATCAATATTGTACATACCTGTTCATGCAAATATTATTTAGAGTGTTCTGTATGCCCCATTTCATATATTGCAAAAAGAAATAGTGCTGAACAAGTTTTAATATTTGAAATTCATTTCTGACCTGTTTTGAGAAGTTTGCACATTTTAGGGATGATCCACTACTGTATATTCCTCCAGCTCTAAGCAAGTGCCTTTAGTCATTTTAGCCATACTGCCTCTAACGTCATGCCCTTTAGATATGCCAGTAATGACTTCATGTCCTTTAGACATACCACTTCTGGCACCATGTCACTTGTTCATCTCTAACACACATGTGACAAGAAGGCTGGAGGTTTCATTTAGATGCTTTTATACACAGAAACACATCAGGATGGCCAGCATCATCATAAAGTACAAACAAACTGCTTAACAGACAGACTTTGCATACAAACATACATGCTTACATCTCAACAGCTAACTACAAAATGGCAATCAGACTTGCACGTGCTCAGTATCTATACACTTGTGCAAGCCCTTGGATAGCTTCTTAAAGGTACATACACACATAATAATCTACAAAGGATATTCACTAATTCCTATATATGTATATATATATATATATATATATATATATATATATATATATATATATATATATATATTATATATATATATCATCTCCGGTTGTACAGATCTACACTGCAAAACTAAACAGCACATAAAGGTAAATTTAGAGATTATCTGTATATCTTATGGGTGACTCCATACAGTCTGTGATGTATGCATTGAAAACTACGGATTCCAACAGTATCTGTATGTCACGATTTATTATGTATTCCTATAGCTGTTATGTACATTTACTCAGTCATGATTCATAAAAAAAGTCTTAGAACTAGTGGGTCAAACAAACAGGGTCAGTACTGTCTGTGACCTGTTATGGATCCCGTGGTTTTCCAATGCTTTCTGTAAGCTGTTCAGTTGTTAATTTATAGATACTCTGTGAGGATGTGAATGGCATTCACTCCTTTGTAATACTTGTGTTGATCTGAAGTCATCATGTATAACGTGATATGACGGACTGTTTTTGAATACTTAACCAAAAAGAACAAAACTGCCTTAAGTAAAGCAACAGGCAGCTGAAACAATTATAAAAAACTTTAATAAAACTGAGTGCTTTCGCCTAGTCACATCAAAGATTTTCAGAGTTAAAATAACTATCGTACAAAAATATTTAAATAACCCTCCCTGTTAGTGACATCATAGCAGCTACAAATCAAAATAGAACATGTCATATCATGGATATTTAAATAAACATGAAACCAAAATTAAATATGTGCAAAAATAAAAAATATTGAAAGTCTGTCTGAAAAAAAAAATACTTAAAATACATTTGCACGAAGTTTTAAAACTGCATAAATAGAAATGTTCTCATTTAATCCAGGTTTTGAAGTGGCATTTAGTCTTAACTGCAAAAGATCTTCTTTATAAAGGCTTTCAAGATCACCTTCCCTCTCATTATATATCATGTCCACCACAAAAAATAAAATTTATTTGAAATTAAGGCATTGCATTAAATGCTTGAAGAGGGCATTAGTTGACTTTTTTTTTTTAATTCCTCAGTTGTTCACCAATCTGTTCTTTGAGGCATCTATTAGTTTTACCTACATAGAATGCAGGACATGTCATACAGGATGCTAAATATATAATCATTTTACTGTTGCAATCAATCTATCCTGGACAAGCAATCATCCTATCATAATGTGCTATTTTAATGTATGGCCCTTCATTGATAAACTTGCAAAACTTGCAAGCCCCACGTTTACTCATTTGAGATCTACTCCCAGCTGGCCAAAATCTTTGACTCGATTCCAAGAAGCCCTTAATATATTCCCTCTTTCATACCCACCTGCACGGGTCCCCTTAAAAGAACTTTAACTTTAGGGGCAAAAATAATGTTGCATGTAGTCTTAAGAATTTTTACTAAGGTCGGTACATCTTAGTTATAAGGAATAACCAACACACCGATTTTCTCATCAGTTACTGCTGGTGTAGTTTGTGGAGAAACTGTGTTCACAATTTCAACTCTTTTTATCATAATGGACTGAAATCTGGTCTTTCTAGCCTCAACAATTTTGTTTTTAATTTCATTTAAAAGTTCAAGTGATAGCTTCTTTCATTAAACATTTTCACAAACTATCTCATTCATAAATAACGAATCATCACAAATGATCCTGGAAAACTGGACCATTTGTCCTTTCACTATCCCTCTCTTTTGAAATATAGGGTGATTACTTTCAAAATGTAGAAAAGAATTAGAAGAAGTCTTCTTCCTGTAAATAGCAGAACCAAAATGAAAATTAACCAAATCCAAGTATAAACAAATGTCTAATTCATTTTATTGGTAAATTTCAAAAATGTGGTAGAATTGTTCAAATAGGTGATAAAATCAGTTACCAAATTCTTATCACCTTTCCATAAAATAAGGATATCATTGAGGAACCTATAGTATGCCACGGTATGTTCAGCAAAATGGGAACCTAACACACAGTTCTCCTCTCATTGGGCTAACACAAAATTGACAAATATAGGTGCATATTTGGCACCCTTTGCCACATCAGAGTTCTGCTGAAACAGTTCATGATCAAAGAACAAAAAATTAACAATACTATTTCCATTAAATCGACAAGCAAATTAATTCTATTGTTTGTTAAATTCTTGTCACTGGCTATACATTCCCTGAACAAATCTAATCCTATATTATGTGGTATAACTGAAAAATGTTCAGTGTCAATGGCTATAAACCATACGTTCTCATCATAATTCAGCATTCTTAGCAGATCAAAAACGTGCCATGAATCATGAATATTTCCTTTGGTTTCTCAAATGTGTTTACAATGAATATCTATAAATCCAACAATAGGTTCTGTGTGTGATCCACGAGGCACTACTGTGGGTCTCAGGCAGATCAAAAATATTTTTTCTGGATCCTGGAAGTCTGAACATCATGAGAAAGAAAGGCTTTTCCACATATAAATATTCATATTCTGATTGTGAAATAACATTGTCACATGACCCTTCAAACAAGAAACAATTTTAGCATAGTCAATATTCATTTGATTTTTAGATGTCCTCTAAGTGGCATCATCATTAAGAATGTCAAACATTTCAGAAACATAATCTATTTAGTTCATGAATTTTCTGGAATTATTTCAGCTGCCTGGTTCGTTACTTGAGCTGGTTTCTTTCTTTTTGGTTTAGTGTTTGCTTGAAGTGTTTCTGTGTTGTGTTTTTGACTGCTTGTCTGGTTATGCTGCAATTACATTACAGCTATAGCCATCACATATTTTTTTTGTATACATATGTTTGTGTAGTATGTTAATGTAAGACTGTGGCTCCTACGGCATGATGCTGTTGTGTTTGGACCTCTATTTCTTGGATATCTACTGTAATGTATGCAGACATTACTGCATGATTTTATATATCACAGTGAGTATTTCATTTTGCTTCACACAGGAATGCATAGTGCTTACAATGGCATAAGCTGTCCACATAATTATCTTCATAAGTGGGCCCCCACAAGAATCTGAACATGTACATGTCACTGTCTTTCAGCTGGTAAATAGAGTAAATAGACCTAGGGGTGGCAATTTCTCCCCACAGGAAAACGAGAAACATGGACAGAGGCTCCTTGGCAGCTGATGAATACAGTATGCAGGAATGAAGGCTGAGCCGACCTTACCACCATAATTAATGTGGTGGGAGGTCACAATAGATCCCATAAGCCCTGTCACTGATGCTGCTCTGAAATGATCCTCAGTGCATCCAACCTCTGATGAGATCACAATATTTCTTGGATCCCTGCATACAGCAAGTGGGGAGGAATGAACACCCAGTGGTGGGATAGAAGCAGGTGTTTCAAGCAGTGTGTGTATATTTTACTTTGCATAACATGGATGACTACAGAGTAAATGAGCACATATTGCTGTTACTTGCATATTCATGTATTGGCATCTTGTTTGTTTCAGCAGCAGAAGTGAATAGTGCCCAGAGATCCACACAAGCTGATGATAATCAATGTAAGTATAATGACATGTAACATACAAATGCAGCACAGACAGAACAGTGCAGTCAACATGTGCAGTGTCTGCATTAATGTTCGCAGGTCCAGCTACTTCTGCACAGCACCAGGAAATGGCAGCTGAGTGTGACCATACAGTGTTACTGTGACCACTAACTGTCACAACACCAGGAAATAGCAGTTGAGGACCTCGATACAGTGTTAAAGTGACCACTACCTGTCACAACACCAGGAAATGGCAGCTGAGTACCTACATACAGTGTTACTGTGACCACTACCAGTTACTACCTCAGGCTCATGTCATAACACTGCTGTTTGAAGTCATATTAATATTTCTCTAACATTATACACTACAGGTGCATCCACTGGAGGCACTAGCCATGCAGGTGCAAGTTCAGTCAGATCACGACAACTTAATAGGTTGCAACAATGTGTAGGAGACCTGTGTTACATGGCATTAATGTTGCTGTTTTTCTACACAGGAACATCTGTCCAAAAGGTGCACTGGACCTCACATGAGTTTCTGCCGCCCCTGTTACTGCATCATATATGTCATCATTGTACTATTCCATTACCTGCATACATGACTGTGCTGTCTTTCTCTTTACTTTGCCACTTCAGGATTTGCAGTATAACACACAGACTCTCCACAGCAGGAGTCTGTCAGCTGTATGCTGTCACCTAGCTTTCATACATGTCATTGTTGTTATTCCCATTATCCTCCATTAATAGTGTCCTTCTTGCCATTCATATGACAGAACACATCATCATCAAATGCACAAGCAAGTGGTATGTCCACATAATACCTTTTGTATGTTTTGAGGCTGTTGGAATGGTACAGCTTGTTACTAATGCTGACTTGGTTTCCCCACAACATTTACAGCTCATCCCTCTCCTTCCACACCATCTTCCCAGGAGATCTTGTCAGGTGTGCTTTAACAGTTGCATTTCTTACATATGTCATGTATGCCGTAACATACATGTCAAGTTTTTGGTATGTAGATTCTGTGACATATAAACAGACAATACCTAGTTGTAGGTCATTATTGTCTGTAACACTACACTGAGAGATATATGTCATATATCTTTAATGATATATAGCTTGTGATGAAAGGATGTTGTCCTGACCTGTGTTATCTGTCTCTTCTTTTAGGACATCAACTACCTTCATCCTCCATTAGCCTGTCCACTGATCCTGATGTGGAATTGGATGTGTCTTAGTATTGTAGCATGACCCCTGGCACACAACATGACATGATGATACAGTCCGGCCCAAATAGTGACAGTCATTTGGATATGGCTGTAGCCTCAGATGTGGAGGAAAATGTATCCAGCCATTCTGACAATGATTGGACACTGGATGGTGGACAGGATGAGGTCTATGGACAACAGCCCCATTTTGAGACTGCTACTGATGTTGACAATTCCCCCAAAGTATTGATAATGCCTATCTCAGCAGACATACAGTAGGTGTGCAGTTGGTGTGCATGGGCACATGTCAGATGGTGTCCACCTACTCCTACATGCAAATTAAGGTTCCCAGCAATGTTATGGCTCTGACATCTGTGCACCTGCATGTGCTCTATTGCACACCAGCTGGGTGTGATACATGAAGGGCAGGAGCACAGAAACAGTAAGGTAATGGTACCATTGGCTGCACAGAATAAAAGTATGATAACTGTGGCATAGTCTGTAGAATCCCAGACCTAAAAAATACTACATCACTGCTGAAGTACAAACCGGGTTTTGCCCTGACTGTGCTTAGTGAATTGTCACATGGGAGAGGAAGACTCCCTCTTAGGAGAATAAACATTGCCCTTTGGGCTTCAATATCTATGCTCCAATATGCACACAGATCTGCTATTGGCCCATGAAATGGGGCCCAGCAGTCATGACAAGACAGTCAAGTCACAGTCATACTCCTTAAATTCCACATGCTGACATCACTCCATCAGTCATCTTTGTGGAGCAACCTGGGACAAGTGTTTCCATACGTGGTAGGGGCAGACCAGACCATGGTGTGAACTGTCAGCATAGAGACCCTAGACTGCATTAGAGTATCACTGACAGCTGATCCACTCTGTCTGGTAGTATCAGTCTCTCACTGTGATGATGATGATCACCATGCAAGACACTGACAATGTCATATGCTTGTGCTCGTTGACAAGTCTGATACCACAGGAGTGCAACAATTTTACTAAACATAGCTGACCCCATTTATTACATTATTTTAACCATAGTTTGCTTGTGATATTGACAACAGTTTTGCACTATGCCATGAGTTTTTTACCTGTTTGCATCTTTTTATAGTGGACACACAGGAATGTGCTGCGCAGAAGTGTATTCCTTATTGGAATGTGTTGCGCAGAAGCGTGCTCCTTATTGGAATGTGTTGCGCAGAAGCGTGCTCCTTATTGTCTGCTATACACAGATACACCCATATGAGTATGCATGCATACCTATGTCAGTTGTTCCCTGAGCTGAAGCTCCCTGTTGTAACAGATTAGTACATGTTACTACTATTACATGGTATGATTATGTTGTTATGTCCAGGGCTCACTGTGTAAATCTAGTAGGTAACGGCCATTGGATGCAATTTGTACTCTGTGGTGGGGTAACACCTGGACATCAATATTTAACCTGTGTACTCATGTATGTGTGGCCTGTCATGACTCAGAGTTGTGTATCAAATGCTGACATGTTGCCTGGGCCTGCACTTGTGGTCACACACTCTGTGTCTTCTGCCCCCTATGTCCTTCTGCTCCTTCTCCTCTCTGATACCTGTGGGATGTCATCTTCAGACATCTGGGGTTCTTGCGGTAGTTTATCCACACTTGTAGCTGGAAGAGTGCCACACACTCTTGTTAGGATGCTGTATAGCATGGTGCACACAGTCATCATCTGTGCTGCCTTCTCTGGTATGTATTGCAGTGCACCCTTGCATATGTCCAGACAGCTGAACCTAGCTTTCAGTTCACAAAACACATGCTCAATTATATTTCTTGTTGTTGCTTGCATTGTATGGTAGGCCTCCTCTGTAAGATTTGGTGGCCCCCTGGATGCGGTCATTAGCCATGGCTTAAGTGAATAACTACAGTCACCTGTTATGGGAGTAAATACTCCTGCAGGTATTTTAGTTTGCCGGAATGCAGCACTCAGACCACTTTCACTCTATATGACAGCATCATAGAAACTTGCAGGGTGTGTTGCCATGAGGTATGTTATGCTTCCATCTTCTGAACACACAGACTGGCGTGAGGACACACACACATGCACTTGCACAGGTTTACATATTATTGCACACCTATAGTGCTGTAATTCCCTGGCAAAATACATATATAGATATGAATATTATTACACGTTAAGACATTTTATTCCCAGACATGTGTTGTTACTTAATAATATGTTGTTGTGCTGTCCTAACACCCAGGAGATCAGCTTGTGGGACAGCTCATAACTTAGAAGACATGCATGGCAATGCATGACATGAAAAGATTTAGCAAAACAATGGCACATAAAGTGTTAGTGGCTCAACAAGTAGCACATTGTCTTTGGTGCTAGAAAACCAGAAGGCTGTGATTTCTATTCTCACTTCATGTGATTGGACAGTTAATGCTATGGGGGTGGGCCTGCATTTTGAATTGTGTTATCCTTTTGACGAGATATTAAACCAAAGTCTCATCTGATTGAGTTGGTGGTAGCTTGAGTGGATGTGAAAGATCTCATGGCACCTATCAAAAAAAGTAGGGGAAACTCCCTGTTCAAGTTTTCCATTGCATTTTGAATATTTTTCTACTTTTTCCTTTGCTTTCTTGTTTTATTCACTCTGGTTCTGTCTTGATATTCACACTTCTGAAAGACTATAAGATATGATGTGTTTTTGCCGTCAGGTTTTGAGCTTGCCCTGTTGCTGGTTCTTTGGACTATGCTCATTTGATTGAAAATATTTTTTTAACTTTTATTTTACTAGTTTTTCATTTGTGTGTATGTTTCTGTTTGGTTTCATGTTTACATAGTTGAGTTAGTCCATGTTGTCTTTTAAATCTTGCGCTGCACTGCTTTCATCGCTATAACAGTATAATGGGTTTTGTGACACAGTTTTTATTGTTTTACAAGGACTTATACTCTGCATTATATAAAATACTGTACTTGTGCAGAACTGACAGAACAGTACACACAGTCTCAATAATCTCAGTAATAGGTTAAGGTTACATCTGCATGTAGGGGGATAAAATCCCAAATTGGCTACCCTAAATATGTTCAAGGTGAGGCAGCTCAAGTAAAAATAGTGTGCAGAAAAAGAAAAAGACAAACTCCATAATGCTGAATGCTTTTTGTCATAGAAAGTCATTGTCCATGTGGTTTCAAAGTGTGTGCCAGCAATGACTCAGTTAATTTGAAAGATGTATCCCTTCTTTGAAGTGGTGCGACCATAAAGTTGGTGTATTTACATTCGGGGGACATCCCACCTCCACAATGAGGGATGCAAGGGTGCTTGTCAACCTGCAAAAAAACAGACACGAATAATTCTTTCTCCATTTTTAGTTTTAGACATATTTTTTTTCCTTCTGATATGTCAACATTTAGGAAGCCGTCATTTCATAGTAGAAGCCCATAAATTATATTACTTCACTCAGCAGTAACATTTTAATAAAAAAAGCATAAAACAATTCCATATATGCCACAGTTTGATTATTAAAATCAGTGATTTATTTAACATCTGTAATTTACACACACACACACACACACACACACACACACACACACACACACACACACACACACACACACACACACATACATACACTACTACTGCAGCATTATTTACAATAAAGTAAAAAAAAAAAGGAAAAGAAAAAAGTGAAAAACTCAGCAACAATATGGCAGGATACGAGTGCGGTGGTGGTACTGCTGTAGCATTGTCGCCTCATAGCAAGACGTTGTCCCATTCGATTCTTAGCTAGAGCATCTTCTGTGTGGAGGCATACGTGAATGGGGCATGCCTTCATTGAAGGTTGTGCATCAGGGCTGGTAACCCAGTATGTAAAAATCCACTACCAATCATTAGCAGACCGGAGTTCCGCTGTGGCGACCCCTAATCGGGAAAAGCCGAAAGACACAAACAAACAAACAGACGCTCTACTGAAAAATATAACATATTTCATGCAGTGCTGTCCAAGAACAACCACTTGGCAATTGATGTGGGTTCTTTAAACTACAGACATCATGAAAAGATCTTGTTTCCATGACACATTTTGTATATAGGATGTGGTTTATGACCTCTTGTCACTATTACACAGTAGTAAGTATAGATGAATGCATAGTGTGCCATAAAGTAAAAAAAAACAATAAACATCTGCTACTGGTGCTACACACTGTACAGTGTATCATAGCCATGTATATGATACTGCGATGATCACGGACTGCTGCTGGTGCTACACACTGTAAAATGTATCATATCCATGTATATGATACTGCAATGATCACAGACTGCTGCTGGTGCTACACATTGTACAGTGTATCATAGCCATGTATATGATACTGCGATGATCATGGACTGCCACTGGTGCTCCACACTGTACACTGTATCATAGCCATGTATATGACACTGCGATGATCATGGACTACTGCTGGTGCTAAACACTGTACAATGTATCATAGCCATGTATATGATACTGCGATGATCATGAACTACTGCTGGTGCTACACACTGTACAGTGTATCATAGCCATGTATATGATACTGCAATGATGATGGACTGCTGCTGGTGCTACACACTGTACACTGTACACTGTATCATATCTATGTATATGATACTGTGATAATCACAGAGTGAATGTGAAAGGAGGCACTCTTCTCTCCGACACTGGCCATGGTGTTCAGACTAGTGCCAGGACAGATCTGTTTATTTTATGGTGATACTGCAGTTCATGTGTATGCAGTGCTGGCTGTCAGGCATGACTCATCATAACTAATATGTTCACATTTGTACAGCCCTCTGTCTGGGCTCATTGACAACAACAATACTCTGCCTCCTTAACATACACTCCATAAAAAAAAAAAAAACTTGCGTCCTTTTCCCAAAGGAAAGAAAAGGGCCTTCATTTGCTCGTCATGTGGCTAAGCTGCTGATTATCTGTTATTTTATTTCATGTTATATTAAAAGACTGCCTTGTGTGGAGTAGCCATATATGAATTTTGGATGTGGATATGATGGAAGTTTGATTCCTGTGCTTTCACTTGCAACATCCATGTAGCACACACAGACATATAGTCTAAAGGGGCATGTCTGTTGTGCCACTATATGGGTTTAACACTGTCTTGAACATATTCACTGTAAGATGGCATTGTCAGTATTGCTTTACAAGTGTTTAACACTGTCTTGAAGATATTCAGTATTAGATGCAATTGTCAGTATTGCTGAGCAGTTGTTTATACTGTTTCAACACACATGCATATCTGCAGTACATATACCACCAATGTTTAAAATTGTTTAACTGTATAGCATTTGTTACACAAAACATGACGTGCAGTAAAGAGACTGGAAAGTCTGTGGTTCAGGCAAGTGAAAGTGCTGTCAATATCATTACATATGCATGGATACTGAAATCTGTTTTCCTGCCATTATAGCATAAAATTGGGGTACAGTGCTATTTATAGGATTTCATGTTACCAATTTATTTAAATATTACATCTAAGCACACATTGCAGACTTCACCCAAGCTGCCTCATGGGGAGAGCTTTTTTTGCTTTCAAAAATAATCTTAAGCTCTAAAATAAAAAAATGTTATTTGTTGCTGATACATACTGTACAGTATGTCACAACATTAAAACAGAGGTGGAAGATTTCTGTTTGTGTTTGTATAATCAGCATGTACAGTATAGTTTGTTGGATGGATGCTGCAGCATTTTGTGTTGTTTGCCTTTACTAAAGGTTTTAGTGCTTTAATGATAGAAATTGTGGGTAGGAAAAGAAAGAAGTTACTGGAAGATGGGTATTTGGTGCTTCTCAGTGTTTTGATCAGAGATGGTGTAAGATGGCAGTATGAAGAAATGAGAAGCTATAGGTGGACAGAGGTGGAAGATGACATTACCACTGTTGGTGTCCATGGTCACCTCAGCAAAGACTGCAGGAAATAGGTAAATGATTAAATGGAGAGAAGCAATATAAAGGCTAAGGACATGATTCAGGAGGGGAGTGGACATACTGGGACCTGTCAAGCAGCGTCAGCTAACAAACAGCTGCTTTTCAACCTGGTACTTGGTATAGGTACACAAAGCATCATAGATTTTATATCTCTTTGAAAATAAACTTAGTGTGTTTTGTAGGTATTGGTGCTTCTACACATGCCTATTCAAACTCTCACATCTTTCCAGCTCATTCATAGGTGGTTGCTCTACAGTGTCTCAAGTGACAGCACCACATGATGAACATGCCCATATCTCATTGGACACAACTCAGGTGCCACATATCATGGCTCTGTCAAAAATGGGTGGCATAAATGGTCAAGATGGCTAAAACATTTTTTGGGTAGTAATTTCCAAATGTGGCAGTGTTTTTGTCTTTTAGATGTCAGAACATCAAGCACAGAGTGGAAATGACCATGAACTTTGTACCAGCAGATCTGAGTCCTTGGATGCCTACAGAGTTGATAGCACTACCAATGCTACAATAATAATCTGTTGTTATTCATGTGTGGCCTGTTCAGGTTCCAGGCTCATCTTTGTTTAGAGGTGGCATGGATTATATTGCTGAAGGTCAGCAGCAGGTGTCCTGTGTTTCCATAATTCAGGCTGGTATGTGTCCAGAAACAGAGTACTGTGGTGATATTCTCATCAATATTAGTTACTGATGTGTGGTGAGGTGGCAGGACAGATTATAGGCTAGTCCAACTTATAGTGCTTGAGACTGAGATGGCCTTGATGATCTCTTCCATTATGATGACATTTTTTCTCTGTTGCACAAGAGAAAGGATTGCTTAGTACTTCCATGTAGTGACCCATTACAATGGTGCTCCTGATGCTGCTATGAATATTGCCTATGGTGACGTTGTAGCACAGAGTACTGAAATTCTAAGATGCAGTATTGGGTCACACAGTCGAAAGCAGGACATTGACTATAATGTGGATTGATACTTCCATGAGTGCTCCAAAAGGCTGCATGACTGCATGGGTCAACAACAGTCTGTATTAATTGTGCAACTTCATATGGTCAATAATTCTGTAATGCAACTTTACTGTAAGAATTGTCCCAATAATCCTGTTTGTAAACTGTGCAAATGAAAGCAGCAATGCAGCAGAGCCAATGGCCATTGTTCTGCACTCAAAAAGCACTTCCAATAAAGTTTCATTACAAGGGTCCAAACAGGTGATCAATATCAGCTGACCTTCATCAATCTGATACAGATGTTGACCTGCCATCGAGTCAGTACCTCCACTTGGCGTGCTTACTACTTTGAAGGGCACAATTCTTGTACACTACTCTTGTAGGGGTGGATACATCTTCTTTAGAGCTGGTACTACCTTGTGGACAAGAAAGTCACAGTGCTTTTTTGATGGGGTAGCAGTCTGCATTTGTTTGTGTGATGTGAGGCACTGCTACTGTTGCATATTAAGTAAGGGCCACAGTGTAGTGACATACGCTCCCTGTGGCTTTGCCATATTTGTGTTTTGGTAGCACTGGCTACCTGTATATTTGTTTAGGACACAATGACTCTACATGAAATCTGATTCCTTGCACATTCAGCCAACTTCTACCTTAATGACACTTTCTAAGGTACTAACTACAATGATGATATTTGTGTTTTTACTTTTGGAAATTAACTTATCCAATGATCTGCTGTATTAATATGGTCCTCATTTGCAAAACACTTTTGCTTGACTTGGAAGCTATCCTAATTGCAATGGGGTCAGTCTTTCAATTTTGTATTCTTCTGAGTCCAAATTTATTACTAATCTGGTTCATGGAGCAGAGCAATGGAGCCCTTACTACAACCCTGATTTCTCATGTTTGTTTAATGATCCCAGTGCTGGAGAAGCCAGCTGGGGAAAGAGAGGTATTATGAAGTAGGGCCTGCTTGCCTCTCCTATAAGGCACAGCTATGGCATGTCTTCATGGAAGCACATTAAGCCCACAATCCCCTGTGCAGGCCAAATATAGACATAAGTGTCTACCTTCAAGGAGTGGGAATATGGGGTAGCAGCTCTCATGGAAGTGCGTGATACATACACACACACACACACACACACACACACACACACACACACACACACACACACACACACACACACACACACACACACACACACACACACACACACACACACACACACACACACACACACACACACACACACACACACACACACACACACACACACACACACACACACACATGCACACACACCACACACATGCACAGGCACACACATATCCCCATTATACATCCAATCCCTGTGATTTTACAGGTATGAGGAGAAAAATTATAACCTGCATATAAAATTCCCTTATGGCTGTAAGGATGATCGTCATAATTAGTTCTTGCCTGGTTAGGGAACAAATGAAAAGAATTGTTGAAACAAACCAAATGGTTTGGATGCATGGGGGAATCAAGAAAAAAATCATTCTGGCTTCACATGTGTTTCAAAAACTGTCATTTCCCTGAAACTTTAGTCGGATAAAACAAGACTGTTGATCTGAAATAACTCAGAAGGAAAGAATGTTTTTCAAGGGGCTAGCACTGTACTCCTCATGTGATGGTTTTCACCACCCTACTCTGCATCAGATATATACTAACTCCATTCTCACATGATGATGGAGAGAAGTGAATATCCCACAGGAAAAGCATCCCTGTTGGTGATGGAGAGAAGGGAACATCCCACAGGAAAAGCATCACTGCCGGCGATGTAGAGAAGAGAACATCCTACAGGAAAAGGATCCCTGTTGGTGATGGAGAGAAGGGAACATCCCACAGGAAAAGCATCCCTCCCAGTGATGGAGAGAAGGGAACATCCCACAGGAAAAGCATCACTGCCAGTGATAGAGAGAAGGAAACATCCCGCATGAAAAGCATCACTGCCAGTGATGGAGAGAAGGGAACATCCCACAGGAAAAGGATCCCTGTTGGTGATGGAGAGAAGGGAACATCCCACAGGAAAAGCATCCCTGCCAGTGATGGAGAGAAGGGAACATCCCACAGGAAAAGCATCACTGCCAGTGATGGAAAGAAGGGAACATCCCACAGGAAAAGCATCACTGCCGGTGATGGAGAGAAGGGAACATCCCGCACGAAAAGCATCACTGCCGGTGATGGAGAGAAGGGAACATCTTGCACGAAAAGCATCACTGCCAGTGATGGAGAGAAGGGAACATCCCACAGGAAAAGCATCCCTGCCAGTGATGGAGAGAAGGAAACATCCCACAGAAAAAGCATCCTTGCCAGTGATGGAGAGAAGGGAACATCCCACAGGAAAAGCATCCCTGCCTGTGATGGAGAGAAGAGAACATCCTACAGGAAAAGCATCCCTGCCAGTGATGGAGAGAAGGGAACATCCCACAGGAAAAGCATCCCTGCCGGTGATGGAGAGAAGAGAACATCCCACAGGAAAAACATCACTGCCAGTGATGGAGAGAAGGGAACATCCCACAGGAAAAGCATCACTGCCAGTGATGGAGAGAAGGGAACATCCCACAGGAAAAACATCACTGCCAGTGATGGAGAGAAGGGAACATCCCACAGGAAAAGCATCCCTGCCAGTGATGGAGAGAAGGGAACATCCCACAGGAAAAGCATCCCTGCCAGTGATGGAGAGAAGGGAACATCCCACAGAAAAAGCATCCCTGCCAGTGATGGAGAGAAGGGAACATCTCACAGAAAAAGCATCCTTGCCAGTGATGGAGAGAAGGGGACATCTCACAGGAAAAGCATCCCTGCCTGTGATGGAGAGAAGGGAACATCCCACAGGAAAAGGATCCCTGTTGGTGATGGAGAGAAGGGAACATCCCACAGGAAAAGCGTCCTTACCAGTGATGGAGAGAAGAGAACATCCCACAGGAAAAGCATCCTTGCCGGTGATGGAGAGAAGGGAACATCCCACAGGAAAAGCATCACTGCCGGTGATGGAGAGACGAGAACATCCCACAGGAAAAGCATCCTTGCCAGTGATGGAGAGAAGGGAACATCCCACAGGAAAAGCATCCCTGCCAGTATGCAAATAGAAACTTCACTCACAGTAACATGCTGTGTAGAGTAATTATAAGAGAGTTCAGGATCTAGGACTTTACACTCAGGGAACTGCAGAGCTACAGCTGAGCTGGTGGAGCTGCAGGTGTTGGTGACAGCTGTTTGCTTTTGCATTGTGCAGTACTCAGTGTGCCACTAATATTTCACAGTTTTAGTGTTCACTTTTGCATTGTGCAGTACTCAGTGTGCCACTAATATTCCACAGTTTTAGTGTTCACTTTTGCATTGTGCAGTGCTCAGTGTGCCACTAATATTCCACAGTTTTAGTCTGGTTTGTGTTATAGATAGCAAAAGCAGATATCTAACTGTGAAAACAAGTGTTCAGTGGTGCTTCTTGCTTACCCAGTGAGAAGGCCTTTCCTGGTAAACAAATGTCAAATAAATAAATAAATAATGATGAAGGCATCCTGAGATGGTGTTTGTGTCTCTGCCAGGTGTGACTGGCCACAACTCAAGGTGAACCAAGCATCATCTCTAAGATGACAATGAGTGATGATGCTGGTCTAAGAGGCACATTACAGAGCACTAGAGTGCCAGATATTAGCATTGAAGTTATCCCCAAAATACTTAGCACAGGTGTATGCGGTTAGTTCTGTGAAACAAGATACCACATGGAGGCTTTGGTTATGATTTTCATGTCTTAAGTGGGTATGGGTAATATCTGTGTAACTGTTGGAATGGCATTCCACATAGCAGGTTAGCAGCCTATGAGTTCTAAAGGGGCCATGGTTCACCCCAGAGTTAGTAGCCAATGAGTTCTAAAGTGACCAGAGGTCAACCCATTGAGCTAAACCTTCAAATTTTGTACTCTCCAGTTACTGTTCTCCACAGAAAATCATTACCAGTACAATTTCGTTTTACTTGTTGGCAGTGATAACACCATGTGTGGTCTTTTTACTTTTAACCATGCTTGCGTGACCATGGAGCTTGAAAACATAAGTTTGGGGTTGTGGTGGAAAAGGGGACTTTCCCCAAATGAGAATCTCTCTTCAAAATACACTCACTTTTAAACTTTTCATCAAGTTCAATTTAGTGATGTGAGAACCAACATAATGGAGCCAATGATGCCAAAGCATCTGAACATCCCATGGAACCCCCCCTCCCCATTACTAAGGTTTATTCTGTCTGCTTCCATGGTACAAAGATGTATGGCATCAATGGAGCCAATGATGCCAAAGCATCTGAACATCTCATGGAACCCCCCCCCCCCCACTACTAAGGTTTATTCTGTCTGCTTCCAGGGTACAAGGATGTATGGCATCAATGGAGCCAGTGATGCCAAAGCATCTGAACATCCCATGGAACTCCCTCCCCCCATTACTAAGGTTTATTATGTCTGCTTCCACTGTACAAAGATGTATGGCATCAATGGAGTCAATGATGCCAAAGCATCTGAACATCCCATTGAACCCTCCCCATTACTAAGGTTTATTCTGTCTGCTTCCAGGGTACAAGGATGTATGGCATCAATGGAGCCAATGATGCCAAAGCATCTGAACATCCCATGGAACCCCCCCCCAATTACTAAGGTTTATTCTGTCTGCTTCCAGGGTACAAGGATGTATGGCATCAGTGGAGCCAGTGATGCCAAAGCATCTGAACATCCCATGGAACTCCCTCCCCCCATTACTAAGGTTTATTCTGTCTGCTTCCAGGGTACAAGGATGTATGGCATCAATGGAGCCAATGATGCCAAAGCATCTGAACATCCCATGGAACCCCCCCCCCCCCATTACTAAGGTTTATTCTGTCTGCTTCCAGGGTACAAGGATGTATGGCATCAATGGAGCCATTGATGCCAAAGCATCTGAACATCCCATGGAACCCCCCCAATTACTAAGGTTTATTCTGTCTGCTTCCACTGTACAAAGATGTATGGCATCAATGGAGTCAATGATGCCAAAGCATCTGAACATCCCATGGAACCCCCCCTCCTATTACTAAGGTTTATTCTGTCTGCTTCCAGGGTACAAGGATGTATGGCATCAATGGAGCCAATGATGCCAAAGCATCTGAACATCCCATGGAACCCCCCCCCTCCCATTACTAAGGTTTATTCTGTCTGCTTCCAGGGTACAAGGATGTATGGCATCAATGGAGCCAATGATGCCAAAGCATCTGAACATCCCATGGAACCCCCCCAATTACTAAGGTTTATTCTGTCTGCTTCCACTGTACAAAGATGTATGGCATCAATGGAGTCAATGATGCCAAAGCATCTGAACATCCCATGGAACCCCCCCTCCTATTACTAAGGTTTATTCTGTCTGCTTCCAGGGTACAAGGATGTATGGCATCAATGGAGCCAATGATGCCAAAGCATCTGAACATCCCATGGAACCCCCCCCTCCCATTACTAAGGTTTATTCTGTCTGCTTCCAGGGTACAAGAATGTATGGCATCAATGGAGCCAATGATGCCAAAGCATCTGAACATCCCATGGAACCCCCCCCCCCCCACCATTACTAAGGTTTATTCTGTCTGCTTCCAGGGTACAAGGATGTATGGCATCAATGGAGCCAATGATGCCAAAGCATCTGAACATCCCATGGAACCCCCCCAATTACTAAGGTTTATTCTGTCTGCTTCCAGGGTACAAGGTTGTATGTTCCTAAATGCAGTATCAGGCAGTGGAGGAATAGCAGTAGAATAAAGCTGAATGAGTCCTTGGATATCCTGGTTATATCTCTGTTTGGCATATGAAAGGTACCAACTGCCTCCACCAATAGTGCTGACAAAGAACAACCTCTGATAAAGTGATACTTGCAGGAGAAAGTCTGCTTGAAAAATAAACAGAACAGTAAATGTTCACAACACAACTAGTATATTATATTTTCATTTATACTTGTATTGTCTAATCTGTTTTACATTACATTCTCTTCCTGCACACAACATTCAGACTTGTTTTAAAGACTTGTATTATATTCTACATAGTTGTACATGCAGTGACACAGCAAAGGTGAATGAATTCTTACTAGTGCTGTAGATTCACTGGAGAACAAAATATATGAACATATGAAAAAGCAAAAGAAAAAAGCATTGTACAAATAGTTCAATATTCAGCATATGTAGATCAAACTGACTGTTGAGGAGTTTGTTCCCAAATAGTAATGGATTGTGGACTTTCTCACCAAACCATTATACTTTATGGACTCTGGTGCTTACCACCCAAATGTCCAGATTTTCACAAAATGTCCATATTGTTTATTCATATTTTTGGTCTTTCATCATAAAATGTGTGGTTTTCTGGGAAACCAGTGAGGATTAATGTCAGACATTTGAGTTTCAGACTTCACATCCTTCAGAAAATGTTTGGTAATACAAAAACTTTTATTCTAATAACTTTCAAAATTTATAAGAACACTATTTAAAATTATACTGTAATAGTGTTATCACGGTCCAAATGCTCCTGTTACTAATAAAATAAATAAATGATCCAAAAGAGAAGTACAGGAGCAAACCAAGGCTGGCAACAAAAATCAGCATAAATCCAGCAGTCACTGAGGCTTATTCAAGCAGCAGAAATAAATGCTAGTTCAAACAATGACTGAATCCATGCCAAAGACAAGTAAAATCCAAGCTGTTTTATTGGTAAGCGCTTTCACCCTGTAAGGGCTTTGTCAAACCATAAGAAACAAACACTGAATAAAATCAAGTCATATTTTATAAGGAAATAGGGCTAACATCACTTCCTATTCCTGATTAAAACTTTTCAGTATGCAAAAACAATACATGTATATAAAAATGTATATAAAAAACTATATATATAAACTATATATATATATATATATATATATATATATATATATATATATATATATATATATATATATAAAGGAAACACATCTGTGTATAAAAGCAAATATAAAACATTTTGTTAATATTCTAAAATATGTATGTTTATCTCACAGTAAGTCTCCTATTCTTAAGAACAGGTTTCAACGGAATTTTGTCATTCAAACCTGGTCTCCGTTCTGCTCTAAGCCTGATAATCCATTTTAATTCCAGTGTTTCAGTGTGATTGCATATATCCCCTCCCCTAACACTGGGTTCATTGATCTGTATAACTAAGAATACAAATGAATGTGTATTATCACTGTCTATAATGTGTTTAGAAAGTGCACTGTGTGGAGACAGTGTGCGGATGTGATAAAGGTGTTCCCTTACCCTATCTCGTAGGCGTCTGTCTGTCTTGCCTACGTAGAATGCTTGACAGGCAGTGCACTTGGCTAAATAAATGACATGTGATGTATTGCAATTAGCACTGAGTTGAAACCTGAAACAATAGGAAGTAACTGGGTGAATAAACTGGGAACTGGTATTTACACATTTGCAAAAATTACAACAATTACACAGAAAAGTACCCACAATATTGTTCAAACATTCATTAGACTGTGTAGATAGGCGAGGGTAACAAAGTAATCTATGTAAGTTAGACTTGTTCCTATATCTAAAATAAGGCTCCTCACCAACAATGTCTTTGAGTTGTGAATCAAGTAAAAGTAGATTCCAATTCTTGTTCAAAACCTCTCTTATACTGTTTATATCTTGCGTATAACTAACAGAAAATCTAACTGGTGGATTCCTAACTTCAGGACAAATATCAGAGACATTCTCCACTGGATATGGTTTGACAAAGCCCTTACACGGTGAAAGCGCTTACCAATAAAACAGCTTGGATTTTATTTGTCTTTGGCATGGATTCAGTCATTGTTTGAACTAGCATTTATTTCTGCTGCTTGAATAAGCCTCAGTGACTGCTGGATTTATGCTGATTTTTGTTGCCAGCCTTGGTTTGCTCCTGTACTTCTCTTTTGGATCACTATTTAAAATTAGTTCAAAATGTTGGGCCTTTGTCCCCCCATTATTTCTGGCTCTGTCCATATTTCTTACACTAAGAAGTTGTAAAGTTTGCCCTGGTGTATTCACCTTCCTTACATTTTAGGGCAGCAAATTGCATAGCCTCCCTGCCATCCTAAGAAAATCCTTCCACCCAAATATAGTTTTGGTAGTTAGGACAACAATATGTTACTTGTTGTTTCTGTTGCCCAGAGTGTGATTTAAAAATGCGAGGCTCATTCTAGATGCCATAGCTCTATCAAGGTTGCATCTCTATATTAAGATGAAATCATCACTAAATAGTTAATACTTCTTCGAAAAAAGAGACATAACATCTCAAGGACCTAACTTTCAAAATCTGTTTGGTAAATTATTTCTGTACTCTTTCCAAACTCTTGATCTGATAATAGGTGTAACATTGTGCTCTTTGATTGGCATAATCACTACATAGAACCATTTTATCACTCTTGGGTAGCATACAGAAAGTACCCCTAGTGGTGTAGGAGTAATTTCTAATAAGTGATAATGTTAGCTTCAGACTTAAAAGCTCTGTTGCTATATCCCACATTTCTTAGTGCTTCAGCAAAAAAATAGAAAAAAAAGGTTTGTTGCTTTCATTCTACTTTCCTAGAGTGCTCGATGGAAAAAGAAGAAAAAATGTCTGTGGCTCAGTTCCACAAGTACTCAAGGAGCAAAAAAAAAAAAAAATAAACTGTAGCAAATCACTTGCTAGAACTATAACAAGTGCCTGCTACAGTTTAAATACTTCACACAGATCACTGAAGTGCTTCAATCCTGACCACTGCACTATCAACATTCATTTATTAACTTTGGTAGTGCACTTTCCTTGACCAGCTATCTGCCTATTGTGCACCCGTATAATCTTGCACCTACAGAGGCTACTCCACCACTTCCCCCCAGCTATACGTCTGCAATATTTGTTTCAGACAGAACACTGTTTAGAACATAGAGGCAACAGGGTCATTTCACCCAAAATGAATGATCATCAGCGAGCTTACTGCTCCAGTTAACACTGAAAACAGGAAAGTCTACTATAAAGAAGGAAAACAGTACTGGCCCAGAAATGAATGATCTGCCACCCCCCCCCCCCATAGCCAGCCTTAGGCATAGGCCAACTAGGCAGCTGCCTAGGGCACCCCTCTAGCAGGGGCACTTTTCCAGTATTTATTTGGTGTAGGTAGACCAGGATGGGGGCACCAGTTGGTGTGGAGGGGCGCCGTGAAGCCCTTTTGCCTAGGGCACCAGTTGACCTAAGGCCACTCCTGCCCCCCCCCCCCAGTTTAACCTTGGAAGCTACTTCAGCTATTTTAACCCTGAGTGGTCTCTCATGAAGCCAATTCATTATCTACCTTGTTCTGTACAATCCCTTAACCATATCTACATGGGGCACACTGATTCAAAGGCCCTGGCCAAATTCAAGTAGATAATATCCACAGGTGTGTGCTAGCCAAACACTTGCCATTGGTTATGACAAATATTTATTGAGTTTATTAGACAGGACAAACCTTTTGTAAAGCCATGTTAATATTTATCAGTGAACTCATTTGACCTCTTTCAAAATATTTAGTATGGTGACCTTCATAAGGTAGCAGAAGTGCAAAATTACCAATTGCAGTATATAACATCTGTGCTGAGAGACTTGTTTTTGTTTATTCTATTTATCTGCAGGCTCTACAGCAAAATACTCCACAGAAAATAATGTAGTTACCTCAAGCTAGTGTGCAAACCTGTAATACAGCAGTCTTTGAAGGTAAGGAAGCCATTTTGTTCAAACCAAATTCATTTGAAGGGGCAGCTTAGAGGAAAATGGACCCTTTCTGCAATGTGGTGCAATACTGGACTTGCTGTATTTAGGGAAGAGGGATGGGGGTGTGGCCCCTTCCAAGATTTCCAGAGTTGTGGTGCCACTTTAAAGTTGTACTTTACTGAGTTATTTAGAATACATTTGCTCAAAGTAAAACAAATATGAACCTCTTCAATTTGAGATGGACCTGTGGAATGTTCAAAGTCCAGCTCAAGGCTAAATGCCCATGTGAACAATGAATGGAACTTTTCAGATCTTTTATTTTTCATTAAAATATAATGATTATTTTCCATGAAACATATTTCTGATTTCCTGGTCGTTTTCTATATTTTGTAGCACTGTTTCAATTAAAAAAAAAAGACAGGCCTGGCTGCAATTCCAAAAGACTTGCTCCCAGTGTAAGTAACCATTTACAATGAGAGCAATTGTTTTGGAATCAGGTACGCATAGTAAGCCTGTTTATACATAGGCCTTAAACCAAAGTAAGTCACTAAGAGAGCAGTTCTTTTTAATTTAGCCCAGGGTAGATTCTACTCCATAATATCTTTGATGTTGCTCCCATTCTGTTGCAGGTGCAGTTAGCTTCAAAAGTAATCTCACACTGCAAAGTAAAATCTTTTTATCCCATGCAACAAAGAGCCTTTCACTGAAGATAAATTGCTGACAGAAAGCTACTATTTTCCTAGATAAGAAAGTGTCAGCCACTGTAACAAAAAATGTTTTTATTAAAGAGACATGCATTGATGCTGTTGAATAAAAATTCAGCAATTATTTCATAATTCCATTAAAATCTCTAACTTCAGTACACCATGCAATAATGTATCATTGATCAAAATTATTAATTATGTCAAGTATATTCACCTGAGGTCATTCAAATAGATGCAGTTTATTTCTATTTACACTTAGCAGTAAGAATTTTAAATGCAGCTGTAAATAAAACATTATTATACAATTATGTACAATTCACCTAGCTGCAATCAGTGACATATCAATAACTTGAATCAAGAAGTATATTACAATAACAGAATGTTGTGGCACTCATTTGAGTACCAGCTAATCACTGGTCTACATTAGCTCTGGGCCTGCACCGCCACATCATTAATCAGCTAAATAAATTAAGGTCCAATCTTTCCAACATTCTCTCTTCTCCATTACTGTGATCACAGGAGGTGAAACCAATTTTCAGTTGGATGTAATGCATTTCTGACTAACCATAACTAGGAATTGAACTTGCTTTTTTCATGTCCTGTGACAGTATCTGGGAGACCTGCCAAGTACAGTACTACTTCTTAATTAAGATGGGCTATAGACCCCAAATCTCTTGCAGACATATCCTTCTTACCTTCTGAGAACATGTGCTACTGTGTACCAATCATATTACCATTGCAATGTCTGCGTCTGCTGTAGGAGACATTTCTACAAAGAATAGTAAGCATTGACTGAAACGTCAAATGAACTGAAGACTTGTGACCAAAAAGCTGGTACCCACTTGTTAGCACTAATCCTCATCCAAGGATTTGATGGTGTAATGATGAATGTTGTTAGTGCATATGCTCCATAAGTTGGGTGTGCGATGGATGAGAAAGAAACATTTTGGAGTGAGTTGGATGAAGTGGTGATGACTGTATCCAAGGGTGAGAGACTGGTGATTGGAGCAGATTTTAATGGGCATGTTGGTGAAGGGAACAGAGGGGATGAGGAAGTGATGGGTAGGTATGATGTTAAGCAAAGGAATGCAGAAGGTCAGATGGTAGTTGATTTTGCAAAAAGGATGGACATGGCTGTGATTAATATGTATTTTAACAAGAGGGAAGAGCATAGGGTGACATACAAGAGTGGAGGAAGATGCACGCAGGTGAATTATATCTTATGTAGAAGGGCCAATCTGAAGGAGATTGGAGACTGTAAAGTGGTGGCAGGGGAAAGTGTAGTTAGGCAGCATAGGATGGTGGTTTGTAGGATGACACTGGTGATCAAGAAGAGGAGGATGAGTGTGAGGGCAGCACCAAGGATCAAATGGTGGAAATTGAAAAAGGGTAATTATGAGGTGATGTTCAGGGAAGAGTTAAGACAGGCACTGGGTGGCAGTGAAGAGTTACCGAATAGCTGGGTAACTGCAGCAGAGTTAGTAAGAGAGATGGCTAGAAGGGTGCTTGGTGTGACATCTGGAAAGAGGAAGGAGGAAAAGGAGACCTGGTGGTGGAATGAAGAAGTACAGGAGAGTATACAGAGAAAGAGGTTGACGAAGAAGAAGTGGTGTTGTCAAAGAGATGAAGAAAGTAGACAAGAGTATAAGGAGATGAGGTGCATGGCAAAGAGAGAGGTGGTGAAGACTAAGGATAAGGCGTATGAAGACTTATATAAAAGGTTGGACACTAAGGAGGGAGAAAAGGACCTGCACCGATTGGCTAGACAGAGGGACCGAACTAGTAAAGATGTGCAGCAGGTAAGGGTGATAAAGGATAATGAGGGAAACATACTCACAAGCGAGGAGAGTGTGTTGAGCAGATGGAAAGAGTACTTTGAGGGGTTGATGAATGAAGAGAATGAGAGGGAGAGAAGGGTGGATGATGTGCGGATAGTGAATCATGAAGTGCAGTGGATTAGCAAGGAGGAAGTAAGGATAGCTATGAAAAGGATGAAGAACAGAAATGCTGTTGGTCCAGATGACATACCTGTGGAAGCATGGAGGTGTTTAGGTGAAATGGCAGTGGAGTTTTTAACTAGATTGTTTAATGAAATCTTGGAAAGGGAGAGGATGCCTGAGGAATGGAGAAAAAGTGTTTTGGTACCGATTTTTAAGAATAAGGGTGATGTGCAGAGCTGTAGTAACTACAGAGGGATTAAACTGATCAGTCACAGCATGAAGTTATGGGAAAGAGTAGTGGAAGTTAGGTTAAGAAGGGAGGTGATGATTAGTGATCAGCAGTATGGTTTCATACCAGGAAAGAGCACTACAGATGCGACGTTTGCTCTGAGAGTGCTGATGGAGAAGGACAGAGAAGGTCAGAAGGAGATGCATTGTGTCTTTGTGGATTTAGAGAAAGCATATGACAGGGTGCCTAGAAAGGAGTTGTGGTATTGTATGAGGAAGTCGGGAGTGTCAGAGAAGTATGTAAGAGTGGTACAGGATATGTACGAGGGTAGTGTGACAGCAGTGAGGTCTGCGATGGGAGTGATGGGTGCGTTTAAGGTGGAGGTGAGATTACATCAAGGATCAGCTCTGAGCCCTTTCTTATTTGCAATGGTGATGGACAGGTTGACAGACAAGATCAGACAGGAGTCCCCGTGGACTACGATGTTTGTAGATGACATTGTGATCTGTAGTGAGAGTAGGGAACATGTGGAGGAGACCCTGGAGAGGTGGAGATATGCTCTAGAGAGAAGAGGAATGAAGGTCAGCAGGACTAAGACAGAATATATGTGTGTGAATGAGAGGGAGAATAGAGGAGTGGTGAGGATGCAGGGAGTAGAGGTGGCGAAGGTGAATGAGTTTAAGTACTTGGGATCAACAGTTCAGAGTAATGGTGAGTGTGGAAGAAAGGCGAAAAAGAGAGTACAGGCAGGATGGAGTGGGTAGAGAAGAGTGTCAGGAGTGATTTGTGACAGACGAGTACCAGTAAGAGTGAAAGGGAAGGTCTACAAGAGGGTAGTGATAGCAGCTATGTTATATGGGTTGGAGACAGTGGCATTGACAAAAAGGCAGGAGTCAGAGCTTGACGTGGCAGAGTTGAAGATGTTAAGATTTGCACTGGGTGTGACGAGGATGGACAGGATTAGGAATAAGTATATTAGAGGGTCAGCCCAGGTTGGAAGGTTTGGAGACAAAGCCAGAGAGGCAAGATTACGTTGGTTTAGACATGTGCTGAGAAGGGATGCAGAGTATATTGGGAAAAAGATGCTAAGGATGAAGCTGCTAGGTAACAGGAAAAGAGGAAGGCCTAAGATAAGGTTTATGGATGTGGTGAGAGAGGACATGCAGGTGGTTGGTGTGACAGAGCAAGATGCAGAGGACAGGAAGAAATGGAAACAGTTGATCTGCTGTGGCGACCCCTAACGGGAGCAGCCGAAAGAAGAAGAAGATAAATAAATAAATATATTATATATATATATATATATATATATATATATATATATATATATATAGATATAGATATATATATATAGATATAGATATATACATATATATATATATATATATATATATATATATATATATATATATATATATATATATATGGTCATAGGTGTGTACTAGGCTAATGGCCCTGGAGCCTTTACAAGCCTAGCCCAAAAAAAATTGCCCAGGCACTGTGCCACCCGATGTTAGTTCACAGTGCCCATATCCAGTAGGGCAACTGGAATGGTCCCTGAAGTGAGCTTTCTGTTACCCATCCACTCGTCAAGATTTCTCTTGAAGAGGGCCAGTGAGGAGTTCTGCTTGACATGAATGGGAAGAAAATAACTTGCCTGGCTTGGTACTTGAACTATAAACACCTGCATGCAAAGCTGGGAACTCTAACCACTACACTATCTCAGCTTTTTGTACAGAGTATAAACTCTTTATACATGTTATGTATCTGTTTCTCTACCTACATGTATATTTATATATCTATGTATAACACCAAGATAAACTGATATCTCTAAATGTTAGCACATATCTTTTCATACTCTCCCTTCTTCACTCACTTCCTTACTTCTATCAATTTCTCTCCCGTGGCTTTCTCTCTTAATATACCTCTCACTTGGCATTGTAGTTCCTCTTTGCATTATACTAACTTACCTTTAATTGCAATACAAGCTGGCTTAAATTTCTCTTAACTATTAAATCATTGTCATATAATTTGTATCTATTCTTAACCAATGTTTTCATATTATGTCTAATTTCATATAATTATTTAAACTACATTTGTTTTTTGTATTATTTTTAAAGACTGCAAAATTATTGTTCTTAAAAAGTTTTGTAATACTTTGGAGCTTTTCTCCCCAGGCTTCTGCTGAAAATGGGCTCCTTCCCAGTCAGACCTTTCCAGTAATCAAATGTCAGTAAAAAAACAAAAAAGAAAGAAAACAAAACTAGTCTGTCTGTCTGTCTGTCTATCTATCTATCTATCTATCTATCTATCTATCTATCTATCTATCTATCTATCTATCTATCAGTCAATCTGTCTGTTTGTCTATCTCTCTACCTATCTACCTATCTATCCATCCATTCAGCTGTCTGTCTGTCTGTCTGTCTATCTATCTATCTATTTAACTATCCAGCTATCTAGCTATTTAAGTCCATTGCTATCACTTCAAACCTGGGAATTTCTCATCAATCAATATCCTGCAGCCAGCTCTAATTTTGATTTCTCCCATGATTTGACAATGGTTTCTCCTTACCAGTCCAAGCAAAGCATCACATGGCTTGCTAGAACATATATGTGGTTAAATCAATCATGCCTAACACCCCCCCCCCCAACATGAGTTTCTAGTGATATACCTCTTTAGCAATAGATAACTGTATTATTCTGTAGGAAAAGGTGCTCCAGTCTCAGCTAGAGATAGGTTATTTTGCTGAAAAAATAATGTGCCAGATACATTGCTTTCCTTTTTCTTGTGATTATCTTCCTAAACTCTTTGAACCCTCTTTGTGTGCATGATGGTTCAGTGGTAAGGTATCTGCTTCACTTCTACAGGAGTATGGTTCAATCCTGACTTCCAGCCGCTGTATGGGTATCACCCAGTGTCCTCTTCTAATGATAGTTAGGTTGTATTCTTGACCTTGTGGCTCAGCTGAACTAAAATGGGTCTAAGAAATATTCCACTTACCTTGTTAGCCAATGATAACTAAATTAAATTAAACAGTATACATTAACATTATAAATAATTTATTCTTTTATTAATAAATCAGACTTGTCTTTCTTGTCTTTTTTAATTTCTACAAATCTTTTGGGTTTCTAATACCATGACAGGAATGGATGGATCCCATTCTTAAGTCAAAGTACGATTAAAGTTCATGAAATTAGTATTGTTTCAGTGTTTGATGTCAGACAAGAGTGCTCTCCACAGCACCTGCAATGTGTCCAGTAATGACTCCTTCTGCAGCTCGTATGGTGTTACATATATTGGTGACATATTTAAATACGATTGTAGATTCTTTTTTATAAGACCCGTTGCTCCTACTACTATTGGAACTGTCTGGGTATCTTTCTTCTACATTGCTCTCATTTCTGCCTGCAGATCTTGATATTTTATGACTTTGTGTCTGTCTGTATGCAAGACAATGTAGTCATTGGGTGTAGCAATTTCAATGATCAATGCTGCTTTTTTCTTCTTTTCTTGGACCACTATATCTGGTTTTCTCTCATCTGTCTTTTGAACTGTTGATAATGGGTGATCCCATGTGATGTAGATGTCATCATTTTCTATGATGCTTTGTGGTTCATGTTTCCAGTGTTTTTCAACCACTTCAATACCATAATGTCTGCACAATCCCCAGTGCAACTCTTACCACATTATTGTGCCTTTCAGTACGTAATCCTTCTGCCATTAGTATGTCACATTACAACCAGCCACAAGATGTACAACTGCTTCCAATTCTGTTTTACAAAGCCTACATTTGTCTGTTTCTCCCACATGTTCAATGGACTTTGTAAACCAGCTTGTATGTAGCCCACTATCTTGGGCTGCCAATATTAATCTTTAATCTTTTGGTTTGAATTTGCCTCTCTTTAACCATTCCTGCGTTCAATCCTGATCAACATGAGATTGTTCCAGAACATTTCTATACTTGCAAATATATTTCTGCATTTTCCACATTTCTTGCCTTCTTTCTTTTGTTTTTTGCCACTTTCAGTTGCTGCCTGATTTTTATCTACTTCTAGTTTAATTTCCATTCCTGCTTGACGCAGATATACTTCTGCTAGACTAAGCAGGCAAGTCATCTAAGATTTATTCTCTTCATGTTTCAAAACTTTCACTGTGTTTTGGCATTGTGAGGTCAGCAGATATGTATGCAGTCCTATGATAGATCTATACATGTAATCAATTTCAAGGAGGCCTGTAAAGCCTTTGGAATAGGGAATATATAATCTTGGTATGCACTGATTTTTATAAATCATTTGATGAGCATGAAGCATCCTTCTTGTTTTCCTGTCTAATCTATCCAACATTTTTTGGGGCCAGTCAATCACTTCAAACTTTAAGTTAGGACAGGAAGAGCAAATTGGTTTATAGGTTGAACTTTGTTCCTAAATGTCAAAGCTTTTTCAGTATTAAATTAAGTCTTCTAAAATATTCTTTACTGAGTTTTATTTTCATTTGTTCATGTTTTATTGTTGATCCTTCAATTCCCAAATAATTATAGACTCCCTCTTGCTCAAATTCTTTTATATCACGTTCTTGTCCCAAGCTGATGTTTTCTTGGTGCTGTAGTTTTCCTGCTTTAAAGGTTGCTTTTGCACATTTATCAAGACCAAATGACATTCTTATATCATCTGAAAAAGTTTTGACTACTTGCAGTTGTGCTTTCTGTTCCTCATCTGATGAGCTATACAGTTTTAAATCATCTACAGAGAAAACATGAGAAGTTTTTGCAATTTGTTGCTTTTTGGATGCCAAATTATAGGCAATGACCTAATTTGTTAAGCAGACAGCTTAATGGGTTAAGGGCATGGCAAAAGAATAGAGGTGACAGTGAGTCACCCTGGAATAGCCCCCTTTGGATTTCTATCCCTGAAATAATAATTTGTCCTTTATCATGGCTTAACTGCAAACTGATCTGCCACTGTTTTATGGTCACTGTGATGCAGTTTATCAGTGTAAGGTGTATCTGATACACTTTTAAGCACTCTTGTATCCATGAATGTGGGATACTGTCAAATGCTTTTTGGTAGTCTATCCATGCCATACTTAGATTTTTCCCCTTTTCACAGTTCTCCACTATGACTTTATTTAACAACAAACTATACTTTGTTCCATATGACTTTCTTTTATTAGCCTTTTGTTCTATTGCCATAATTGAGATTTCTTCTAAATGACTATAAACTCTGTCAGCATCAATTTGTGTGTCTGGTTTATATGTCATCGGAAGGTAAGTTATTGGTCTATAGTTTTTATGGTAGCTTGCAGATTCGCTCCTAAGTAGGAGCATTATTTTTCCTGTTGTTAGTCAGGCTGGTGTCTGTTCAGGGTGTGCATATAAATAGAACTTACTCATGGCTAAATCTTTGTGCAAAGATGTTAATACTTTTAGCCAGAAGCTATGTACTGCATCTGGGCCTGGGGTTTTCCTATTAGATGCTTTTCTTAACTTTGTTTCAATCTCTCTTGTCATTACTTAATCCCATTTCATATCCTGTACATTTGAACTTCTTATTGTTTCTTTTACTTCTTCTATCCATTTATCGTCTTTATGTTTCACAAGATCTTCATAAATATTTTTCCAAAATGTATCTATTCCTTCTTTTTCGGTGGTCTTTGAGTCCCTTTTACATTGTTTCCCAATTCTCTATAAAACGTTTTTGGGTCATCAATAAGTTACTTATTTTGTACTTTTCCTTAATGTTTATCTGTGTATCTTCTAAGTGCTGATATTTTTAGTTTATTATTTGTGATAGTGCACAATAAATCCTGATCTGTTATAATACTGTGCATTACTTTTATCATGTCTTGTTGATCTATTCCTTCTTCTATACTCTTCTAACAGTGACACTTCTAGTCTTAATTGCTTTATAGTTTTTTTCTGTTCGATACTTCCATGATGGCATTCAATTTCTCCTCATCCTTTCCCTTACTACCCTGTGTTCTTGTGGTAGGACTTTATCTGTTATAAATTTGGCTGCACCATAATGTATCCTATTTACATCTGTTATATCACATGAATCTCTATGGACAGTCTTAATTACTGTTTTCATTTGTTTTATCAAATTTCTAACTTTTTGGGGATTTACTGACCTTCTGTAGTCTATTTGTTTCATAGGATCATAGGATCATAGGAGATTACTAGGCTATTGGCCGTGAGGCCCTTACAAGCACAGCCAAGAATTTAGCCCATCTTCTAACAAGTCAGCACCTAATGCCCCTGTCCAGCAGGGACACAGATGGAATGTCAGTGCTGTATTTTCTTTTCCCCATCCAGATATCCAGGTTGTGCTTAAAAAGGCTTAATTAGGTACTCTTCTTGACTTGGAGAGGGAGTCAATTCCATAGAAGACGGAGTCTCTGGGACACAAATCTGTCTCACCAACAAGACCTATTGATGTCACAGACCAGGTGAGGTTGTGCATGTGGGATACTCGAGTGGAGCTTGACTTAAGGATATGCAACAGTCCCATCAAAGCAAAGTCTGAGATTGCTTTGTATGCCAGACAGAGGTCACCTCTGTGGAGTCTGTATGAGACTGAGTAGAGGGACAGGGCTTTTAGCCTATCTGTGAAGGGTAGATGTTTGAGGCTCTGGATTCTCTTGGTGAGAGACCTCTCTGGCATCTCCAGCTACTGCATGTGCTTTGTGAGCTATATGCTGAATGGGGCGCTGTTTTCATTAATGGGTCTTATAAGGGAAGAATACAGGGATGTTTTGATCTCCTTGTCCCTGGATGAGATACCCTTACTAATGAGGTGGGCCGTATAGAAAGCTTTCCATACAATGGAGGCAATATGGTGGTCAAAAGTCAGTTTGCTATCAACCTGGGTGCCCAAGTCCCTTATAACTGACCTTGTTATTAATGTGATAATTTGTGGGGACATCACTCTCCCCAAAGGGGATGCTGATGCATTTTTTGGCATTCAGTTTGAGGTCATGTTTCTGGCACCAGTCATTTGTTTGGGTGAGACCCTCTTGGAGGATTGTCCACATCACTAGGGGAATTGATGACAGGGCCCAGCTTGCAGTCATCTGCCAACTTGGTCACCTATAGCCCACTGATTTTGGCCTGCACCTCAGAAAAGTATATCTCAAACAACAAAGGCCCCAAGACCAATCCCTGGGGTGCACAGCTCATTATGGGTCTACTGCTTGAGGTGGCTTCCACTATTTTGACTAGGTTGGTTCTATCCGTGAGCCAGCTTGCTACCCATCTTGTAACATATGGATTGATGCCTAGTTGAGAGAGTTTATCTGTTATACACAAGTGGGAAATAGTACTGAAGGCTTTGGCCAGGTCAAGGTCTTCCCCTTTTCCATGACTTTGGTGACTGTCTTGAAGAAGTCAACCAAAATTTAACAGGCATGACCTCCCCTTGATGAAACCAAACTATGTGGAGGTTGCCAATGTCTTTGTTAATGAGGTCCATGACAATCCATTCCACAGTCTTGCACAGCAGGCTAGTTAGGCTGATGGGTCTATAATTTCCTGGATCGATAGATGTTCCACCTTTGTGCAAAGGGATGACAGTGGCTGTTCTCCAGTCAGCTGGGACAAAGCTGGTACTTAGTCTTTGGTTAAATAGGGTGCCTAATGGTGCTGCAAGTTCCTGTCTAAGTTCATGTAGGATACAGCCAGGGATGTTGTCGGATCTCATGGCGGCTGTATTTTTTGCCTTTGAGATAGTGATGACTTGCTCCCTAGAGAAAGGAGGAGGGGGTAGGTGCTGAAGATCTCCTGATTTACTGTTGGAGGGTAGAGGGGTGAAGTTTTCACTGAAACTGTCTGCCAGCAGGTTGGCTATATCTATAGCATTTGTGTATGTGGTGTCCTTGACCACCAGCTCTTTTTTGTTTTTTAATTTCTTTATTGTGGTTTTTTAGGTTACAACATATAAGACATTTTACAATAAGATACACACACAACATACAGCAAAACATAACATTCTATATACAATATATACAAAGAAGTCACTTTAACAATCCAGTTTTTGTACTAACCATATATTCTGCAGTGATAAGAAGAATAAAACAGTCCAATTAGTTGTTTATTACATATACTAGGGAAAGTCAAACTAAAACCTCTTTATATAGGCTATGTGTTTTGTTAATCAACTTATCTACGCAAATATTTATAAAATGACAATGTTAAAAAGGTTCTAAGTATATCCTTAGTGATTGTCTTACAAATATTGCATATTTCACTTTTAAATTTAATATTTTTACCTCTTGAGAATGAAATCTAATAAGTATTCCCAATACTCTTGGTAATATTTACATTTCTTAGTAACATATAGTAGCTTGTGGGAGGCAATGTATTTGATTGCTACATTTCTAAAACCTTCCCATGTGAGTGGGGTTGCAATAGTTCAATTCTTTGTAATATAGAATTTGACAAGAGAACATATGGTGGTGAGGACATGCTGTAAGACTCTGGGTAGATTATTCATATTTATGTGCAGTATAACTGGTTCTCAGGATAAAGTACTTTTTTGGTAGCCCATTTTCTCTAGTCTTGGCCTTAGTGAGCACCATATGTTATGAACTTTATTACATTCCCACATAATATGTAGAATGTCTGCTAGTTGTTTCTTGCAGTGAGGACATTCAGGTGAGTATTTGTTATTAAATTTACTAATTTTGTGAGGGGTAAAGTATGCATTATTGTTAATCATAAGTTGGGTGTAGAATAACCTTTAGAACGGGATGAATTTGAGCGTGTTTTTGATGGCATCTTTTTTATTTTGTTCAGTAATTTGTGGGTTTTTCTTCTGCCAGTATGAGGAGACTAAAGTACAATTCTGATGTTTTATATCATTTATAAGTGTATAGACTCTAGAGATTGTTTTCCCCTTGGTAGTTAGATTTTTTAGAATTAACTGGGACAAACTAGTATCTTGTTTATCAAAATTTTCAGTATGAAATTTAGTGTATACAAGGTATTTGAGTGAGTTCACAATAATTACATATTTCTTTGGGAGATTTAATTGCTCTTGTAATTGTGTAATATCACATTCCTTCCATTTATAAATTTCCCATACTGTAATATCTCTTATTAAGGGATACTCTTGCAAGTTTATCAATTTATTATTTAGTAGCAAATTAGGATTAAGGTGTATAGGTTGCAGTAGAAGGAGGGCATTTAATAATTGTACAGATTTCCACGGTGGTGCTGCGGTAGCGTTGTTGCCTCACAGCAAGAGGTTCTCCCATTTGATTCTCGGCCGGAGTGTGGGGAGTGCCTTCTGTGTGGAGTCTGCACGTCCTCCCCACAGTTGGGTGGGCGTTTGAAAGACATGTGTAAAAATGGGCATGCCTTCATTGAAGGTTGAACGTCAAGCTGGCACCTCGGCATTCGTGAAAATCTACTGCCAAACATTAGCAGACCGGAATTCCGCTGTGGCGACCCCTAACCGGGAAAAGCCAAAAGACAACAACAACAACAATTGAAAAGAGCTTTTGAGTAGTTTAAACCATTTTGTTTAATAAGTGAATGTAAATTCTTAACATAAACAGAGTTTTGGTTTCAGTTTAAGAATAGGAGAGCCCTAGAATTGCACCCAAGTGTCTTAATTTGTTCATACCAAATTCTAGACCATAAGGGGGACCATACGTTTGTGTTCGATTCATAATTTAAGATTTGACATAGTCTATATGCCTGGATAATACTGTAGTATAATTTAAAATCAGGTAACCCTAACCCACCTTTAGATTTAGGAAGTATAAGCTTTTCATATTTGATTCTAGTAGATTTAGGATACCAAATAAATCTGGATATACTTCTTTCCATGTCTATAAAAAATTTTTGAGGTATAATTGTGAAGTTAGCGTTCATTTGGAAAAGAATTCTTGGTAGCATGTTCATCTTAATGATACTGCTTTTTGATAACAAAGACATATTGATATTTTTCCATCTGTTCATAACATTTTCAATAGTATTCCAGGTATGGGTTAAGTTATTTTTAATAATTTCACTAAAATTGGGAGTATATATTACCCCCAAGTATTTTAGTTGATAAGTTATCTTTATTTTGCTCTCTGGGAAGTAAAAGTGCATATGTCCTATGGGATTTAGTGGAAAAAGTTGGGATTTGTTTGGATTTAGTTTGTAATTTGAAATCTCTGAGAATTTTTCAATGGCTGTCAGTATTTTAGGAAGATCTGTTGTGGGGAGTAGTAAGTATATATTTAAGTCATCAGCAAATGCCGAATATATAATGTTAGTATTTAATACTTTTGGAATGTATAGAAAAGATTTCTGTGCTATATAAAGAAGAAGGGGTTCTAGGTATAAATTAAAGAGGTAAGGAGAAAGTGGACATCCTTGTCTCATGCCATTTGAAATGGGGATAGGTTTTGTTTTATTATTGTTAATCTGAATGGAAGTCGAGGCCATCTGATATAAAACCTTAACTTCATTAATAAATTCTTTAGGAAAACCAAATAAAGGCATAATATTAAATAAAAAGTTAAAATTTACTCTGTCAAAAGCTTTACTAGCATCTGCAGCAATAACATATTTGGGATGTTTATCTGTTTTTAGTAATCTAATAGCTGTGTCTAGTAACAGAGTGTTGTCAATTGTTTGCCTATGTACCATAAAACCTAACTGATTATGCGATATAATGAAGGGAAGTATATTCTTCAACCTGTTGGCTAAAATTTGAGCAAAGATTTTAAAATCACTATTTATGAGGGCTATTGGTCTATAATTAGTGGGATCCATTGGGGCAGAATTTGGTTTAAGTAGAAGGATGGTCTTAGAATTATTTATATATAAGTCTGTTATCTCATGTTGTATTATATAGTTATATACTTTAAGTAGGATTTTAGAGACAATTCCATGCAGCTACAATGTGTTTGCAATAACCTTTCACCTTTCAACTCATTTCATCATCTAAATGACCTAGGAGCCCCAGTGCATTACTAGGAATGGATCTAATGTAAACAAGACATTACAACACTGAAAAAGGACATTAGACTATTTGCCAAACATACTGAGAGAATCTGTGCAGCAGAATGTAAGCAGATAGACTGATGTTTATTTACTTTCTATGCTAGAGAATGTTGAAGTTAATGCAGTTATTTTAAAAGGGCAATGCAGAATATTATTTCAAATAATGTGCTTGAACTTTTTAAACAGATGATTAGGTGGAATATAACATGTTTTTTTTTCTCTTAATCTTAATTACTAGGTGAAACCTTCCTACACTCATGTTTATACAAAGCTGTGAGATATACATAAAGACTGAAAATTATTATATTAGATATCAGCTGCATACTCATATATGCTGTGGCAAAATTACATTTATGATGATATGATGTTGGTCTTGTACCAAAAACAAATATGATTTATTTGATGAACGCCTTAAGGTAAAATATGCAATAGGAATGTGTACTTGTTTTATTATTTTTTTTCTCTAGGAAAAGTGAGCAGCATTTACAAGATATTGTAGAATTTATATATACAGTTGAGGCATTTTTAATTTTTTTTTTTTATTATTTTTATTTTTATCTTTATTAGGCTGTAATATTAAGCAAAATGCATGTGTATATATATATATATATATATATATATATATATATATATATATATATATAGAGAGAGAGAGAGAGAGAGAGGAAAATAAAACTAAAAGTTAGATATTTGTAATACACATGTACTGAAGGCGAAAGATAGATGCAATATTATATTGCTGTTAGAGTGGCAGCAGTACTGTTTAATAATGCTAATCTCGTATTTTTTTCTCTCTTCTCTTTTGGTGTTCATAGATCTAGCTCATATGAATATACTGCATTGTTTCTCTTTTCTTTAGTTTGTTTGTATTAGTCAGGCATTTGCATGTAATTATAAATGCACCTTATAACTTGGTATAGCTTAAAAACAAGTGACATAGGGATGTTTTATTATTTTTTTATATATATATATATATTTTTTTTTTGTGGGGCGGGCTTTCGGGGCTTGTATAGAAGAATTAAGGACCTTATTTAGAGTTTTAGTATATTCCTTTAGTTTGGTTATAAGGCTATCCAAAATATTTTGATTACATTTACTAATATAATACATAGGTTTAAAATGGTAAGATATTTAAAATTGATTCTGAATACGGGTACAGGCAGGCTGCTATGCAGAATTGATGCATATGGTTGTGTACGTTTGGAAAATAGTAGGTAATTTTGACATCCCTCTGCTCTATAAGACTTACACCCAGAATCAGTCAAAAAAATCCTTTGATTTTAGAAGTTTCGTTTATCTAACATTACAGAGGGATGGGTGGTTAGGCACACAAAGGGGGGGGTAGGAGAATAGAAGTCACTATGTGGAAAATACTAACACTAATACACAACAGTATATATTTATATTATCACACTGCTTATTGTGCTTTATTAACACTAATCAAGAAATATTTTTACACTTTCAGAAATTATATCTTTAGATTCATGGAACGTTAAGGGAATTTCAGACAAAAGTAAATGGAATCTAGTCATGCATATTATATATCAAAGTAAAACAATGATAACCTTTCTTCAAAAAACTCACCTGATCTCACAACTCTGGGACAGGGAGAGAAAAAGTAAATGGGTCAAGTATATTATAACTGCTGGACACAATTCTACTTCCAGAGGGGTTGATATCATTATAAACAAAGCCTATCAGGGAGAAATTGTTTCCTTGAAGACTGATTTGAATGGTAGATGGGCTATGTTTACCTCAAATTTCCATAGCATAAATCAACCTTTACTTTTCCTAAATATATATATAGTCCCTGCTCTAACCAACAAACGTTTATTTATGAAATCTTTAACTTACTTATTGAATTTCGTAATCTTTTATATATAATCGGGGGAGATTGGGATGCAGTAATGGAACCTGACAAAGATAGATCCAATAAAGAAACCAAGCAACCACATATCATAAATATAACTCTTAGTGAATTACAAAATACTTTTGAGCTATTTGATCCATATGAGAATTTCTAACATGACAAAATAATATCTAAATATACCTTCTTTTCTACGTCTCATAAATCTTGGTCTAGAATAGACTCCATCCTTATCTCTCAGTTCTTTCGGTCGTATAAGCTAAAATACAACATTTTACCTAGATCTATCTCGAATCATTCTAAAATTAATATATTCATAAACCTGCTAAATTTCAGCCAAAACATATCTTATTTTAATAAGTAGACTTTAAACTCAAAAATCATTCAGAAACAAGAAGTAGCTAAAGAGATAAACAGTATACTCACTCAATTAAATGAATAAATCATAATTACTCTAATACCTTATGATAAGCAATAGGAAGCTGCAAAAGCAGTTATTAGAGGTGTCATAATTCAAAAATCTGCCTGGTTTAAGAAAAAATATAATAATAGCAAAACCACATTAGAATCACAAATTGCGTCAGCAGAACTTCAATACAAAAATATTCAAAAGAATTAGAGAAAAAATGTATGGAATGGCAAAAACAACTACATAAGCATTACTTAGAAAATGTAACTTTTTTAGAAAGCAGGTCTTTATATCAATACTCAGAATGGGCTCAAGCACCCTCAAGATTTCTAGCCAGGCTAATAAATATTAAGAGTGGCTCACCAAAAATTAAAGAATTACATTTTGAAGGACATAAATTTCAGGAAAACCGAGACATATTAAATGTATTTGAGAACATATATAAAAGGCTGTACAACATGCACTTACCACTTTCAAATGACAAATTTAGTGAGTTCATTCAAAATTTAAAATTTCCACAAGTTACACAAGAATAACAAAAACATTTAGGGGCACCATTACACCTAACAGAGATAAAAGAAGCAATAAAAAAATCTCAAGCCAGGTAAAACTCCAGGACCTGATGGATTTACCTCTGAATTTTATAAAATATTCTCAGAACCGGTCTCTAAACTCCTACTTGACCACCAGTTCTGAGCAGATCTGAGTGCTTCCTTTGCGATTACAGACATATGTGAAGAAGGCCTTACAATTGTCTTTAGTAGTTGTGTCCAGTTTGGACTCGAACATTGCTTTAGATGATTTCACTAGTGCACTTATTTGCTTGTTCAGATTAAGGAGAGATTGCTTCCATTTAGGCACCTGCTCCTTCTTGGTCCTGGACAGCAATTTTATTCTTTTATTATACAGTTTATTTCTTGCAGAAATCCACCAGATATGTTTTACTCTTCCTTGAGGAGAATGAGTCTGTCCTGTAGGATATTCCTGAATCCATGCAGCTATATAAATGTTTGTATAGTACTTTGATGCAGGTTTGGACATATGTGTTAGTTCCTATGGAGGGGGAGGAGGCTGTGAAGCCATTTATGCCTTCTCTCAGGAGGTTGTTATCAGCTTTGGAGAAGTTTTTTTGTTTGACCATAGCTGGGGGGAGGGGGGGTCAAGGGAAATGGTGACTTAGAAAGGGACCACTTTGTGGTCGGATCTTACCAGGGAGGATGACATTGTCTGGATGCTGCAGTGGTTACTCATGGTGGTTAATACCAAGTCCAAGATATTATCACCTCTCGTGAGGGTGTCGACCAGCTGATCCAAGGCATCTGCATTGACAAAATCAAGTAATCTCTGAGAATTTGTTTTTTGGGATGAGTAGTTTTTCCAATATATGGATGGATAGTTAAAGTCGCCCAGGATCAGGGTAAAGGGTTGAATCTTGATAGATTCGAAAAGGTCCAGATAGTTGGAGTGGGCATCTTGAGTCAAAGATGGGGGCATTTAGCTAGCTATGATTTTCAATAGGGGTCTTGCAATGGTTAACTGCACCTGGAGTGTCTCCTGTGTGTCATACTGTTCTACCAGCCTGGAGGTGTGTATATTTTCTTTAATATATATATTGCAACTCTGCCTCCTTTTGCTTTTCTGCCCATGGTTTGGGTCTGAATGTATGATAGGATGAGTAACCTGGTATGGCTGGGGTGCTTTGAAACAGGTTTATGTGACTGCACAAATGTCACCATCTTCCAGGGTTAAGAATGCTTGCAATGAGTGCAGGTTCATTCTTTAGACTCCTAATGTTTAGCAGCATGAGCTTTAATGTGCATTTTGATGACATTTTCATGTTGGTTGTTTTGACCTCATGACATTGCCTAAAAAAAGGCACTATGGGGGAGGCAAGATCCTTTGCCAGAAGCCTGAAGCCCAAGGAAGACAGATGCAGGCCATATCTTACAAAGAATTGTGGTCTGTCGATTATGTCTTCCCAGATTGTCAGGCACTGGATCCCCTTGGAACGATACCAGAAACTAAGCCAATTGTTAAAGTCAGTCATTTTCTGTTTGCATTGAGGCATTATTCTGGGTGACAGTAGAATGCGACTTAAGGCTGGAACATACCTGCCTGGGACACATATTCAGTGAGCTCAATCACGTCTCTCTTCATCTAGTCCAGGGAGGTATATCTCAAGTCATTCATGCAAACATGGATTATGACAGAGTCATAACAGTACCTGTTGTTGAGAGACTTGAGTGCATGGGGGATATGGCAGGGTCTGGCACCTGCCAAACAACTAACCGTGACTTTCCTTATCCAGCCTGGTGAGGGGCACATCTGTGTGTCTTGCAATGGAGTCTCCTGGGACTAATATACTGGTTTTATGTTTAGGCTTTAGTGGCTGTGAAATAAAGGTATGTGGAGTATGTGTGGCATATGGTGCAGTGGGCAGTAGAGTTTGAGTGTGTTTTTGTCTCAGAGGTCTCTTTTGTTTTGGTATTTTTTCTGAGAACATTTGCATATGTGGGTGTGTGTTGTGTAGGTGTGGGTGGTGTTTGAGGTGTGGTGTTTTTTTTGACACCCTTCTCACTGCCAACTATTCTGGCTTGTGAGGGAGAGCATAGACTCTAGGTTCTTAATGTATTTGCTTCTCTCACACATTTTGTTCCTAGATGGTATTAGTAGAGGGTTGTCCGAGTACATAAGACAGTTGCTACACTCTCTCAGGATGCCTATATCAACCACACTGGCAGGAGAAACCATAGGAAATTGTCCATCCATTCTGTCAGAATCTTAGAGAGAGAGGCCAGAGAAAGCTAAGGTGGTAAACAGTGGAAGGTCTAAGAGGAGTACTACTAGGTGATCACACAAGTGCTACTAAGGGAAAATTTGTAGCTGGAATATCTCGCAATGGGTTAAAAACAGTGCAGCTGTTGTGCATGATGTGCAAACAAGCCCAAACTAGCTCAAACACGGGGTTTAAATACCACAACAAATAAGATTCCAGTAACATAGAAATCTAGCCAATCCTGCTAGTCCCTGCTTTCTTAACCAATCAGCTTGTGCCAGACAAGGTCCAAGCAGCCCTGCTACTCTCACTAGCAGAGAAGGTAGGAACCTACCAAAACAAGATGGCTGGCATAAAAACACAGAAGGCAAACACAAGATGGCTGCCAGAAACACAGAAGGCAAAAACAAACAGCTCTGGATACAGCAAACCTGTATCTAGACTATGCTACTCAATTTAAGGGTTAGGAACACAGCAAAACTCACAAAAAAAAACAGATTAACCCCTCACAGACAAAAACAGAACTCACAGTATGAATTAATACAGTTAAACAGAAATGAAATGCAGTAAAATGCAATGAAATACAGCTAAACAGTAATGAAATGTAGTTAATCAGTAAATTGCTTTAAAACAGTGCAAATGTGACAAATTAGGTCACAATAAAAACAGTAAAATACAGTTCAAATAAAGCAGCAATTCAGTAGAATATTGTCATCAATTTAATAAGGCTGCCAACAAGCAGTAACAAATGGGGCAAAATATATGCAGTTGATCACCTAAGCACAAGCAACAAAATGAAGTAGAAAGAAGCACAATTTTTTAAGTAGAAATGAGGATACAGAAGATAATTCAAGGTTAAGAATCTAAAGGGGTGTTCCTTTAAACTGCTCACACTGTACTCAGTAAAATGAGCTGATGCAATGGGTGGGCCTTAACTGATCTCACTGTACTCAGTAGAAAGAGTTGATGCAATGGATCTGGGAGGCATGTCCAATATCAAATTTATAGTAGAGGTGAACAACTCAAAAGCCCCCAAGCATTAAGACTATAACAACAGTTGAGTGGGTGGGTGTGCATACAAGATCAGAACAGAGGTAAGGATTCAATTAACTAAGCCTAAAAAAAGTAGCACCGTTTAAACAGATATACAGCAAATATTGTTTTAGTTAATCAGAAGTGCAGAAAACAGATAAAAATAAGCACTTATCTTCTGTAGTCTCACAGAAGTTTTTGGAAAACAGCAGAGCATGGGCAGAAGGCCTAACTCGCTGGAGCCTTGAGCAAACAAGCCCAAACTGGTTTAAACACTGGCTATTTAAGGCAGAGAAATAGGAACCAGTGAAAGTTCAAATTACCCAATCAAAAAAAAAAAAACCTAAACAGAGCCCTGTAGCAGTATCTCTAGCCAGATAAGACCAAAATGAAACCCCTTCCCATGAAGCAACTGCTAGGCCTCTCTAGACAAAAGATTAACTGTACTACAAATTCCAAAGGTCACAAACAGTACTAGATTCAGCTCTATACTAGTGTTTTTCAAGTGTAGCAGCAAGTAAAATGAACAGAACAAGCAGAGAAACAAAAAGGAGACAAAGATGAGAAAAGAGGTAAGGATTCAATTCACTAAGCCTGAAAAACAGTTGCACAGTTTGAGCAGATTTGTAGCAAATATTGTTTTAGTTATTCAGAAGTGCAGAAAGCAGTTGAAAATAAGCACTTATCTTCTGTAGTCTCATAGCAGGTTTTTGGAAAACAGCAGAGCAAGGGGAGAAGGCTTAACTCACTGCATTTTTGAGCAAAAAAGCCTTTCATTGATCTTAATATGTCTATCCATCTCAATTAAGCCAAGCGACACTTGTCTTAGATCATTCAAACCATAGGTTATCCATGTTCTGATGAAGTCCAGTTCAGGGCAAAAGTGCTCAACTTTGGAATTTAATACCTGTTGGAGTACTGTTTCAATAAACTTGGATTCATTATTCTCAACTTGGAGTCTGGGCAGACATGGACTTTGTTTAGTTTCTTGGTTTTGTTCATGGTCCCACAATCTTTGTTCTCCATTTCTTGAAGGCATTCTATAGAAAGTTCCAGACCATCCTCCTGTGCCACACTCTCTTCAGTTTCAGTCTGTGTCATCCGTTGCTCTTTCATATGGGAACTCACAGGCTTATTATTCCACGACATTAATTGTGTCAGAGTTGCCACACTGGGGCTACCTTTTTGTGTTGATTAATTTAGCTTTGCATAAATATTGCACCATATTAGGTCTCTCTTTCTTTTCCATGTTTATATTTCTTTGACATATTCTTTAAACGTCTCTAAATTTTATTCTTTAAATTTCTGCCCTTCCTCAGTCACTTCTTTTTCCAAACAGCACAAGGTTTCGTGGTCTATACATTGTTTTTTATGGATCTGTTGTATTAATGAACACAAATGTTTATTTGAAGCTTTTGAGTTTTTCTTGTGAAAGTATTTTTCCTCTAATTTCTCTCTCAATCTTTTCTTATATCGTTTGTCTGAAATTCCGGGCTTCTCGCATAATAGTAACAACGCATAATTTGTTTCTTATCCTCAAAAGTTCACTCTATCATCTGTATGACTCTTTTTTGGCCTATCAGTTTTTGTGATTTTTGTGGACTGCTACTTCCTTCTACAACGGGGGTGGGGGGATCCTTCCCTTGGGGCTGGCCTGGTCCCATAGTAGGAATATTTCTGTATATTGAGGATTCTGCACTGTCATTTTTTCCAGTCCTAGTACCAGTGCTAATACCAGGATTGGGCACTTTTTTACACTGATTCTTGTGCACCCAGCTATCTTCTTTATTTTTAACCTACTTCTGTACATGATATATGCTATATAAAACACAGTCTATATATCAGTATCGTCTCTGTGAGATTTTGTATAAAATAGGGTCCACTTCATGAAGGTACTCACCAAGACATAAGGATGAATTCAATTCCAGCAATACTTCTCTCCCTTTGCTGATTTTATCACCTTTCCATTCGTACCACAACAAGGTACCTCTGAGGTCTCTCCAATTGCTGGAGTTGCCTGGTGAGGTACATACTAAGGGGGGCATTATCCTCTAATATTGGTTTGTTAAGAGAAGAGTTCAGGGGGTTATAACCTCTTTTTTTCCTGGAAGCAATGCCCTTATTAATAAGATGGGTAATGTAGAAGTCTTTCCTGACCACTGAGGAGGTGGTGAAAGAAGAAGTTGTTGTCAACCTGTATGCCCAGATCTCTCACCATGGATTGAGTACTTAAGGTGCTGTTGTTAATGTGGTACTTTGCAGGGACATCTCCCTTGCCAAAGTGGATGATGGTGTACTTTTTTGCGTTTAACTTGAGCCTGTGACTCTGGCACCAATTGTTGGTTTGACTAAGACCCTCCTGAAGGGTGTCAGTGTCACTAGGGGATTCTATGACTGTGCTCAGCTTGCAGTCATCTGCAAACTTTGTCAGCCACATGCCCTTTTGTTTTGGCCTGTAATTTTGAAAAATAAATTGCAAACAATAGGGGGCCCAGCACCGAGCCCTGTAGTACTCCACTGGTTACTTCTCTTAAGGTGCATGAGGAGTCCACTATTTTAACTGTGTTTGTTCTATCGGTGAGACAGTTTGCAATCCCCCTGACAATATACTGGTTTACGTTCAGTTGACTAAGTTTATCAGTGATAGCTGAGTGAGTAATGGTGTTGAAGGCTTTTGCTAAGTCCAAATAGGCTGTATACACAGTTTTGCCCTCATCTAGGGCTTTGGCGACAGTCTTGAAGAAGTCCACCAACTTCAGTAGACACAATCTCCCTTTGATGAAGCCAGACTGGGATGGGTAAAGTGTTTGGAGGTCTCCTATATCTTTACTGATAAGGTCCATAATGATTCTCTCCATGGCCTTGCATATGAAGCTAGTCAGGCTTATGTGTCTGCAGTTTCTGTGGGCAGTGGAGGAACCCCACCTTGTGGAGGGGGATAACAATGTCAGTTTTTCAGTCTGCAGGGACATATCCAGTGCATAGACTGTGGTTGAAGAGTACCTAGAGGTGCAGCTAACTCTTGCTTTAAGCAATTTAGGATGCAGCCAGGCATGTTGTCCTGTCCCATGCAGGTCATGTTTCTAGTCTTGGAAAGGGCATTAAGAACTTGTTTCTTAGAGATTTTAGGGGAAGACTATGTAGGAGGGATGTCTTGTGGTATATGGGGTGGAGCCAGGGGTGAGAAGTTCTCACTGAACATATCTACCAGCAGGTTAGCAATATCTCCAGGTTGAGTGCATGCTGTACCATTTACAACCAGTTCTGCACAAATCTGGGGATTTTCCTTTGAGGCTGCATCCATAGCCAAAGAATGCCTTATGTTTACCCTTGGCTAGGATGGCCAATTTAGGGTCGTAGTCAGCTTTAGAATTTTTTACTAGGTGTCAAATTTGCTTATTTATGCCAAGAAGGGAATCCTTTGAGTTTGTGTACCATCTCTTACAGCTTTTAGACAGAAGCTTCTTTCACCTCTTATATAGCCTGTTTATGGCGGATGTCCACCAAGTAAGTTTGTTCTTTTGTGAGGAACTTACTTTGATCCTGATGGGTACAGTTGAGTTGATGCTGTTGTACAGGTGTTTATACAAGGCTTTGGTGTAAATTTCATCATAAGTATCCTAGTTTTAGTCTTGTTTCAGTTGGGGGTGTTACTTCTAATGTGATTGACCAGTGATCAGATTTCACCAGGGATGACTGTACACTTGGGGTGGTGCAGTGATCCCCCATGTTTGTAAGCACTAGATCTGTAATGTTTGAAATCTTTGTAGGGGGTGTCAATTAACTGGTCCAGGGCATTTACATTTACAAAGTTCACAAATCTCTGGGTGAGTGCACTGGTACAGGTGTAGTTGAACTAATTTATTGATGAGTAGTTGAAATCTCCCAAAATCAGGATTTTGGGCTGTATATTGAGTGACTCCAGTAGGTCCAGGAAGGCATTGTGGGTGTTCTATTTCATGTAAAGGGTCAAATAACTGGCAATAATCTGGAGATGGGTCTTGCCTATGGTAAGTTGTACTTGGAGTAGTTCAAGGGACTCATTCAGTCTTACCAATCTGGAGGTGTATTTGGCTTTGATAAATATTGATACTCCTCCTCCTTTGGATTTCCCGCTCTTGTTTGATGGTCTAAATGAGTGGAAAGCACTGTAACCCAGTATGGCTGGGGTGTTTTCTGCAGCCTTAATCCAGGTGTCTGTGACTCCACAGACATCAGCATCCTTCAAAGTGAGAGCAGCTGCCAGTGAGAACAGTTTTAAGTTTAGACTCCTAGCACTTAGCAGCATGACCCTGATGTTGTTCTTTTGAGGAGCAATTTACACTGGAAATTTTGTACTTGTGACATTGCCTAAAAATGGCAGTGGAGGGATGCAAGAGTTTTTGTCAGCAGCTGAAATCATAGGTTCATAGATTCATAGGTTGGTACTAGGCTATAGGCCCTAGGGCCTTTACAAGCCTAGCCATAACAATTCTCTGGATATTTCTTCCCACAATATTTACTTCCCTGGACCCCTGTCTAGCAGGGTGACTGTCATGATCCCCGGGAAGAATTTCCTATCTCCCATCCAATCGTCAAGGTTCCTTTTGAAGATGGTCAAGGAGGTGCTCTGCTTTACATGTTTGTGCAGTCTATTCCAGAGTATTGGGAGTCTCTGGGTCAGGAACCTATCTCTACACCATGTTTTGTTCATTGTGATGACAAGGTTTAGATCCCTGGAGTGTGTGGCTCTGAGGGATTGGGATTTCTTTAAGTGGAGCATGTCCAACAGCTCAGGGTTTGATATGGCCTTGTATGTTAAGCAGAGATCACCTCTGAGTAGACGATATGCCGCAGACTATAGCTGGAGTTTTTTTAGACAGTCAGCATATGGCATCTGCTTTAGGCTGTGATTCTTTTAGTGAGCTATTTCTGCTGCCTTTCCAGCTGTTGCAGATGTCTTGTGAGGTACATACCAAATGGGGCGTTATACTCTATAATGGGTCTAATGAGGGATGAGTACAATGGGACAATGACCTCCCTTTTTCTGGATGAAAATTGATATCCCTGTCTCATAAAATACACATAAAATAAAATGTTATTAAGTCTATTTATCTGACATTTTTGGCCTAAATACTATTAAACTCTAGCAAATTAAATTAAAAAAAAAACACTTCATAACATTAAATATCAAAACCATTCCATTAAAGAGATTATATTACATCCATTTCATGATAATTAATAATGTCTACTTAACCCCGATTAAAAATAATCATTACATAATCCTACACTCCCAAACAATTGTAAATCATGTGGTCTACCTAATGCGGATCTATGACATATATTATGTGATTGCAAATGTATTTATTTTACATTTGTTTACTGAGAAAGTCCTACTGGACAAAATGTCCTTTTTTCAGTGGAGGCCCAGGGAGAAAAGCTCCACATTTATAAATAACCATAAGATACATATTCAACATACAGATACAAATATTAATTCAGTCTCAGATCATCATCATCTTTCGGCTTTTCCCATTAGGGGTCGCCACAGCGGATCATCTCCTTCCATTTCTTCCTATCCTCTGCATCTTGCTCTGTCACAACAACCGCCTGCATGTCCTCTCTCACCATGTCCATAAACCTTATCTTAGGCCTTCCTCTTTCCTCTTACCTGGCAGCTCCATCCTTAGCATCTTTTTCCCAATATACCCATCATCCCTCCTCATCACATGTCCAAACCAATGCAATCTCATCTCTCTTGCTTTGTCTCCAAACTGTCCAACATGAGCTGACCCTCTAATATACTGATTCCTAATCCTATCCATCCTAGTCACACCAAGTGCAAATCTTAACATCTTTAACTCTGCCACATCCAGCTCTGACTCCTGCCTTTTTGTCAATGCCACTGTCCCCAACCCATATAACATAGCTGGTCTCACTACCCTCTTGTAGGCCTTCCCTTTCACTCTTACTGGAACCTGTCTCTCACAAATCACTCCTGACACTCTTCTCCACCCATTCCACCCTGCCTGTACTCTCTTCTTTACCTCTCTTCCACATTCACCATTACTCTGAACTGTTGATCCCAAGTACTTAAACTCGTCCACCTTTACCAACTCTACTCCCTGCATCCTCACCATTCCTCTACCCTCCCTCTCATTTACACACATATATTCTGTCTTAGCCCTGCTGACCTTCATTCCTCTGCTCTCTAGAGCATATCTCCACCTCTCCAGTGTCTCCTCAACCTGATTCCTACTCTCACTACAGATCACAATGTCATCTGCAAACATCATAGTCCACGGGGCCTCCTGTCAATTCAGTCTCAGATACAAGTACAAAATGAAAATACATGTTATACATTTCACTGATACAATCATATAGTCTAGATAGGCTACAAGGACTAGCAGTACTGTGCTTGTAGGTAGAAAACAAGAAAGTTAAGTATATATATGCTTAGATGGAATATACTATTTAAATACAAAAATGACAGGTTGTATTCCTTTAGCTGCCTTATGACATCTATTTCTTAACTAGAGTTTGTACAAGAACAGGTCCATGATTCTGATAGGTGCGACTTGAGAAGTTTTTTAAAGTTGGAAGAGTTAATAGTTGTTTTGATATTTAATGGCAGCGAATTCCAAGTTTTGGCTATGCAGTTGCAGTGAAGGGAAACTCCAGATGCATTGTTAGGTTTGGATATATTTAGGAAGGATTTGTTATTGGAACACAATACCCTGTTAGTGGGGTAGTGCATTAGTAGATTTTGAAGTGCTGGTATTTTTCTGGCTGATATACTATCTGACGGGCAAAGGTACGTTGATAATAAGCAAGCAGATTTGGTAGTTTGAGCCAGGATAGTTATTTTAAAGGCAAACAATGATGAGATCTGAACTTTGTTACTTTGGCAAACTTTGCTATTTTATTATAGCAAGTTTTGAGTTTTGCTAGGTCAGATTTCTTAATGTTTGTAAGAATTTGTGACATGTATAGTATCGTAGAGAAAAGATGAGTTCTTGTTATAGTGGACTTTGAAGATTTATTTAGAAGGTGTCGATTTCTGTACAGGGTTCCTAGTTTTTTGTGAACTTTTTTATGATGTGATATGTGTATGTTGAATTTTTTATTAGGGTCAATGACAACTAAGTAATTTTGTTTGGGAAACTGACAAAATAATTGTACAGTTTAATGATGAGATATTGAACAGTTGGTGGGTGTCTGCAGCTCTAGTTGGATAGAAGAGCATGAATTTTATTTTTGTAGTGCCCCACTATGACCACCGCCATTCTTAGAGTCTGCAGAGACACTGACATCAGATTCTGAATGGGAGGGACCATGACCACCATGTCCACCTGTGAGGGGAAGACAACATATTTAAAGTAATACCTGCACTATAAGGTTTGCTAGTACACACACGCAGACACACACACACACACACACACACACACACACACACACACACACACACACACACACACACACACACACATGGACACACGGACACATATGGGTGAGGTGGCACAAAGGCATTACACAGACCTCACAATAGCCAACTGGTGACATTCACGACACAGTCAAACCACAACATACACACTCTGGACATCCCCACAACATCATGCAGTGCAGCCCTTTCCACTTAATGTTACTACTAATATACACCTCTGAGATGCGTGAGTAGTGTTAGTAGGTGATGGGCCTTCACCTAGCACACACTGCACCCATGTACACATTATTGCTGTTCACCTGTATAGCATAGTGGCAACTCCTACAGAACATACCTCTCAACTGTACAGAGTTTTGCTGAACGTCTACTTGTGTGGCTCATATTTTTGGCCTGTCCCTCAGAAATTCAGTGTTTGTCTGACACATTAAGAGATGATCTGAGGATTGGCATCACTAATTAATGACATAATTTGAGTTTCACACTTCAAAACCTGCAGTAACTGTATGTTAAAACAGAACTGGTTACTCTAACAACCTTCTAAGCTTACAGTGGATATAATAGGTGTACACACCCCTGTTAGCAGCCCAGGTCTTTCTGATATATAACATGAGACCATATAAATTATGTCATAATTTTTCCGATCTTTAATGTGACCTATAACCTGTGCAATCCAATTGAAGAACAAACACATTGGTTTGGGGTAACAAATAGAAAATGAAATACATGCAATAGGCTGGTTGCATGACTGTGCACACCCTTAAGCTAATAGTTTGTTAAAGTGCATTTTGATTTAATTACAGTAGTCAGTCATTTGGGCAGGTGTCTATCAGCATGGCACATCTTGACTTAGCAATATTTGCACACTCTCCTTTGCAGAAGCCCTGCAACTCTGTCAAATTGTGGGGGCCTCTCTTGTGCACAGCCCTCTTCAGGGCACCCCACAGATTTCCTATTGGACTCTGGCTGTGATATTCCAAAATGTTGGTAGTCTTCTGGTGAAGCCATTCTTTTTCAGATTTGGATGTATGGTTTGGGTCATTGTCATGTGGAAAGGTGAGATTCCTCTTCATCTATAGCTTCCTAGCAGACACCTGAAGATTTTAGACAAAAAAGTGCTGGTATTTGGAACTGTTCATAATCCCCTCCACTTTGGCTAAAGGCCAGCTTCCAGCTTATGAACAGCAACCCAAAAGCAGGACACTGCCATCACCATGCTTCACTGTCGGGATGGTGTTCCTTTGGTGATGCACAATCTTGTTATTATGCCAAACAAACCATTTGGAATTGTGGTCAAACAGTGCATGGTTTCACTACACTATAACACATTTTCCCACATGCTTTGGGAAACCTGATGTATTGTTCTTGAGAATTCAGCCAGACCTGGATGTTGTTCTGTGTGAGGAAAGGCTTCCATCTTCCAACACTACCCCATAGGCCAGACGTGGACAATACGGGAAATTGTTGTCACATGTAGTACACAGCCAGTACCTACCAGAGATTCCTGCAACTCCATTAGTGTTGCTGTAAGTCTCCTGGCAGCCTCCCTGACAAGTTTGGTTCTTGTCTTTCAACACATTTGGAGGGAAGTCTACTTCTTTGCAATATCACTTATGCCCCCTTTTTTCATCACTTTTTGATGACTGTCGTCACTGTGTTCCATAGTATATGCAATGCTGTGGAAATGTTTTTGCACCCTTCTCCAGGCTGATACCTTTCAACAATGACATCCCTTTGATGCTTTGTAAACTGTATACAAACCATGGCTGTTGCTGTAGCAGGCAACTGGGTAAATGTCAGGAAAATCATAGTAGGACAGCTGACCGTTATTTGGTGTTAATCAAAGAGTCTCTGTAATTGATGGTAGGTGTGTACCCAAGAAGACATAATGCTGTAATTATATCAATAGCTGCTTCAACACAGTATTAAATTCAGGCCATGCACACTTATGCATCTAGCTTACTGTATGTTTTTTATTTGTCATAATTGTTCCCTAACATATCTGTTTGTCTTACAATTGAATTGTATAGGTTATAGGTCACATTAAAGGTTGGAAGAGTGTAGAAATGTTTTATACTGGTCTCATTTTTGTATATCACAAATACCTGGCATTTTAGCAGGGGTGTGTACACCTTTTATATGCACTGTATATGACTAATTTTTAAAATATGTTCCTAGTTTTGGGCCTTTGTCCCCCCATTTTGTCAGTCTTTCTCCAGATTTCTTGCAGTGATAAGTTGTGAGGTATGCTACAGATATGTTACATCTCCTGCAAATAGGCTCATGTGATGACCACTGTGATGCAATTCAGTTAACCCCACCACATGTGAACATGCACATATCGCTATACAGCTGAGAGTGACAGTTGTGTGCATGGTAACATGCATGACCTTAACATGCTTGGGGTACTGGTGAGCCACAACAAGACAATCCCATACTCACTGGCTTCAGGCTACTCTCTCATATCCAGACCAGAGGGACCTATGTATTTGTGAGGGAGAGGTATTGTCAGCAGACTCATATGTGGCATTGGTACAAGATGAATGCTACTTTTTTGCACGTGTACAGTACAAGCTCTGATAGTACACACTTTGCTGTCCTTCACCATATATGTGCACTTGTGTGGATTAGAAAACCCCAACCACAAATGCAGTTTGATCTGACATATGCATATAGATACTCTACAGAATCCAGTATGACTGCTACAGTGTTCAATTGATGTGCACTGAGGCCTTACCTGGACACTCATCGCCTGTTGCCTGGGTGCCATCTACCTCCACAACTTGTGTTTCTTGGCTTGGCTAGTGTGTGGAGGCTGCCCAAAGGTTGACAATGAGCTCTTCCATTGCTGTAAGTGGGGCCTGTGTGGCAGGACACCCACCTGTAGCAGTACGGTCCCTGGCCATGGCAGCAGCCCTTTGCCGGGCATGACGTATCAGGTCAGTTGCCCGAAGCCTGACATGATCGTATGTGCGTCCACGGTGGCCCAAGTTGTTAACTCTGTGGACAAGGTCATCCCACAGGGTGGTCTGCTCCTGCAAACTGTGTTGGCCATGGCCAAACATTACCCCATGGTGTTAGATGATGGCATCCATGATGGTTGCATTTTCGGCTGCAGTATATGATTGTTGTCTTTGCTTCTGCATGTCACCTGGAAGACATAAACAGGGAAACACATCACAGGACCTCATACATTGGTCAAAGTTATTTACAGAACCTGCACATCAACACTATCATTAGCCACCACTTACAACCACGTCATACCCCTGTCATCTATCAGCACAATATGAACCTGCATTACACTCCTGGTCCAGAAGTGTCATGTTCCCCCCAATGAGGGCCAGTACATTGCATAACTCAACATTCATCATTCGCCTTTGTGTGGAAGGATGACAGTAGCCATCTACCTTGCAGATGGGATGTCAATGGTGTTCAGGCTTTGCTTGCGTACAGTGATTAATGGAGCTGGGTGCATATGCCTGAGTTCATGTAGGATGCAGACAGGAATATTAGGTCCCATGGAGACTTACTTTTGTTGACTTTGAATAGGAATTATGCACCTGCTCTCTGATGATGAGGGGAGTGGTGCGGGTGCTGTGCACATCCACCTATACTGATGGTGGGACAGGGGGATGATGTTTGCCCATAACCTGTCTGCAGTTGTTTGGCTATAGCTATGGTGTGTGTGTATGTCATGTGCTTGACCACCATTACAGGGTGGGGTGGGTTGTTACCTCTGAGATAGAAGACTGATGTGAAGACGACCTTGTGATTGGCCTTGGTGGATGTGTCCAATTTGTACTCATAGTTAGCCTTATAGTAATTCACCTGTGATCTTATATGCTCATTCAGACAAAGGTTAACTTGCTTCCAAGTTGGTGCCTGCTCCTACTTGGCCCTGTACAGCCAATATTGTGTATTGCTGCTGTCCAGCAAAGGGGATTACTCTACCTTGGTGGAGGCAGGTTTTACGAGTGAGGTATTGCTGAGTCCACACAGCTATGTAGGTGCTCATATAGCTGTTTGCAGTAGGCATGGACACAAGGTCATAACACAAATGGACACCTCTCCGATTTCAACCTGATAATCATGCTTATACTAGTACCCATGTTTGTGTCAGGGCAATGCAACAACCAGTATCTGTAGAAATTTATGTGTGTTGGATGCACAGAAACTAAGATTACACACGTGTACAACATGTACAGCTTACTTACCTGACATTTTGCATCCCATGCCTGTTGTTATGAGATTTCCAGGTACACCTGCTCATACACACATGTGCACAGGTAATACATAAAATAAATTTCCATTCTGTGTCAGTATGGCAACTGTATTTACACTCCTGCTGCTCAGTCATACATCTCAACCTATTAGAGCAGGACATCTAGAGAATGACACACATTCATGTGGGGCAAAGGTCCAAAATTAATGACACATTCTTAATATTGCTGTAACACACTTAAGTCATTTGATAGCACAGTAGCCTTTGTATTCACAGAAATACCCTGGAGGATGTTTGACACTCATATGTATGCTAGTATGTTGTAATGTCTGTCTTTACAGATTTGCCAGTGCTTTGCCAGACATAACAAAATGCTATGAGTAAATGACTACAAATGTGAGGCACACATATGGTCAGTGTGCATAACACTGGACAGTTGAATGGTATGAGCTCAGTATATCACATGCAGTTCAACACACACATCAAATACCCTGTATAAGTTTTTCAGATATGTGCGACAAGCATGTATATCATAGTTGTATTCACAAGTGACATATGGATATCTAAGACATCCCAGTAGCTGGCCTTGCAGTGTCACACTCAGTATTGTTCAACAGACACTCCAGGAGTAGACATATGTGAGCCATTCCTTCCTGAGGTGACTCAGGGGCCTGAGCTGTGATTTATGTCACTGCAGACAGACCCAGATGCTATGGCCATAGGTGCTAATCAGCAATATATCAGTACAACAAGTCTCGCTGAGACATATTTGTTTACTATACTATATCCCATTATTGCATACCCCCTACTGAGTTCCATTACATGCTTACTTGTTTGACATACCTATTTTTCCCCAGGTATTGTTGGTTTGGATTCCAATTCCTGTATCTGTTTCAGTCTGTGTGTGTGTGTGTCTCTCTCTCTGTCTCTGTCTGCCCATGTAGAGGTATAGACTTGTTTTGCATAGGCAGTAGCTTGCCTTTTGTAGGTAATGCTCATGAGCAGGTGATGGCCTGTGCAGCAATTGGTGTGCCCCACTTGCCAACTGCATACAGAACAGCTGTGTTGTTATTCCTATAACCAATGGCATGGCAACACACTCTTTTAACTGAGTACTTCATGTGGGGATTGCCCCTTTTCCTTGCCTGTGAGGAGGACATCATAGAGTTGTATGAAAAACAGCATCATAGAGGGAAGTTGGAAATGCCTCTTACAACAAAACATGTAGACACAGCCCAATAAAATGGGGGAGAAGGTCCCAGACTTAGGTACAAAATGTGAGTATTGATGTTATACATTTGGATTCATGCTAGTTTAACAGGGTTTGTATGGACATGGATATTCTGCGTGGGTGTTAATCTGATAGTGTTATGTGGTTGAGATAACACTCAAATGTAGGGCTATCCAGAGAATTTGACTCTTATGTTTGGTCTGTTCCACTGATAGTTGTTGTCCTTGGTAAATCAGTAGCATACTCTGGGTATTGCAGTCAGTAAATACTAACTTCCATTTGTGTTTCTGACTTCAAATCCCTCAGATAAGATATGTTACAACAAACCCTGTCACACCAGCAATTTTCTCAGTTTATAACAGCAATATTTCAATTATGCCCCTGTATTTGGGCCTATGTCCCCAATTATGTCACTCTTTGTCCATATGTCATGCAGTAAGAGGTTGATAGGTATGGTATATAATTAGTTAATGCCTTCCTTCTTGATATCATCCCAGTGATGTAGCAGAATGCCAGACAGGATATGAGGAAGAGGCCTTTTATATGAGGACAGAACCTGGACAGTCTGTGGGACTATGCACAGTTGAGGGGTCTGTGTATGTGTAGCAATTGTTAACAGACTGTAAGGACTGTGTAGCAGTGCAGCGTATAAATGTTTGTTGTGCTGTGTAGAGAGGGGGGTACATTTAAGTGTCATGGCTCCTTTTCTATGTGACTGTGCATGCTGCTCTAGTTTCTGGTGGTCTATTGGCTGTATATGTTTGCAAGGACAGACTGAGACATGTTCTGTACCACCGCAGGAGTCAGACTACACTGTGACTTGGGGCAGTATATGTAGGGGTAGTGCGTGAGTGTCATACATGATATTTATGTTCACACAGTCATTATACTCTACTTGGCTTACCAGTATGTCACTATGACTGTGGTGAAATTGGTTGTGGGTATGCACTTTCACACTGGTGACTGTTTTTTACTATTGTTACATCCATGTAGTGCCTGATATCTTTGCAAATGCATATGCAATTCTCCATTGCTGACTTGGGGTAGTGTTGTGTCAGTCTGACTGTAGTCTGGACGGTGCCTGGTGATATGCTAAGCAGCTCAGTGTACTTTCCCTAATGTCCTGTTATATCCAAATATTCGTAGGATGTCGAGTTGTCTGTCTCATATCTTTGGTCTGGTCCCTATAAGTGTTGTGTATGTCTAAGAAATCAGTGGGATAATGTGAGAGTTTCAGGTACTAACTAATGAGAAGCAAATGAGTCTTGGAGTTGTGCTATTTCAGTCAATATATGTTAGAACAGATGGTGTTACGGTAGCAACTGTCTCAGCTTATCTAGTCAAGTATTTACGATATGTCCCTAATTTCATGGCTTTATCCCCCCACTTTGTCAGGCTTGGTCTAAATTCGTTGCACTAGGGAGTTCTGACCATACTTCTCAACTGGTCAGATTGTTGTAGAACATCCAGGTTTATTGCTCATATTTTGTCTCTGTTTCACAAATTATTCTAATTTCTCTGGTAAATCACTGTGATGATCTAAGGGTTTCTGTCAGTAAATGATGACATAATGTCAGTTCCAGACCTCATATTCTTCAGAACATGTATGCTGACTCAAAGCCTGTTACTCAAGCAAATTTTGATATCTGTAAGAGCAATATTTGAAATATGTCCCTAGTTGTGGCCCATTGCCCCCCCATTTTTAGAGCCTTTGCCCAGATTTCTTGCACTATTAGGTTAAGAGGTATTTGTCTGAGATATGAGTGCACTACATGCTATGAGCATGTGTGTGTGTGTACATATATATATATATATATATATACACACAATATTTACAGACGCACAAACACGCACACATAACATATTTAGATAGATATATACATATATCTATATATATATACATATATATATATATATATATATATATATATATATATATATATATATAAACATATTTTTCATATATATGTATCTCCATACATGTATATCTGTATATGTATATGTACAAAACCTGAGTGATTCCACAAAGCTTTTTCCTTACTGTTGAATGACTCTACTGCATGATATGTTTGAGAAAGCATCAGAACTTCCTATAGATCAAATGGTGCAGTCGTACATTCCTCTGACTATAGTGTGCAGTATCCTGGGTTTGAGACTTGGTAGGGCTTATTATTTTGTTGCTAGGCAGAACAGTGGCTGATGGAGATAGTGATTAAAGCAGTTTGAAGCATCTTTAGGCTAGATATTGCCTCCCATGCCCTTGCAGAGCAGGCTAGTTAGGCTGATGTGCATCATATTGGCTGGATTGGTGGATTGCTCCACCTTTGTGTATAGGGATGACAGTGGCTGTCCTCTGTGCAGATGGGATGACACTGGTGCTTAGGCTGTGGTTGACTATAGTGCAGAATGGGTCTGAGAGCCCATGCCTGTGTTCATATGGGATGCAGCCAGGGATGGTATCATGACTATGGAGACCTTTGTGTGTTGCTTTTGAGAGGGAATTACAGACCTGATTCCTGATGGTGAGGGGAGGGGGGCAGGTGCTGCACATGCACATGTGTACCACTGGGGGGGACAGGGGGTAGTGTTTACACTTCACCTATCTGCAGCCGGTTGCCTATATCTATGCCATATGTGCATGTGGTGTTACTGACCACCACTACAGAGGAGATTTGTGTGTTGCTTCTGGAATTGCAGACAAATGTGTGGAAAGTCTAGTGATCTCCCTTGGTGGATGTGTCCAATTTGCACTCAAAGACAGCCTTAGGGTACATCACCTTTGTCCTTATTTTCTTGTACAGACCAATGTGACATTGCTTCCAATGAGGCACATGTTCCTTCTTGGCCCATCCAGCACTTGTTTCTACCTATTATGGTATTTGTGTATTGTTGGTGCCCACCACAGGCGTTTACCCTACCTTGAGGGAAATGATGTTGCTCTGTCAAGTACTGCTGAGTCCATACAGCTATGGGGGTGCCCACATAGTATTGTGGTGTGTGCTGGATACTGCTGCTAGTTCCAACAAATGAGACATTGGCTGTACAGCTACTTCTACCTGCTCTGAGGGGATTTTTAGTTATTTGTGTACAGTTCATTCTGTTTGACACTGTAAAGAGGTGGGTGGGGGGCAGGGGAGATGGCGACCTGAACAGTGATGGCTATGTGGGCAGATATTACCAAGAGGGGTGGTACTGTAGGAGTGCTACAGTGGCTACTCATGTTGGTTAGGACCAGGTACATGAGATTCCCACCTGCCGTAGGGATGTTGACCAGCTGATCCACTGCATTGTCATTGACAAAGCCGAGGAGTCTATGTGTATTCATGTTCAGGTGACATAGGTCAGGCACACTATGGTTGTGTATTTGAAGTCACCCAGGAGCAGGGTAGATGACTGAATCCTGACAGATTCCAGCAGGTCCCACTAAGTGTGGTGGGTGTCTATAGTCATGGTTGGAGGCCTGTAGCTAGCTATGATTTGAGTTGGTATTTTGTCAACTGTTAACTGCACTCAGGATGTCACCCATGTGGCATACTGTTTGGCCAGCCTGGAGGTGTGTATGTGCATGCTAATGTTCAACACTCCACCTCCTGTGGCTTAGCAGGCCTCCATTTGGGGTCTAAACATATAATGGGATGAGTGACCTGGCAAGGTTGATGTGCTCTCCACAGCTAGACAGCAGGTGTCAGTGACTGCACAAATGTCAGCATCCTACAGGACAAGGTATGCTTACATTGACATGGGTGTCATGGTAAGATACCTAGCTCCTGTTAATGCAAGACATCTGCACAAAGCACACACCAATGGTGGACAAAGGCCGGTAAATAGGGCCACTTTATGAATCTAGCCGAAACACACTTATTTGCCAGCAAAGACAGTGTCACATTCACAGGTGTACGCTGGAGGATATGACATCTGACAATAAAATGTATGCTAATTTGTTATGACTGCAGTCTTTAATGGGTTGCAGTCTTTAATGGGTTGCCAGTGATGTGCCAGACAATGCACAACTGTCTGAGCCATTGACTACAAATATAAGGCAGACATGTGGTCAGTCTGCAAAACTCTGGGCGTTTGGCAGGTATGGGCTCTGTATATCACATGCAGTTCAGCACACACATCTGCACCTGTCATGTAGTATGCACATACCCTATGTACATCTATTACATTTGTAAGACAAGCATATGTATCAGAGTAGCATTCACAGGTGACATATGACTAATAACAACATCCCAGGTAGCTGGCCTTCCAGTGACACATTCAGTACTGGACACCAGAGACTCCATTAGTAGTCATACTTGAGCTGACCTTTGCTGGGGTGTGTCAGGGGCCAGAGATGTGCTCCATGTCAATGCAGGAAGGGCAAGCAGAAATGGCCATAGGTGCTGGACAGCAGCATGTGAGTTCATCAGGTCTTGTTGCAGCCTTGTGTTTAATGTCTCATTTGACATCATTGCATCCCCCCCTTCTGCATTCCATGACATGCTTACATGATTGACATACCTGTTATAGTGCTCAGAAGTTACCTCACAACAATGCAATTGGTTAGGTTCATGTAGTCATAGTCTGTCTTTGTGTAGATGGGTTGAGACCTGTGTTGCATAGCCAGCAGCTTGCCTTTTTCTAGGTACTACTCATGAGCAGATGATGGTCTGTGCACCAATCAGTGTCTCCCACTTGCTACTTGCATCCAGACCAGCTGTGGTGTCTTTCCGTTTGCAATGCCATAGCAACACAGTGCTATAATAATGGCCTTCATGTTGTCCTTGCCCCTTTCCCTTGCCTGTGTGGAGGACATTATGGAGGTGTAATGGCTACAGCTTCACAGACATTAGATGGGAATACCTCTCAGGAGAGGACTTGTGGAGACAGCGCAGCAACATGAGAAACAAAGCTCCAGAACTGGGTACAGATTGTAAATCAGTAGTGTTGTTATACACATAGAGGGTTGCTAGTTTAGCAGGGTTCATCTGGACATGCATTTTCTATGTGACTTGAGGTTTGACAGTGACATGTCTCTGACATACCTCTCAACTCTCCTGATGTCCACAGACTGCCCAGGGGTTTGCCTGTTATCTTTGGTCTGTTCCTCAGACAAGTCTGTTTTTGTGGAAGCAGTAGGATAATGTGAGGATTACAGTCGGTAACTGTTGACATCCATTGGTGTTTCAGACATCATATCCTTCAGGGATGTTATGTTACAACAAAGCCTGTGACACTGTCATCTGTTTCAGTTTGTAACACCATTATGTGAGATATGTCCCTCTTTCCAGCCCCCAGTCCCCCAAGTATGTCATGCTTTGTCTAGATGTCTTGCAGTAAGAAGGTCAGGGGTATGTGATATCATTATTTATTGACTGCACTCAAGGTATCATCCCATTGACTTAGCAGACTCTTGGGTGTGGTATGCAGCAGTGGGCATGAATATGGTCTCACAGCCTGGACCTTCTGTGGAAATCTGTACATATGAGAGTTATGTATGTCTGGCCATTGTGAAGTGACTGCCAAGATTGTGTAGCAATGTTGTATGTAGGTATTTGTTTGGCTGGTTAGGGAGAGTAGCAGATGTGAGTGTCACAGATCCTTTTTCTATCTGACTGTGCATGCTGCTACAGCTGCTGGTGGTCTATCAGGTGTGCATGTTTGTAGGGGCAGACTGAGAAAGGTCCTTTAAGACCTCAGGATTCCCAGTACACTGTGAGTTGGGCCAGTATCTGTCAGTGTATTTTGCGACTGGGAATCAGGATATGTTTGTTTAAACAGTCATTCTACTCTCGAGTTCATTTGGGGTACTGGTATGTTGCTGTCACATTGGTGCAAATGGTTGTGGGTGGACATTTATGCATCACTATCTGCTTTTCTCTACAGTTCCATCCCTGAAGTGCATGCTATATTTGGATATACATGGGTAATTGCCCAGAGCTGATTTGGGTTAGTGTCGTATTGATCTTACTGTGACTCAGAACATGCTGGGTGACATGGTTGGTGGCTGTCACATGTTTTTCCATTCTGTTACATGACTGCAGTCATACATCTTCACTGTCCACATGTCTAGAAACTGTCCTGATGTGTGGCTCATATGTTTTGTCTGTTGGCCACAACAGTTGTGGGTTTCTGAGAAGTCATTGGGATGACATGAGCATTGACATCAGTAAATAATGATATTCATTTGTGTTTCAGACCTAGAATCTATCTGGCATTGTATGTTAAAGCAAACCATGCCACTCTAGCAGACTTCTACGCATATGACAGCCATATTTCACAGATGTCACTATTGTTTGCCCTTTATCCCCCCAGTTTGTCAGGCTTTTTGCAGATGTGTTGCAGTAAGAGGTTGGTTATCTGTAGTATATAAATATATATATATATATATATATATATATATATATATATATATATATATATATAAAGAGAGAGAGAGAGATACATATTGGTATCTATGTATACATATATATGCATATAACAGTACTATGGATATATAATTCCCCCTTATGTTGAATGACTGTTGTGCATGATATGTTTGTAAAAATATTGCAGATTCCTACAGGTTGGATGGTGTAGCAGTATGTTGGTGTGATTGTTGTTTACAGGGTCCTGGGTTCCAGACTAGGATGTGATTACTTTTTTTCATTAATGTTAAATGACCAGAATGAAGGATATGATTGTAAAACGATTACAGGCTCCAACAGCTCAGATGGTGTAATGGTATGTTGCTATGATTGTAGTGCACATTATCCTGGGGTTAAGGCTTGGCAGAGCTGGTTATTTTGTTGCTGGACAGAACAAGGACTGATGGAGACAGATTGATTAAGGCACGTTTATGCAGTTGTAAGCGGGTTTGGCAGTTTTGCGTGGTACTAAGCATTGCTAAGAGACAGTTAAATAATCCCTCTTAGCTTCACTTAGCACCGCTTACTCCCGCTTACACCCATGCTAATTTTCTTTAAAGAAAAGAAAAAAGGGTGATAGGAAAGTGGTGAAATAGGGGCAAGCAAAGGGTAAAACATTATGAAAAGCAGCTAGGAATGTGCAGGATGGATGTAGGAAAGGACCATAGCTCTAAATTTCCTTGGCAGCAACAGCTGTGAATTACATGTATAGAATTTGGAATTTACAGCATCACACCTCAGAGGGAGGGGTGTTGGTGACAGACATTTGCAGAGTAATCAGTGGGTTGATTAATTAGTTTCACTATACATGAGGGCAAAATGTAGAGCTATGTATGGTGCATTTTTTTTTTTTGCGGGAAAGATGCCCTTTTTATTAAGGTGAGAGTGGGATGTTGGGGAAGGGCTGTAAATATGTTTGGGGAAGTAGGTAGGTTGGGATAGGTTGCATTTGCAGACAGGCAAGACAGCAGACAGGGGCAGTATATGACACATGAGGGGGGTAAACACCTTTGATGGGGAGGGTGGTTGGGAATCCAAAGCCCATGAGCCCCCAAATGGATACAGTGGGACTGAGGTTCCCACCCATGGGCAGTCACCACTGCTCTTTCATGGTGCCGAAGGTGGCTGTGCTGGGGGCCAGACAGGAGGGGCAGCCTGCCCATCAATGTGTGCCAGGCAACTCTCAATCTGGTGCAGCTGCCCACCCAACTCTGAACGGATGGCACTGCACACCAAACCCCAGACCTGACTGCAAGTGACAGGCTCCTGTTCATGCCCGCTCCCAGGCAGGGGACGGGCCCCAGTCCATGAGGCAGTTCCACCCAAAGGTGGTGCAGGACCAGTGGACGAGAAAGGCCTGGGTTGGGTCCCAGACATGCTGGGGCCTAGTGCCTTGGGCAGATGAGGTGAAACAGATGGAACTGCTGGGATCTGCCTTCCCAAACGTGCTATGGTGTTGAGGTTTTAAAGAATATGTTGGTTAGTCATGAACAACACATTTCCAGATTAGTTATAACAACATGCATGGGTTTTCCAATTAAACCCATAAAACAGATTTGAAATGGTTGTATAGCAAAATGAACACATGCATAAATGGAACAACAGTATGCATCATAACAGCATGCCAGTAACATTAACGGCAACTGGCCACCAACAATGGTATTTGAACAAGGTATGTTAACATGCAACCTATCAAATATATGAACAATAATAGAACACAAGTCCAACCTCAGGTTTGGAGTAAAACATACCCGTAGTATGTGAATTTTAGTATTTATCAAGATGAGGTGTGGGGGGAGAGACAAAAAGTCAATTAACAACTGTTTATTCTTCTATTTTCCACAACAGTACTGCTCAACACTCTATGGGTCTGCCCTTACTTTACAGCTGCCTATGGCCCATAGCTTCTGTAGCACGAACATACCTATTAAACTGTCAGACTGAAATGGTATGGGCAAACTGTAACAACTCTGGGTATATGCCTAGAGGGGACTCGTACATGTCAGGGTTACATATCTGGCACAAGAGGGGTACCCTGAGTGCTATTATGTGAGTGTGCTACTGCCATACTTCGACTGATTTCCTATCTGTGTCCAGGGTTATTGGCAGCAGTGACCAATAGCCATGACAGCATGACACTTGAGAGACATGTATCGTCAAGAGTACATGTTGTATGTATTTATCCTGCTGTCATTTGCAGGCATGTGGAGGGACAGTTGAACAGTTGTACATGGTTTATTAGTATACCATTCATAAAGCTACTACCAACATTTCCTTATCTGTACAACCCGTGGAGAAAATATCTGTTAACACTACCTGACTGTTTTTGCATTTATTCCTGACTCTTTGTGTGTAGATATGCACACATCTTAGTACCACTCCCTTGGATTTGAATCATGTCTGAGTGTGCAAAATTAACAACTAAGCTATTTCTCATCAGACTAAGCTACTGTGGAACTGCTGTTTCTTTTTTCACTGGTGTCTGCCTTATAGTCTCTTGGTTAGACAGTCTGAACTTGTAATCCTGTGATACATGCATGACAGATAACTATTGTACTGTGCATTACTCCTTTGGATTACTACAAACTGGAAAGTCAAGGTTAACACAAGGCATTGCTGGATGGAACAAACTTTAAATCTTTCAACAATACTATCCAGGGTTCAGAGCTTAGTGCAGTATACATTTCACATTTCAGTTATATCTTGTTTTGCAGCTCTACCATCTACATTTTTTCTTGCAGCTGATTCACAGAAGAAGCTCAGTTAATGTATGCTGTCACAGCCACATTTGCTGTGAAGAACCTATATACATTCTGTTATGTCTGCAACAACATACCAGAATAAACACAGCAGTTTTTTTGTCAGGTTTTTATTGCACAGCAATATTAATCAGTCAAACTTTTTTATTTATTCAGTTCACACAGTAACAGTATACCTACTAGCAGTAAGCAATGTACTCCTTCTTAGCTATTTGAACAATATACTGCAAAATAGATTTGTACTCACCAGCCTGTTGATGCACCCACAGCAGTCTGTCACCATAGGCTTCAATGTTCATAGCCCTCTCTGCTGCAGCTGTAGGGGAGAGGAGAAAACATTATGCATACCTGTCTATCACATTCTCAGGCTAGTACTTGCTACAGACTACTTACTAGTGATACTTACTCACTACTAGAGCATTCCATGGCCATGCATCTTCATTCCACTGGGCCAAGAGTGCCCCCTTCCTCCACTTTAGGTCAGCATAGTGGCACCGTACCTGCTCACCAGTCCACTGGATGCCAGTAGCAATGGTAAGATCATGTGAGAGATGGTCCCAGACCTCCATTTTATATTGTGAGCCCTGGTACTGGCCCTGCTGCAGTCTCTCATCATGGTTTTCAACAAGGAGTCCAGCCATGACCCTGGATGCTCCAGTGCTGCACCTGAAAGTGTGCTCCCTCTCCAACATCAGACATGTTCCGGCAGAGATCAAACTAAACAGATTATTCCTGCCTGCATGGTTTAAATCTGGCCATATTCTCACCCTTTGCCATCATTGGACCGTTTCAAAAATGCTGAGCACAGCTTAGCAACGTGCAAACCCGCTAAGCTGGGTTGAACAGTGCTTAAAGGGGTAATGGCTGAGCACTGGTTAACAGTGCACAAATCCACTTAGCTGAGCTACCCATTGCTTAGCAATCATGTGTAAGCAATGCTCACACCTGGTCAGCATAGTTGGGCATTGCTGACCATTGCTCACTTTTCATTTTAATAAAATATCAGGATAATGGCTCCATTTAGAGGGGTATATGATTTACTTTACATGACATCCCTCTATATGCTTTCATTACATTAGCAAGGGGTGTGACTATACTGGATGGGACACTTGTGTATACATGGTTGATATCACGTTATATGCACTCACACTTCCATTTTACACCCGCTACACTACCCTGTTTGACAAAAAACAGTAACTAAATAATTTAAGTTTAAAAAAAATAATTTTAACACTGCTTTCCCATGTAAAAATAACTTCCTTGTTTTGGTATTCAAACCATGAACATCTTCATGTAAAGCTAGGACACTAACCACTACACTATCTTGGTTTAAGAATTTCAGCTGGATATTTTTATTTATCTCCTACGGGATGTTTAAGCAATGCTAAGCGAAGAGCCATAATGTGCACACCCGCTTAGCTATGCTTAGACATTCCTTAGCATGTAAAAAAAAGATTTGTTATATTATTATTATATTATTAGGTTATATAGTGAGTGTTGTGGTTTTCTGACAAGTCATTGAGGACTGCAGTCAGGACATAATGGCATATATTTCACTTTCAGGCTTCTATCCTTTGGAAATTCATGCTAATGCATGACCTGTTTTCTATCAACTTTCTAAGTTTGTGAGGGCAATATTTATGTACTGTCCCTTTTTACTGCTTTGTCCCCCCATTATTTATGCCTTTGTCCACATGGACTGCTGTCATGGAATAATGGCATACATTGGACTTTCAGACTTCTATCCTTCGGACATTTATGCAAATGCATGACCTGTTTTCTATCAACTTTCTAAGTTTTTGAGTGTAATATTTAAGATGTGTCCCTTTTTAGGGCTTTGTCATCCCATTATTTCTGCCTTTGTCCACTTTTCCTACTTTAGCAGGTTGCGTGGTGTCGTACGACACTTTTACAATGCAGGGGGTGTGTCACAGACCCTGTCAGACACTCCCTGCATTGGTTTCCTGCTGCCGTATGTATTTCAGTGTCTGTGAACACTGAAATGATCATTTATTTCATTTCAGTGTCCATGGACACTGAAATACTGGCATAATTTTAGAGAAATTCTCTAATATTATGCCAGATCATGGCACGTTCTGAGTGCAGGGGGCGTGTTCATAGTCCATGCACTACTTAAACATGCCCATGTGCTCATTCATGCTTCGTGTCCATTTAGCCTTAATAGCAGCACATCTTCATGAATATGCAATGCTTGCTGCTGTGGCTACATGGACATGGACATGAACTACTCCATGCAGGAATAGTGCTATTACTGCATGGAGTTTATTGAATCTAGGGTTAGGAATCAAGATGTCAAAGACAGAAATTAAGTGAAATTCTAAGACACAGAGAGTATAAGCAAGATATTCTGTAAATAACGGTATCATAGAGAATTAGAAGAGTAAATATTATGAGGAAGTATGAGGTGCAAGGGCAATTCCACTTGGAAGTTGGGTACATTTTTTAACTTGTAAAAGAAACACTTTGTAATTTGTATAATTTCTAAGTTGTGGGGGGATAGATTTCTATATTTTGGTAAAACATAAACATAAAACATATTATAGAGAGTAGAACTACTTGATTTAGATGCCTGTATACGTTTGGGAGTTTGTGATCTGGGAATTCTTTTCAGGATGTATCTATCAACCATTTTTGATACAGACAGACATATATGCTTTAAACAGTATTTTATATGTATTTTGTAGTGTATTAAAAGTAGATATTGTAGCTCTAGTTTATTAATTAATTTATATTTCTCTATTTATTTACATATTTGCTGTAGAGCTTTGCAATGGTTAGTTCTGTTGGGTACATTTGCAGCAAATCAGGCAACTTTGATGTATGTTTGTTCTAGTTGTAGTAGGTGAGATTTTGGAATGTTGAGTGGCGTTCGAAAGACATGCGTAAATGGGCATGCCTTCGTTGAAGGTTGGGCATCGAGCTGGCACCTTGGCACCGTAAAAATCTACTGCCAATCATTAGCAGACCAGAGTTCCGCTGTGGCAACCCCTAACCGGGAAAAGCCGAAAGAAGAACAAACAAGAATGTTACTGAGAATAAATGAGGAGTAAAGCAAAGTAGGAATTAATATTATCTGAGCTGTGTGTGTGTGTGTGTGTGTGTGTGTGTGTGTGTGTGTGTGTGTGTGTGTGTGTGTGTGTGTGTGTGTGTGTGTGTGTGTGTGTGTGTGTGTGTGTGTGTGTGTGTGTGTGTGTGTGTGTGTGTGTGCGCATGTGTCTGTGTGTGTGTGTATGTGTGTGTGTCTACGTGCTTTTAGAAGTCACACAGTCTATACGTTTGCCAAAGTGTTGTATGTTGATAATCCCTAGAGGTTTGGCATGTGTAAGTTGATCAACTGATATATTGTTTATTATACTGATAGTGATTTTGATGGGTTCAAAAAAACATTAACAAGGTTTCAAGGTATTGACTATAACAATTTCTTTTGTTATTGTAATGAAGCTACTTCCAGATGGTAATGAAATCATAAGAAAGATCATTAGAAAGACTGACAGAGTCACTGTAACCTTTAGTTAAGACTATATCACAAACACATAGTATGTAGCTGATGTCTCAGGGAAGGTCATTTCTGAAAACAAGAAAGTACAAAGCACTGACACTTGTGATACTCCTTTATTAGTAGTTCTTCTAATGGAAGAGTTATTAGGACCAAGAATGGTGAAGGTTCAACTTGTAATACAGCTATCAGACCATTGTAGTATGTCAAAAGAGATGCCTCTGTCAGAAACCTTGTCCAGTAGCGAGGGATAGTCTAATCTATTAAACTTTTTTCTTAAATCTAAAAAGATGACAGCTGTTATTTTGCCTTGCTGCATAATGAAGTAAATATGGTTGATAAATAAAAGACAGTAGTAATAGTAGTAGTATATAGCTTGGTCAAAAAAAGCATACTGTTTATCTGTGATAATATCCTATTTGGTAATATTGTCTATAATTTGCTCATATACATATTTTTACAAAAATTTTGATACATGGCTGTACATAATGGGTGGGACTGAAACTACAGCTGATGAAGGGGTGTGGGTTTTTACTACAGGTAGTACCAATACATGTGTAAAAGTATGAGTTATTAACTTGGTAGTGTGCATAAGGTCAGACAGATGAGTCAGTGACTTGGAGAGTATTTTACTATCTAATTTGAAGACATTGGGGTGGATACTGTGGAAAGGCAGATTGTATCCATAAGCAAGGATTTCCAGGTATCCTCTACTTGTTTCTTTCAGCGTTGTTACTGATGATTTTAAAATGAGATAGAAGGTATTGCAGCACCCTCCTACATCACCAGAATCATAGGTATCACTGGGATCCTGGCCATGCGGGTATTTATATGGCCTCTCCCTGCTCCTTGTGTGTGCTGACTAACTATCCATGTCAGTGCAGGGAACCACAAAGCTTTCCCGCTACATGTTTATGCTCCCTTACACTCATTAATAAATGATAATTCCAGATGGTGCCTTGGTGAGTGAAAGGCCCACCCACAGAATGTGCACATGCCATGCTCACCCTCCTCTTAGACATTTTGGCTGTATGTGCTCTGCTTCAACCTACCCTCCTCCCAGGATGGACATTGCCACCCTGCTTTGCCAATTCCCTCAAGCACCTAAGCCACTAATCCATTTTGGCTCATCTCAGTCGAAGTCAAGGCTTTAACCTTACACCGAAACAGAGCTGGCTGTGCACTTATCTAGTTGTAATGGGACCTTTGCAACCACTGAGCACAGAGCCACAACTAGCAACTCCTGACCTCCTGATATTAACAACTAGGAACAATTACTGTTTTTTGCATTCTGCAGCTAATGAAATTAAACAATGCACTGTGCGGTGAGTGCACTTACGCTAAGTGATGATAGTAATGTATTCTTAAACCAGTGCAGTTATACTGCATGATACAGGCATTCAGTGAAATGCATTTAGCTGTATTTGCATCATGAAATGAATGATGACATGAGATCAACAGTTTTGTGTTTTCCATTACTGAGAAATAAAAATTTTTACTTGATTCAGGGAAACACTGCTACAAATCATGTTGATATAATGAAAAGTGCAGTGAATCATTTCAATGTAGTTATCTGCTGCTCCTCATATACATGTAATACTTACTACTCATGTGGCTACTTGTATTGCATACTGCCTGGGGGTGTTCATATGGCTACTTGTTTTTCTGGCACACTCTCTGGAAACTGTATATTATAGCTAGAAATGTTTCACTCAGAATATCTTCCAAACAGTTGACTTAAATGTTTGGTTTGCTTCCCCTGTATTGCATTTCATATTACATAACATACCAGCTTATAAAAGAATATTCAGTCAAGACTGCGCCATCTGTTACATGGTGCATTTAATAAATTATATAGAAAATATGAAATGGAATATTGGAATGCATTTTCATTATAGATCATGTGTTTTATTCAGCATTACTTTGATAACATAAGAAAATTACTTGAGACATATTCATTACTTTTCCATCAATTATAATTTTGTCATGCATGTTTTTCACAAAATGGCATATGTACTCTTCAGAGGAAAGGTTAGATTTTCTTCAAAAGACTTCCTTTTATAACTATTTACTTAATTCCAATCCATATTCAATGTGTAGCCACCTTATACAGCAGATGTACAATCTGATTGCCTACAGTAGAATATTACAGGACTTGTCTGGTATTGTCTGCTGCTGACAATGACATTCCTGGGATGAAATTGCACTAGTAGACCATGGCATTAATATTCCATAGCAAAACAGATAACTATAGCCATCAGAAACAAGTGCTGACAATGGCTAAATATCCACCTGCTTGTTTACAGAGGTGAGTCTGAGAAGGCACATGATCTTTGTAATGCCACAATTGCAATTTCAAGAGAAAAAACTCACTGCTAATTAAAAGGGTTGTGCTGGTGGGTATTTCCTGTGTGGCAGCATATTATGAATCTAAAGCTACTTCCAATTAGTGTTTCAGCATTACTACAGATGACTGAATATGAATGTTTAATGACGTGCTTGTGTAATGAAGAGTAGATCTGTCTCACATTGAAGCAAACTGTGCTACTAGTAAATACAATTCAAGGGGTCGTTGATTTCCCTACAAATGTCCAACAGGTCCAACAGTGGTGTTAGTGTATGCATGTAAGAAGTTTTAGGGGAAGGAAAGCCTCCTATGTGGAACATGATAGTTTCCTATCAAAAATTCCCTTGAAAGAACATAGAAAATCATTACTTTTGCCATGTACTATGGATCCAAAAGTAATGATTTTCTATGTTCTTTTTGTGTTTCGTTCATTGTATGTCTACCACTGGAAAATCGTTGTTTTTGGTGTTTATTTTCAGTTTTTTTTTTGTGATTTTGTAGTATTTATGAAGTTGGGTTTTATTTTTGTAACATGAATGTTTTCTGTGATGTAATATTGCATGTTAATAGTTCTGGAAGATATCCGCTTCATGAACATTAAAGAAGCTATTTCACATTCAATAACACATATATTATCTAGAAAGTGTCTATACTGCTTCTGTGATGACACTTCTGGATGGCATGACAACTGAGACAGTTAAGCCTCCTGGAGGGAAGAGATGGGGTTAAAGAGGTGGTCTTTCTGCAGTCATAAGGACTGAGATCATAACTCTGTTCTCTGTTGTGGTTGTGACTTTTGCAACTGCCTGCTAACGGTGAGTGACACATGAATGCAACCGGGCATGCTGCTTCTGGGAAGCTGAGTTACTGCCAGTGTAGCCTTACTGAGTGTCATCCAGTCTTATTGTTGAATCATGACTTATCTACAGTTTGATAACAGGGTGGGTTAGCTGGTGTATTGACCCTTTTTAGTCATGACCAGGTATAGGATTGCAAACAGTGAAATACATCATACACAGTGGTAAACATGTAGTACAGTAAGCAAACAGGATTTAGGACTGCAATAAGTAATAGCACAGGAAATGACATATTTCTCTTTATAAAACTCATAATAAGAATGTTTACAAGACATCACTTTTGCTAAAAGCTCTTAGGTACTTTGTTTACTGTGCAGCATTGGTACTAGCATTGGTATTAGTTCTTTATCATTGCCCCACTCTCCCAGTATAGTTCTCCGATTCATCTCATACCAGCTCTGGAAGTAGAAAAAGTTTTTTTTTTCAGATAAAAGAATACATTCAGTGGTGACAAGCATATTATATGCTTGACTGGAGATCAGCCACTTTGATAATACTGCGCATTATTCCAACTGCGGTGGTGCAGCGGTAGCGTTGTTGCCTCAGAGCAAGAGGTTCTTCCGTTCAATTCTCGGCCTAGTGCCTTTTGTGTGGAGTCTGTACATCCTCCCCACGGTTGAGTGGTGTTCAAAAAACGTGCGTAAAATTTGCGTGCCTTAGTTGAAGGTTGGGCGTCGAGCTGTCACCCGTAACAAAATTACTGCTAATCATTAGCAGACCGGTTTCGCTGTGGCGACTCCTAACCAGGAAATGCTGAAAGAAGAAGTTCCATTTGTAAAAATAAGTAATTTCTGAATGTTACTCATTACTACATATGTGGTAGTAATGGGGAAACTATTTTGAGAGACATAAATGTTGTGTTTACTCATCTTTGCCTTCGGTCAGTATATTGTGGAGTTTGTTATGCCATTGATCATTAACTATTTCATAAGCTTGTTGTGTATATCCATTTGCATGGACTGAATGTTCTAATTGCTCCAGTGTTAAAGTTTTGGCTTTTGGTTTAGTCATCCTTCTACAGATAACAGAAAAGTGAAGCTGATTCTCTAAAGCTACTGTGATATAAGATCGTGTAATCATTCCTGGAACTTCTTACATTCTGTCCATTGTATTGTTATTCCACTGACACAGTCATTTACAGATACCGAACCGATAGAAAGCTGCGACAGAACTGAACTTCATGTAATACAGCATTCCTGATACTAAGGATGCAATTTTAGGCCATTCTTTGTGTTTTACGAAGTCTTGCTGTTGCCAGATGTCTGCTAGAAAAATATATGGCCAGCTAAGTTCCAGAACTTCTAATAAAGCAATTCCAAGAACAGAAGTTTGAATCAAGGGGTTAATTATTTATACCCCAAGCTGTGATGACTTTTGAGTAAGAAAAATTAGTAAATGTGAAGCAGAGAGCAAAGTTCTCTGTGTAGGATTGTACTTGCTTTGTCCACAGAAAATGAACATAAATGTTTTCAGGACCATTCACATAATTAATCTCAGAACTGCATTGTTTGCATTTATGAATGAAACAATCTAAAACACAAATACTTTTACAACTGGAAAACTTGAGTATGTTAATATTCCAGCTATCTGGAACAGACTGCTTAATGTATCATTCTACAGGGGATTGTAACTCTCATTCGTGAACTGCTTACTGAGCTGATAAGTTTCCAGACTTCCAAAATTTAATACTATCTATGAAACCCAAAGTTTTATTTATTTATTTATTTTTTTTTTTTATTTCTCCAGGTCTGTTGGGTTTCTAATACCATGATGGGAATGGATCCCATTCCTAAGTCAAAGTATAACTAAAGATCATGAAATAAGTATCGTTTCAAACTTTGATTTCAGCCAGAAGTGCTCTTCAGAGCACCCGCAATGTGCCTCTAACAACCCCTTCTGCAATCCGTACAGAGTTACATGTATCAGTAACATATCTAAGTACGATTATAAATGATTTTTTTATAAGACCCATTGCTCCTGCTACTACTGGAACTACCTGGGTATCCTTATTCTATATTACCCTTGTTTCTGGCTGCAAATCCTGGTATTTTATGACTTTGTGTCTCTCTGTACTTAACACTGTAATTACTGGGTGCAGCAATGTCAATGACCAATCCTACTTTTGTCTTCTTTTCATGGACTACTACATCTGGTTTTCACGCATCTATTTTTTGAACTGTTGGTAATGGATGATCTCATGATGTGATATAAACTTCATCATTTTCTACGATGCTTTGTAGCTCATGTTCCCAGCGCATTTCAGCTACCTCAGTACCATAATGTTTGCAGAATCCCCAATGCAACAGTCTTGCCACATTATTATGCCTTTTGGTATACAGTCCTTCTGCCATTACTATATCACAACCAGCAATAAGACATGCAACTGTTTCCAGTTCTGTTTTACAAAACCTACATTTGTCTGCTTCTCCTATGTGTGCAATAGACTTTGGAAACCAGTATTGTACATTGTCGACTATCTTGGGCTGTCAATATTAACCTTTCATCTTTTGCTTTAACTTCACCTTTCCTTAACCATTCCTTCATTTAACCCGGATCAACATGAGATTGTTTCAAGTGTTTTCTATACTTGCAACATTATTGATGCATTTTCCACATTTCTTGCCTTCTCATCTGATCCTTCACCTTATATTCTTTCTTTTGTTTTTTGGCACATTCGATTGTTGCCTGATTTTTATCTACTGGCTTGGTTTCCATTCCAACTTGATGTCAATATGCTTCTGCTAAACTAAGCAGTGAAGTCATCTTAGACTTATTCTCCTTGTGTTTCATAGCTCTCACTATGTTTGGATCTTGTGAGGTCAGTAGATACGCATGCAGTCCCATGATTACAGATCTATACATGTAATTCATTTTGAGGAGGCCCATACCTCCTTCAGAATGGGGAATATATACTCTAGGTTACGCACTGATCTTTCTAAATCATTTGATGAGCATGGAGCATCCTTCTTGTTTTCCTGTCTAACCTATCCAACAAATTTTGGGGGACAGTCAATCACTCCAGAAAACTATAAGTTAGGACAGGAAGAACAAATTGGTTTATAAGTTGGACTTTGTTCCTAGATGTCAATGCTGTTTTCAGTATTAATTTAAGTCTTCTAAAATATTGCTTACTAAGTTTTATTCACATTTGTTCATGTTTTCTTGTTGATCATTCATCAGTTCCCAAATATTTATGCACTCCCTCTTGCTCAAGTTCTTTTATATCACATTCATGTCCCAAACTGATGTTTTTTTTAGTGCTGCAGGTTTCCTGTTTAGTCGTTTTTGCACAATTATCAAGATCAAATGACATTCTTATATCATCTCAAAAAAAGTTTATGTATGCTTATTGAAATGGAGATGGAGACCATATTGCTTTACTATTCACTGGTGGAGGTCATAACAAATATTCAGACACAAGTAGGTATTTATGCATTAAGAATGCTTCACTGATCCCTTTGAAAAGTTCTTCTGATCTGTAACATAAATAAATTACAATTAAATCCAGGATCCTGATGATTTTAGATTTTTCTAGATGAAGACTTCCACTTCAGAGAATGTTATTTATTAGTTCTAATGGAAATTTCTGGCAATTTCTGCTACTGTATAAAAGGATCAGTCTTCCACTCACAGAAGCATATGCAGTTTAATAATATAAACATTTTTGCTAATTCTGTTGGAGCAATAGTTCCAGTTAATAGTTTCATTTCAGATTTAGTCACTGCTTAAGCCTAAGCAGCAAGCAGTTCTCAAAACAAATAATAAATACCAGAGATACTGCATAATGCACAAGACTAAAGGTCAACTACAGATCTGTTAAAGAGTTCAAGTTGAAATTCTAAACACCATAACTGCAGTCCTTAGAACAGTAAGACTGAGTCTGAAACTGAGGATGAAATATGAGGTCTGAGGTTCAGTATCTGCAGGTATTCCATCTTCTCTGAAGCAGAACAACTCAGAAATATGTATATGAGTTACAGAAGGGTTGGGGATAGAGTCCACTCATATTAGGAGTTACAACGAAGAATCCCTCTAACAAAAAATGCTTTGGTGTTGTTAAACTGAGTTTTAAGGTTTTGTGTATTTGTTTTGAGGTAATAATTTACTTTTGGAAGTTTCAGAACCTGCAATTATATGTAGGTCTTACATTTTTTATAGGAAGCACTATTAAAATATAAATTACAGATTAAATAATAATTAACTGTGCTAATTATTAAAGTTAATACATTAATGAAAACATGCTGAAATAAGTGGGTCCTTGGGGACTTCTAAATTTTCTGAGAGATGGTGCCTTCTGAAAATTCACAGATAGTAAGTCCCAAAGGTACAGAGTCTGAAAGGCTATAGGTCTCAAATCATACCTGTGGAACCATCAACACTGTCTGGGAAACACAACTTAGTACAAATGTGAGAGGAGGGGTTAAACAGCTCCTACAGGCTGCAAGACTCATATTCTGGGCCAGATAGTCTCAGTGCTGCTACAGGTCTGTAAGCCATACTAAAGAGGATCATGGAAGTAATGTTCCCTAAAATCAGAATAAAGTTATATGTCAACCAGTTGTCCTAAACATTTCTGAAAAAATATTTTTTGAGATTTACTCTCTTACTGCTTGCTGCTTCTTGCTGTGGGATGGATCTGAAGTGTTCTTAAGACACTCACCCCGGGATTCATGAACCTTGCGCCAGGCGCCAGCATAGCGTCGGCGTTATAACGCCAAATATGGCCACTGAGCGATTCAGGTATGAAGCAATCCCACGTGCACTACCGGCGTGCGCCGGACCTGTGCCGCCCCCGGCGTAGGTATGCAAATCACACTGTGTGCGGTATTGCACCATGCAAATGAAGGCAAATAGCGATCCACGAAGTGGCGCAGGCGTAGCGTAAGGGCACGGCAATGTAAACCAAAAAAAAACGGTTTACATTTACTCAAACATGACCGAGAAGTAACGGAAGGCTGTCAAAGTCAGGTATCATACAGGTGCAATATGCCAATGGCGAAAGGCACCGAGAATGTCCAAAGAAAACATGCACAAACTGTAAATAATGAAAAAAATGTCATGTACGTCGAAACCACAGCAGAACCTCCGGATATGTGTACAGAAGGTGCAAAGCAATGAAATAATATGACAATGTCCTAAAAGAGCTGTATAATACACATCAGCTGTACAACCACCACACACCATAGTATGTATGGAAAGCCTCAACCCCAGCGCAAGGGTTGTCAATGAGTGGTGGCAGTGTTCGGCGCCGTAACCATGTATTAGTAGTCAATGCCATGCAAATGAGGCAGATAATAGTGAATCGCAAAGCTGGCGCCGGTGTAAGGATGGAGCAAACAGCGCAGCGGTACCACACCGAGGAGTGGCCTACACAAGATACATGTCAATCGCAGAGGGGTGTGCCACTGTAGGAGGAAGCATATTGGAGGCCAGCAAACCTGGGCTGTACAATGCACATCACAGCAGCAGGACCGGCGTGTGAGGAAATAGATGCGCTGAGAGTACATAATGCGCTCACAGATGCATGTGCACGAGGATGACTATGTTCCCCAACCCAGTCATGTGACGGCCTCCCCACCAACAACCATGGATATAGGAAGGTAATGCGGAGAATATGAGGAAATGCGGAAGCAGTGTAATTGGAGCCGTAATGAGCAATCAACACCAATCAATCCAGGAAGGGCAAACGGCGGCAGCCGACAACTCTGTATGCAGACTCCTGCATAACGGGAAAGGGGAGGCATATGAATGCAAAGATAGTAGGGGATGTAGTAGAAATGCAAAGAACAAAGAACCGAAATAGCACAGCCAAGTACAGAGGTAGCATAACTGCGGCTGCAGATAAAATGCATCATATGCCATGTGCCTGCAGGATGCAGTAATGTAAGATGCAAAGCTAAGCCAATGCAGGCATCTGTAATGTAACACTAAAGGCAATACCGTTGCAGTTGCAACCGTAAAACACCGAAAATAATCCATGGATACGGCTGCACAGACACACCCAATGACATCACCGGGTATACAGCACAACAGTATAAAGTGTGAATACACACAACACACAGCGCGATTCCCAAACGCCGCACCGTAGGGTGTAAACACACGGGGAACTTTTAATATGTACATGGTGGCTGCCGGGTGGCCGTGATGCATAGGTATGTGGCAGAGACAGACGGAGTTGCGGAGGACGGTGCCGACAACTACCGTAGGCCTCACAGGAGAAGGAGAGTGTTCAGACCAAGGGTGACCTACCAGGGGCTGCAAGACCTGGAGATAGTAGAGCGCTACAGGGTGGACAGGGACACGTTACAGCAAATAGTGGAGCTGTGCCGGCCACGCCTGAGAACAAGAGACAACAGAGGGGAGCCCATCCCTGTGGACACAAAGGTATGTGTGAGCTTGCGAATACTGGCTACAGGTACCTTTCAAAGGCCAACCGGGGATATAATGGGTATCTCACAGGCATCAGCAGCTAGGGTACTACACCAGTTCCTGGATGCCATGTTACGACATGCCCATGAGTATATAAACTTCCCCAGATCTCAGGAGGAGTTGGCTAGCAATATGCGCCGCTTCCACCATGTGGAACAATACCCTGAGGTAGCGGGTGTGATCGACTGTACGCACATAGAAATCAAGTCACCGCCCGGGGAGCAGGGTAGACGCTACATAAACCGCAAGGGATACCCCTCCATCAATTGCCAGGTCGTGTGCAATGCGCAGGGCATTATCATGGATGTGTGTGCTGGCAGCCCTGGAAGCTTCCACGACTCCCATATCTGGCATGCCTCACAGCTGTATCAGGTATTTGCCAGGGGGGACATCACACAAGGTCACCTTGTGGGGGATGCTGGCTATGCACTGGAGCCATGGATGATGACACCCATCAGAAATGCACACACACACATGCAAGAACGCCATAATGAGGCACACGCACAAACCAGATTAATCATAGAGCGTGTGTTTGGGATGTTGAAATCACGGTTCCGGTGCTTGGATACATCCGGTGGAGCCTTGCAGTACTCTCCAGGCACATGTGCCCAAATATTCATAGTATGTTGTATGCTACACAATATGATTCTGCGGAAACAGCTGCTGCAGGGACATAATGGTGTAGGGCCAGCAAGCCCGCCACAACTGCCAAGGCAAGCACAGGCACAGGGCATTCAGCGCCATGAACACGCTGTGCCAGCCCCAGTAGGTAGACGGAGGCGTACCCAATACGCCTACACCCTGGCAAAGAGGGAACGCATAGCACATACTTTGACAGTGTAGGCCCCATGGACTGACACCTCCTTACCTGCACACACAGTGAAATGGACGCCACACAAACATGTCCGCCCGTAATGTGTACCGTATGGCCGGACCTATGTGTGACTCCAACAAAGGCACCGCCCAAACACTGCACACCCAATAGCCAGCAGAGCATGGAACGCCAACACCTCAGCACACGCCGGTTCTACAGCACATGGCGTAGCCGTATGCTGCCACTATCGCCGCAAGTCGACCACATATGTACTTATGTGCATACACAGATACGGAAATAGATATCAGTACACATGTAGAAATATATGTACGCATACACAGATATAAAGTACAACAGGTTAATATGGAACCCAGGGATGCAAGTTCACAGATAAGTAAGACGCGAAACCTCCACATAGTAAACATAGTGACCGACAATCCGATCATCCGGGAGGGTGGGCAGAGCAGGTAATGCCAGCCATGGAAATGTCAACCTGCATCAATACATATCTGCGTGTTGGGATGATCACCAGTCCACGGTACAGTAACGGGATATGTGCGTGTCATATCCATAGGATATGAGTGCGGAGATACACGCCGCTGCCGGCGATGCGGCCAATGTAGGTATTGTGTGCAACCGTCGGTGCGAAAGCGGCAAGCATACCAGTGAAGTGTACGTCATTATCAGGAACGTACCTCCTTTGGGGTGTAAAACAGTTCATGTTCCTCGCAGTTCCTCAAAGTTCCACATTGAAAATGTCTGTCAAACATCCATTGTTAGGAATGTATTTAAATGACATCCTGGTAAATAGAAATTAATCATAGTAATTCATTAAAGGTTCTTCATTGTAAGTAAATCAGCATACTTTAACCATCCTATGACCTACGTAGCTGATGTTGTTACTATGCCATTAGTATGTGTTCCACATTATTCCCATCTGTTCCACATTACTAATGTGTGTGTTCCTCATCTTGGAAATAGAAGGTTGAGAGCCATGGCGGCAATATGTGTATGTGTGAGGTGAGGTTGTCGTGTGTTCCGCTGTGTGTGTGTAATGTGTGTGCCACTGTAAAATGTGTATGTAGGTGACATGTCACAGGCGGAGTGAAATAACATGCGTAGGCATACAGTACAGGAACCATAGGCGTATGTACAGCAGTACCCACAAAGTAGTACTGACATCTCCTCAGTGGCTATGCTCGTGGCGACGTAAAACGATGCAAAGCGGAAATGTCCCAGAATGTACCACAGGGCCATAGCCAACAGGAGATGCAAAGGACGCATGTACAAACCATGACCGTAGGTATGGCGGCCATAAGGTAGACTCAACACGAGACGTCGTCAACGTTACACAGCATCAGGCATGTACGGCGAAAATACGAATGTGCTATCCCGGCACCGATCGTGAACACTTATGGTCCCGTAAATACCGCTGTGTGTTCCACGACCGTCAAGTAAGCAAGCGGCACACGAATAGGAGGCTACCGGTAGCATACAGGCCGTCCCAAGTATAGGACCACAATCACCGTAACTATCAGTGACAAAATGCCAATGGATAGTAGGCACGGACGAACATCCGCAGATATATAACCGATGTGAAGGAGGAATAGTGCACACACATGCAGGCGATACCGACTCCACACGACATCAACAAAACAAACATTCCCAGAACAACAGACAGGTAACCTGCAGCTCCCCAAGCAGGGATGGAGCACACACACAAGCATATCTGGTATGTATAAATGCAAGACCCACACCCCGTACCCGTCACCCACATCCGCAGATATACCCCATCGCACATATCAAAGGGATAACAGCTAAAACCGTAGCAAAAACATACAGGCAGTCAATGACAGCGGCATACCCGCAACAAGCCACGTGGGAAACACTAGCAGCAGCTGACGCATCCTTGCATCCGTTGTGTACAGGAATATAACAGCTATGTTACACATCTGAATGCACAATGCCATCGACAGATGCCGCCAGGACACGGACACCCACATGTCAAACAGAATACCATACCCAACACACACAATCCACGGCTAACACCACAGCATAATGTACCTGACACCACACATAGTGTATGCAGTCACACAAACATTATACAATACATACCATCCCCACGAAGGTAGTGCAAATAACTAACGGCCACACGAGGAATGAACCATGGCCTAGTTTCCCGGGTAACGTACGAATGGAGGAGGATCACCAGTGATATGCGCATAAGTACACACCGAGGAATAGCTATTGGCGTGATGAACCCACATGCCTCAGGTGACGAATAAAAGGAAGACTCCCTGGATATTCAAACCGTATGTTCACAACGAACACAAACGCTATCGAAAGACAATACTGAGAGGAAGATATTGAGGAATACAGAAGCGAAGGCCGGAAAGGTATGTCGAACCCACGAGATGTACTGATGTGTAACGCATGATACGTATGACTAATCTGCACTGTATGTGAACGATGTGTGTAAGTAAAGATACCTGTCCATTAGGCAGAGAGTGGTGAAAGGTGGTCATGTAATGCTAAGCCGCGGAGCATACCAACAACTGCGGACAACGTGTGCACAGCAGTGGGACAACATGTACACAGACGTGATAACCCAAGGTCCGCCATAGGGATTCCAAACACAGAACAATGCCACCACCCACGCCGATGCTGTCAGTGGATATCGAACAATGAAGCCCCACAGCAGGGGATAGGCCATGTATGTATAGTGTCACAGCACACATGTGCATGTGCATATACCGTCGATGTCATACGGAATGCGCTAACGCACGTATCCCACGCAGTAGGGGTGACTATGTCAATTATGTGTAATGCAAAGCTGTCATGATGGATATGTTCAGAAATCATAGACAGTATCACAGGCATAGCATGCATGATGGAGGGATGGCCTAATGTTATGTACATAAACAAGATATGTATGGCCTGCACATATGGGACAATGTAGTAGCAGAATAGGTACCTGAAATGGAGGGAACAGCAGGTAACCATGTCCAAACGTTCCGTAGCAGGTGCAATGTGTGCCACAATGATGTCCGGCAGGGCCGTGTGTAAACACATGTGCAATGTACACAGTAGTGTCACCCCCCCCATGGTAGTGTCCACTGAACGGCAGAAGTGGATGTCAACTGTATGTCTATACAGTACTTCCGCTGTGGTGGTACCATGGGTCTGTGTCACCCTACCAGCAAGGGAGCTATCACATGACTAGTGACACAGTGTGCCCCTGTGGGATGTGCACAGGACCTATGTCCCACAGCACGGTGTGTGTCCAGTCTGTGGATGTCACACAGACGCCCGGGCTGAGCAATGTGGCATGTGTGCACACATGCAGGACTGCTCCTCTCACCCTGCCCACTGCAAACGCCATGTAGGAGTACTACATGCATCACTACTGCGGAGAACATGGCCCATGGCAGAGTAGATTACACCCCTGTGTTAGTGGTATGCAGGTGAGTACAGATGTGTTACATGACTGTCATTTGCATATGTACACTGTCTGAGCCGGGTAGAGATCACAGCATGACTATACTGAGACATGTAACGTTGTATCCATTGTGTAAGGTACACCACACATGTGTTATTGTAACACTGCCCGCGTGTACATGTGTGTATGGCACAGGTACAAGGGCACCCAAGGTATCAGCCAGACATACGGTCCAGAAATGTGTGGTCCTGCACATGTGTACCCACGCCATGGTGGAATATGGCAACCACAGCACCATGTGGGGCATGTGTGTGTACATCAACCATGAACAATGTGATATGCATGTATAGGGACAGTATCCATGTGATACACACTGCATGACTGTCACTATACAAAGGTGATGTGTATGCACTATGTGTGATGTAACTGATGCAATGATATCTACATGATATATCTGCCACACTGACACCTGTATGGTTGTTAGCAATATGAGTAGGATGAGCTAGAATGCTGCCAGGTATGTAGATGTGGTATATGTAGGCATGGACAATACTGTGTGACAGCAGGTAGTGTACGTATGCAAATACTGAGCATGAGGGGCCACATGTCTGAGGACTGTGCAATGTCACATGTCCCTGACTTGTTGTAGTTAGCATGATATGCCTGCACCACTGTGTGACCTGTACAGGAGGCACATGGCGTAACATCCCGAGACATAGGGTACGATGTGATGCTGGATGTGTACATTGGCAATAGCATAAAGTGGAATGGTGCTGAAGGGCAAAGAGCAGATCATGTCTGATGTGATACCCTCTGTACCACCCCAACCACCCATGCAATAGTACGACAGGTGGCCAGCATGGGATGTGGTGTGCTGTGGCGCACATAAGCCCAACAAGGGTGCCAGTAAAGGCATGCAGGTAGTCAATGAGTGTGTGAAGCATGTATGTCAAGATGTGGCCCAGTGCCATACTGAATGGCCCAGTCATGGGTGTACAAATGCAGCCCCATATGTGCAATGCAGTACCACCCATGTGTAGTGTGATAGATGTGGTAGTGTGGTGGTCAGGGTACACAACGTACATGAATGGGCTAGCAGTCAATGCAATGTGCTGCTGCAGAGACATGTAACAGCCAGGTTGGCGGGATACAACAACTACGGCGATTGGTGGTGACATTGGGACTGTGTTCCCGGATATAACATGTGCATGGCAGTACTATGTATGTGTCCACAGGGTTAATACAATGTCCAGCCAAGGATTGGAACCCTGTAGTGAGTGAGAGTGTGTATTGTTGGTAGTACCCCATTGGCAGGCACGATGCCAGCAACATCTGTGTTGGCAATGCCTGCATGACTGTGGTATGCTGCATTGAATGTGGATGTAGTCAAACAGCAGAGACACACCACCACACTGCGTGAGGGCCCACACTGCAATGTCTGGCAGTCATGTGTAGGTAGCTAGCTGTGGAGTATGTGATGCACCATGAGGACACACCATGACTGTCAAGTGACACACCACACACAGGTGAACATAACTACCGTGCAACAGCCTGCACATGTGCCCATACAGCATGTGTGCATGGAACAGGAATACCACTGTGGCGTCTGTGAAAAGGCCAGTACCACCATGTCTCTGTGTGGAATAGCATGGTCCCTACCAGTGTGTAAATGTAGCAGAAGTGCACTGTGCTCAGTGTTGGCATAGGCACGTAGACAGCCCATTGTACGGGGTGCCATGCCATCAACTACCTCTGTCAGTGGATGTCAGTAATACCGGCTGTAGAGTGTATGTACCATGCATGCTGCTATGGTTGTGTGTTTAGGGTGTGGCTAGCAGGGATGAGAAGCATGGATGTTCAGCAAACAGAGGGGGGATGTGTGTAGGCATAGCACACAGACACATGGAGGTTTGGTGCATGCCAAGGGTAGTGTAGGTATGGTATGTGTCGTGTAATGTGTCACCCAGCTATGCGAACTGCATGGCTAAGCATGTGTGGGTACATGGGAGTCCATACTAGGGAAGGGCGTGTTGCTGTCAATACATAGCAGTAGCAACTGTCCTAGGTGCAATGTACAGTATGCCAACACGACCAGCATGTAACCTGTGGTGTACAGTGTATTCACTGTCGCGTGTCACAATGTGCGTAGCGGTCACGAACATGGGTATCTGAACATGGATTACCTATGATGCAATGTGTCTTGGGAATATACAGTATGTGTGTAAATCACTGTGTGGTGTGGGAACCACCCACCCGTGTGTGTTGCAGTCCAGGTATGTGCCTGGGAGGTATGATCTGTGCACAATCTGGACTGGCAGCTGTGCCGTGTAGGGCATGGAGGCAGGTCCCAGGCACTGCAGATAAATGACATGTGTGCTGTACTGTGTGTGCAGTGCTTGTGTACAGCACAGTGGAGGGTGTAAGCATTGTCACACATCACTGCATGCTGTGCCTACCTGTGACAGCCCTGACGGAGACAGACATGTGACACCGCTGCACAGGCAGCATAGCATGTGAAGATGTACATGTGGGCTGCACACCTTAGGCAGATGTCCACAGGTCATGTGTGCCACGGTAGTGTGGTTGAACACGGCTATCAGACTGGACAAACACTACATGCCTGCATAACTACAGTATGACCATAGTCAACAGTCCCAGTGACAGAGTAGGCCAATGTACACTATCCCTGTGTGCAGACCACTGGCTACTGGACACCTGGCTAGACACACACCTGGAGGGTTAATTCACAATTGAGCCATCACATGTCCCAGTCCATGTGGGCCGTACAATGTCATCACAGGGTGGTCACAATAGCAGGTGGCAAGGCAGACACGGTGTACCAGGTGATGTGTCATGTGTGCATATGTCGACTAGCACAGCCATTCACATGTCTGCAACATACTGGTGCACGATGTATACTGTTACATGATGTATGGAACTGCACTGTCACCCACTACAGGGCCATCTGACACAGGTGTGTTGTGACAGGTGTAACCCATGTTTGCACAGGATACACACCGCTGTTGTAGGCAGCCATGCTGGTGGCTACCAGTGATATATGCAGTGGTCATACAGACATACCGGACACAGTGTTCATGCAGGAATGTCCATTGTCATGGACGATGTGCTGCTATGTGAATGTAGTTGTGTGTTGTGAATGTTACACATCCAGAAGACACCATCTGGTGCAGTCATGGTTGTCAACACCAGTACACACATCCACAGCAGTCAGAACCCAGTCCTGACAATGTGAGTCAGTCACCCTCGTACTGTGTGACATATGTGCACATGGCGGAACACCTCCCACTGTCATGTAAGCTGTCTACATGATGGCTGGAATGTGCTGTAGAAATGTACAATGCTGGTAGCCCAATGAAGTACCTGGAATCAGACACAGTACGCTATGTCAGCCATGTAAACCATGCACAACAATGACCGCCCAACAGAGACAAACAATGCATTGACACATGGAACATGTGCACATGACAACCCCCAGTGAGTTATGTTGCACATATTGATGTACAATTGTCATCTATGTCCATAGCATGGATGCAGACACACATACTCCACAGGTAGTACCATGTGATGTAGGTAGGGGGCATTGCTCGTGTACATGTCACAGTAGCTGTACAGACACATGTCCTGCATAGCCGTCATGTAGGGGTAGCTGTGGTATGTGACTGCTGGACATGCCCGTACAAATGACCATGTCCCACAGGAGATGTGTTATGTGTGTACCACATGTGACGTGCTGACAACAAGCTGTGATGTGTACGGCTGCCGGTGTACCTGTGTGACATTGTCTGTGATGGGTGCAAAGGCATATAGTATCGTATTGCATGCCCACAAGCCCCACATAGGTGCATAGGCTGAACATACAATACAAGGAGTGTGTGGGATGATAGCAACCCACAGGAGGAGATGGGTATGGATGGCAGCCCACAACCACATGTGTGTGTACGGTGTTCACGTCCACGACACATGAGCATCTGAGAGGCTAGTGTTACAGCTGTACAGGGTTGCATGCATATATGTTCAGCAACATCCCTATGTGTCCCACCACTGGCCCGTGGACCGATGGACACCAACCAAATGTGCAGATATGAGATGTGCACAGCACATCACAGATGCCTACTGTAGAACAGGCTTACCGTAGACATGTGCACAGTAGGTCTGCGCCAGCTGCAGTCAAACATGTAATGTGCTGAACCACACCAATAGTCCAGGCCATGCCACAGATGGACGTGCATGCATCTGTGTATGTATGGCTGTGAATGTCTCTGGCATAGCAATATAGCTGTGTCACCGTTGTGAACAACAATATGAATGGGTTATATGTGTGAGGGGTGCGTCATAAGCGTATGGTTTGATCGATGATACCATCAGTGACCCTGCTATGTGAACATCCCTGTCCCCATACATGGATACCTATGCTGTGCCCAACACCACATTCACAGAGGGAGGGATGGCGGTGTGTAGTGCAGCAGCAGACATGGGGGTGGCAGCAGGCACTGGATGTACACATATGTGGTACCCTCATCAGTGCAGGCAACCATCCATGTGCACGGGATAGCGGTGTGTGTCCACATACAGCACTGTGTTGAGCAATATCCCAGCACATAGCACCTGCCAGGGTTACAGTGTATGCATGGATGTGTGATACCTGCATGCACCAGACACACCCTCAGCAAGCAGCGTGCAGCATACCTTGCTTGAGGCCAGTGTCCACACCATGGCGATAGACATGTTGAATGTCCATATACACATAGCAATGACATATGGAATGGACAGCCACCCTGCCAATATCGTTAACCCCCAGGTGGATCACAACCCAGTGCCATGTATGTGGCATACCCTGCCATACCATGCAGACCTGCCCAGCAAGGCTGCATGAGCTATCACAGTCCTACATGGTGCAATGGACAAAAGGCACTCTCACTATCAACCATACACAGCAGTAATGTGGCGGTGATGCATCCTGTGGTGTCACAGGTGCTGTGTGATGCTCTGGACAATGTGTGTGTACATGCTATGCATGGCCTGTCCTGCTAATGTGTCATGGTTACACATTGCCCTATGTCTATCACATGTGCAACACAGGTGAGCTGTGGCAAGTTGTCCAACACCCGTACAGTGCTGTGTGGATGTACATGGCACAACACATGCATGTGCAGGTGTCCATGTGTATGTGTACAGTGCCACTGCTGATGTTCACAATGGCTACAGACGTGATGTGTACTGACATATACACAGCGTCCAGGTGAACATCAGCACCGACGTCACATGGGGACCTATGCCAGTGATATGGACACAGGTGCAGCCAGGTACACATGTCCACAGCTGGCTAACATCTACATGGTGCGTGTATAGTGTGATGGGGTGGCAAACAGATATGATGTGACACCCACTGCTCAATGGTGTGAAGCCAACACATCGGCTGTGTCACTGCCACGATGCCTTTCACAGATTACTGTGCAGATGTCGTACTTGTCATAGCAATGTATTTCCAACAGTATGCCAGCACAGCAGTGTAAATGTGACCTGCCACCATCATTATGTCTTACAGATAATGCCACGTTCCCGGCTTCCTGCTTTCAGTCGACAGGAGGAGGAGGTGATCATCCCATACCTCCATACTAATCATGACGTCTTATTCAGTCATGTGCCACAGCAGGCACAGGAACGACAGGAGATGTGGGAGGAGATGTGCAGGAGGGTGAACAGCCTGGGCGGATACAACCGCACTTATCAGCAGATCCGCAGGCACTGCACAGACCTGATCCGGCATGCAAGACAGCGTGCCGCTGCAATCGCCAGACAACAACGTGGGACAGGTGGTGGTCCACCAACCCAGCCCCCACTCACAGCCACGGAGGAGCTCCGGCCAGTCTGGGGACACCCACGGAACAACATGCAGAAACCCATGCGTCCATCGTGGAGGTGGGTGTCTCCCGAACTATGAGCTTGGAGCTGCATGGTAAGTCAGGGATGCATGTTTGTATGATAAGTGACATGGGGGTGGGTGTCATAGTACAACACATAATATAGCAATACATGCCAGGTATATGGCCACACAGGACGCATACTACAGTATGCTATGTTGTGTTAGCAGACATGTGCATAGCACATGCTAACTCACAGATGCATGATGTGACATGCACACTGCTGACTGTGGCGATAGTAATGGATAATGTGTATACCTTTGTGTCATCCCTTTACAGGTACGTCTGGCGTGCCGCAAACACAAGGGTCTGTTGCAGGTAAGTCTGTTGCTAGTCAAAGGCATGATATGGTGTATTGATATTCCCCATGTGTCCAGGCATGACATGCACACCTGTGTGTGCCCCAGTCACGGTATACAGGTTGCACCAGCCGACACACACACCCCCATGTACAGTAGATAATGACTGTTAGCGTAGAGTGGCATGACACCACACGACCTATTGGTGTGTTATGTGCATTCAGCTATGCATACAATGGTGTAGGTGTTCCACAATGGCTGCATGTGTAGCATGCATCGGTATGCCTCTGCAGTATGCACACAGTACCACATAGTGAGCTGTGATCTTGCCAGAGCACAGGTGTTACCAATGTGACCTATGCCCCTGCATCAGGTGCACACGCCAGACATGGCACATGCCATGTCCCATGCACGTGGATGTCTGGCTGCAACAGTTTCACACCATGACATGACCTATGCACGACATAGCAGACATCCACACTGTCTGCATATCTGTAGGGAATGTGACACCTTACACTAGTATGGTTGTATGTCACATGGGCCACCACAGGGCCATGTGCACGATGTCCACCACACACAATTGTCAATGACCCAGACAGACAAGGCCATGGTCGATACCTACAGGCATGTTGCCACACAGTACATCCACAGTGGGTAGTCACCGTTGCACCCTGTACACACATAGTGGGCTCATCACTGTAGTGGCCCCCCTGACATGGAATGCCTCTCCACAGCTACTACAGGTGCCTCCAATATCCACCACATACGTGCTGCTGAGCGGATGAACCGACTTACAGACATGGCAATGTAATGCGACCAGGTCACGCATCACACAGAAACATAACTGTGTCCTGCTACTGTGCAGTGGCACAGTGCCCGCACTCCACACTGTACAGCTATGTACACAGCTCACACCAACCGCACCTGCACAGACATCCCTGTTACCCATACATTGTATCTGTAGACTGTACACATAACACTGCACCATGACAGCCATTGTGATGTGCTGCATGCAGTGGGACACCATCGTCACATGTCCACATGATACCACACATGTATGCGGTGTACATGACATAGTGTCGGCAGACATGTGTACTGTCAACACACCCGTGGCCACACGGTGTATCACGGCGATGCATGCAAACTACCATGAATGTGTGTACTGCATGCCTACTAAACGACACCTGCCTGTTGTACTGTTCCCACCAGGGCAGTGTGCATACTGCCACTAGGAATGTCTGGTCTACATTCACTGGTCTGTGGTGTGTGAATGCTGCATGCCACCTGCATTATCACATGCATGATGTGTGTGTGTGTGTGTGTGTGTGTGTGTGTGTGTGTGTTTGTATTGTAACTGATGGTATGCCTTTGTATTGACAGGTGCTGTAGGTGAGTTCCCCTCCTGCGGTCCAGCTGATGCTAGTGTCCCCACAGATACTAGTGGTGATGACCATGTGCATGAGGCACAGGCAGGGTCGTCACAGGAACACACTGTGCCATTGGAGAACATCACAGGTATGTCCCCTTCATCCCTGAACACGGTTCGGATGCCGACACATACCCCAACACCGTTGCCCATAGATGACGGTCAGTCAGCGTCTGTTGGCACCGAGCAGGAATGTGTGGTGGCTGCAGAAGGTGTGGGTACACACGATGTTGCCAGTGTAATGACTGGTGCAGTGCCATGCAGGCATGTGGCAGGTGCTGCTCGTAGGGGGAGCACCGCTAGACATACACCTGCTGTACAGGGTGCAGCAGCTGGTATAACCAGACGCATGTTCCAGACTGTAATGGTGGCGCAGGCACGTGCCGAACGGCAGAACCAGGAAGGGCAGAGGCTGCAGAGGTCTGCAATCCGTTCCTTGAATGACAACATCCAGGCATTGGCAAATGCCCAACAGCATCTTGCTGATGTTCTGGATAGGAGATTGGGTGAGATGGCTGGTATCCTCGACCGAGGCATGGCCATCCTCGAGCGTGGGCTGTCCGTGCAGGAACACCAGGTAGGGGTGAGGCATAGGGCACGTGGGCGTAGGGCAGCAACACCACTTGGTGCAGGTCAGCGTGTGCGTGCCACCTCCCATGCCCACCCACCCAGTGCTGGTAGCAGCAGCAGTGCAGCTGCTACTACACCGACCACACCAGGACAGAGCAGGCCACGTGGACATGGCCCTGGACGGCCCCAGCGTGGGCACGTTTCCAGCGGACATGTGACATCGGAGAGTGGACTGTCTGTACCTACACCTGGTCATGCCCGTGCGACCCCAGGCAGGCACGGGTCACGTCGCGGCAGGCCGACACAGTGAGCCATAACACCTGCACTGTACAGTCTGGGGCTGCCAAGCATACCCCGTGTAGGCATCACAGATGACTGAACTGTGTACACACAAACCCACACACAGCAAACACGACTGTAGGGCTCCACCACACCCACATGCAATGTACACAGACATGCCCAGTCACTGCACAGGCCCTTACACACACACATGATGTCATCCATTGGTACAGCCTATGCCTGTGGCACACATATCACCCTGTGCATATGATGAAGTCTCTGCCGCATAACTGTGAGCTACACCATCAGTGCATGGTTATGCAAACATATTCTGATGCACAGGGTGGACAAGATAGTGAGAGGTGTATGTGATACCTGTGTCTGCATAGTACGTGATGTGTATGTTGTGGTGTGTGTGTATGGCTGGTGACAGGTGTGTATGTGATGTGGGTTGTGCACTGACATCATGCAGCAGACATACCATGCAGGACAGGTGCAGCATTCATTGATCTGTGTACACAGTATGTGTGGCGGTTACATGTGTAGCACCATGTTGGTTCAGTTGACCCGTATGACAATGATGGTGTACTTGCATGTGCCTACTGGGAGCACTGTAATTAGTTCCCCACGCGTAGTTGTGGGGTACCCACAGGCATGTCTGGCAACATCAGCATAGCACAGGTACCCGCACTCGGCATGGACCCCTACATAGGAACATAGGCACATGTACATAACAGGGTATGTGCCCTACGACATGTGTGGACCTAGCATGACTGTGTGTGGCTGCTAACACCCCCAGGATGGGGATGCCACATCCATCAGTCCCCAGTCCCTCGTCCAGCACTGACACACAGATGATGCCTGGCGCATAACTATATCCACACATCCACACGTCATTATTACTCCTGGACGAAGGCAGTCAGTGCCTTTCCTTCACATGGGCTGGCACTCCTGTACGTGTTGTAGGGGTCTCCGGCCGTTGACCCTGTTCCCCCAGCACGTCACACTCATCTTTGTGGTGATGTGTGTGACAGTCGCTTCTGTGCCCGAGTTTGCCTGGAGCCTAGGAAGTGGAATATGCCCATGTCACCCAGGTCAGACATGGCCGTGTATGCCAGGCACAGATCACCACAGAGCAGATGTGCTGTGAGGGTTTACAGCCGGAGTCCCCTTGGTCGTGCAGCTTGTGACACATGCCCTAGCACCGTCATCCCCGCCTTGTGTAACATTTGCGGTCCTTCCGAGTGCTGCAGGCGTCAGGTTAGCTACAGGCCAGATGTGCCAATGTACGCAGTCATTGCTCTGGTGTGTGATGTGTACAGGGGTACAATGAACACCCCTGATGTCGATGCGATTCCTTCCAGACCAGGAGGTCACAGTGGAATGTCTTCACACCCATATTGCCATTGTGTGTGTTGACAGATGTTAACGACAGGTGTCGTAGCCATTTCCATGAACATGTCCACCATCTGGAATGGCTTACCACCTACATGTGACATTGGGCGAACATGTCCTTCACACTGGGTAGGTCTGCACCTTCTCTGGCATGTAGTAGCAGGCCATGGCTCTGGCACCAGTTATCCATGTCTATGACGCCCTAGGTGGATGTCCATGTCACATGGGGTGTTGGGTATGGTGGCCGGTGCGTAGTCATCTGCATACCTTGTCTGCCACAATCCCCCTATGATTGCATGCACATTGGAAGGTCGAATGCCATATGGCAGGGGGCCCAGGACTGAGCCCTGTGGGCCTCCACTGGAGACCAGATATGAGTGTGACAAGGCACCAGGAACACCAACCCTGTGTGGTGTGACCTCCAACCTTTCTGAGAAGCATCGGGTGACATATGTCCCCACATGTATGCTGGCGAGCCTTTCCATGAGTCCCATGTGTAGTGTGCTCTGAACGCTCCCACCAGGTCATGGTACTGTGTGCAAACCCACGTATCCCCATCAATGGCCTTGGTGACCACTCCAGACAGGACGAGCAGGTTCGGGAGGCAGGATCCGCCCTTGACTATGTTGTTGTGGGTATGTTCCGGTATTGGCTGTACACCGCTGTCTGTATCCATGGGCACCTGTATGGACCTCCCCACAGCTTTGCAGACAAGGCTGGTCAAGCGGATAGGGTGTGGCTGTCTACAGTCCATAACAGCACTACCCTGGCATAGTGGGACCACAGATGCCATATGCCATCCATTGGGGATATAGCCCATAGTAAGGCTAACATGACACAGTGGCCGCATGTGTGGGCCGAGGCCCTCAATGAGGATGGGTAGCACACAGCCAGGGACACCATCGGTGCCCATTGTTGCTGTGTCAACCGCCATAGAGATATGGGATCACTCCAGGCCATATGAGATGTTTGGGAGGCTACACTCTGGTGGGATGGATATGTCCTCTTGGGGATGTATGCATGGAACATGTCCGCTGGTTTGCAGACAATGTCTGTGGGTGCAGTGACCGTTGTACCATTCTGGACCATTTCCAGCCAAGTCTGTGTGCCCCCAACCATGTCCTTACCACAGTTAAGGAAGGCCCTATGGTTGTCTCATGTGCCCTCTGCAGTACCACTCCCACAAGCGGCCATGGATGATTGTATGTGTGGCCGTATGGTGACGCCGGTATGAATGGGAGATGGTTTCCCTGGTATTGACATTGCTCTGTCATGTATTAGCTCCAACTGTTGATGTACAGCTAGTCAGTGGCTGGGGTCCACCACACCATGTGCCTACCTGTGGTGGACAAGGTCCTGATGTTATCATGTATGCCTGTTGCAGACATGCATGTGGGTGCTCAGAGAATGCATTCGTTAGGCGGTTGCCGGTCTGGCCTGGGTTCAACACTGGCATGGAAGACTTGTAGGGTGCCACACCGGTTGTATGATGTGTGTGGTTTGTTGTGGAGAGGTCATCACTTAGGTCCCCCATGCCGGTGTTGGTTACAGGATGTGGATGACCAGTGGATCCACTATACGGTCTGGCATCACCATTGAGGGCTGTACATCCTGTGTGGGGCATATCCTCACCATGTGTGATGGGCAGAACTGTCAGACATCCCCCCCTAGTATGTATGGTGCATGGCTGTTTAACAGTGGCCAGGTGTGAGAACACCTGTGACCGGTGGCGTAGTGTGTTGTGCCATGGCTAATGTTCCCAGTCTATGTATGGGTGGTTCATGTCACCCAATACGGTGCTGTTGTGAGAGCATGCCCACTCACCAGTGTCCTCAGGACATCTGTGCAGGTAGCCTGTGTTTGGGAGGGTTGTCTGTAGCATGCAACAAACTGTAGGCCAGTCCTACACATGGTTAATTGCACCTAGATATTCCTCGCTGCAACGGCCATGTCTGTGGCATGGCCGGGTTGCTGTTGTGTGGTTGGACACACACGACGGTCCACATTCCGCCACCCATGCCGTCGCACCATGTGTATGCATGTCTGCTCTGTGGCGACTCTAAGTGTCTGAGCATGCCTAGTAGGCAGCTGTGTAGATAGACACACAGCACAGTGCACACCGCGGCCGACTGCAGTTGTATCCCGGGTGCATGCCTGTATCCCCTTCGCAACGGCCACGTCTGTGGCATGGCCAGGTTTCTGTTGTGTGGCTGGACACACACGACGGTCCACATTCCACCACCCATGCCATTGCACCATGTGTATGCATGTCTGCTCTGTGCCGAGTCTAAGTGTCTGAGCATGCCCAGTAGGCAGTGATGTACTGATCAGTAGTTACTTGGTATTCCCGACTGCAGCACTAACGTGTTACTGTACGGCGACCTTGGGATGGTAACAGGCTGCGTGACTGCGCACTCTGACCTAACTCCCGATCGGGCATTGCCTCTGCAAATGATACCACCCACGAGGGGTATGCCTCCTGACAGCGCCTGCTCAGTAAACTCGGTAGCTGCTCTGTAAATGCTTCATATTGTAGTGTGTTCATGTAGATAGGCGTAGGTTCGTCTCCCGTCCCTTCCGTGTGTGTGTGTGTGTGTGTGTGTCTCTGTGTGTGTGTTTCCAGCTGCCTCTGCGAATGAACATGCTTTTAGACGCTCCGCAACACATACCTTGGCTATTGCCAACTATTGTCTTGCGGGTGACGTCACCAGCCTACAAGTATGCCTCTGACAGCGCTCTCTTCAGTAAACTCGGTAACGCGTTCTGTAAATGCTTCATACTGTAGTAAGTTCATGTAGATAGTAGGTTCGCCTCCGTCCCTTCCGTGTGTGTGTGTGTGTTTCCAGCTGCCTCTGCGAATGAACATGCTTTTAGACGCCCGCAACACATACCTTGGCTATTGCCAACTATTGTTTTATGGGTGACGCCACCAGCCTACAAGTATGCCTCTGACAGCTCTCTTCAGTAAACTCGGTAGCTGCTCTGTAAATGCTTCATACTGTAGTAAGTTCATGTAGATAGGCGAGGTTCGCCTTCCGTGTGTGTGTGTGTGTGTGTGTGTGTGTGTGTTTCCAGCTGCCTCTGCGACTGAACATGCCTTTAGACACACCCCAACACATACCCTGGCTATTGCCAACTATTGTCTTCGGGTGCCGTCACCAGCCTACAGGTATGCTTCTGACAGCTCTCTTCAGTAAACTTGGTAGCGTTCTGTAAATGCTTCATACTGTAGTAAGTTCATGTAGATAGCCGTGGGTTCGTCTCCGTCCCTTCCGTGTGTGTGTGTGTGTGTGTGTGTGTGTGTGTGTGTTTCCAGCTGCCTCTGCGAATGAACATGCTTTTAGACGCTCCGCAACACATACCTTGGCTATTGACAACTATTGTCTTGCGGGTGACCACACCAGCCTACAAGTATGCCTCTGACAGCCCTCTTCAGTAAACTCGGTAGCGCTGCTCTGTAAATGCTTCATACTGTAGTAAGTTCATGTAGATAGGCGTAGGTTCGCCTCCGTCCCTTCCGTGTGTGTGTGTGTGTGTGTGTGTGTGTGTGCATGTGTTTCCAGCTGCCTCTGCGACTGAATATGCTTTTAGACGCTCCGCAACACATACCTTGGCTATTGCCAACTATTGTCTTGCGGGTGACGTCACCAGCCTACAAGTATGCCTCTGACAGCGCCTCTTCAGTAAACTCGTAGCGCTCTGTAAATGCTTCATACTGTACTAAGTTCATGTAGATAGCCGTAAGTTCGTCTGCGGGCCCTTCCGTGTGTCTGTGTTTGTGTGTGTGTGTTTCCAGCTGCCTCTGCGAATGAATATGCTTTTAGACGCTCCGCAACACATACCTTGGCTATTGACAACTATTGTCTTGCGGGTGACGCCACCAGCCTACAAGTATGCCTCTGACAGCTCTCTTCAGTAAACTCGTAGCGCTCTGTAAATGCTTCATACTGTAGTAAGTTCATGTAGATAGGTGTAGGTTCGCTCCGTCCTTCCGTGTGTGTGTGTGTGTGTGTGTGTGTGTGTTTCCAGCTGCCTCTGCGACTGAACATGCTTTTAGACACTCCGCAACACATACCTTGGCTATTGCCAACTATTGTCTTATGGTGACGCCACCAGCCTACAAGTATGCCTCTGACAGCGCCTTCAGTAAACTCGTAGCGCATTCTGTAAATGCTTCATACTGTAGTACGCTCATGTAGACAGGCGTAGGTTCGCCTCCGTCCCTTCCGTGTGTGTGTGTGTGTGTTTCCAACTGCCTCTGCGAATGAACATGCTTTTAGACGCCCGCAACACATACCTTGGCTATTGCCAACTATTGTCTTGCGGGTGACGTCACCAGCCTACAAGTATGCCTCTGACATCGCTCTCTTCAGTAAACTCGGTAGCGCGTTCTGTAAATGCTTCATACTGTAGTAAGTTCATGTAGATAGGCGAGGTTCGCTCGTCCCTTCCGCGGTGTGTGTGTGTTTCCATTGCTTTCACAACTTCTTCTGAAAAAGCAAATTCTTAAACTGTTCACAATCAACGATGTGATATTTAATATCTTGTTAAGACTCACATTGTTGATTGTGAACATTCTTAGACTTTGCTTTTTTCTGCAGACGTTGTGGAAACAACGAAAACGTTGCATGTTTTAATAAACTGTGTAAATGTTACGAAGACTTGTGTTGTGTCGAACTACGGGGACTATTCTTGCCGCAGGTTGCTGGTTTGTTTGTGTTTCTTAGTACAATATCATGTAATACGTGTGTTCATAGTATGCTTTCTGTGATGTTGACATGTGTGTGTTTCGTTAGCAGTGCGTCTGTGCTTTCTATGCTGTGGCTACATGTTCATTGTTCGCATAGAAAGTGACAAATGGAAGTGTAAGGGTGGACATTTAAAGCTTTGATACTTCCATGTTATGTGTAAGTCCCACGGGGCCTACGGGTGATTGCGCATTTGCGCATACATGTCTATGAAGTACCTTTGGATACCATATGCGACATGTCGTGGATGAAATGTTTAAGTTGACTGTTCCATCTACCTATGTGTGACATGGTTTGTGGCCATAGGGTGCCAGCAAGTCTTTCCTGTTCATTGGGTGTTTGCCATGGTCTATTGACATCAATCCTATTAATTCACCGAAGGATGTCTTTCATTGGTGGGAACGCCATAGTTTGACCATCGTATGTCATTCCCAGCAGACGTTGAGATTGTGCCATTGGTATGTTTACACAGGTCACCCATCTGTTCCACTGTATGGAAGCGTGTGATCCCCATTGATGTGCTGGCAGATTGAGTGCTGTGTACGCCGGTATCTGCCCAGCGGTCTGGCTTTGTATGGGAGTGTCTACTGTAGTCCCTATCTGTATTTCCTGGGTTATGCCTTGCAACAGCTGTGGGATTCCCCCAGGTTTGCGGCTATGGTTGCCATCTTGGCCGTACGTTTGTCCATCCATGGGAAATGCCTACTGGACACTAGTATAGGGCTGTAAACATTTCACAGCTGCATTCTCCATTTCCGGTGGATGATCGGCATTATTATTGTGGAGTAACGCATATGCCATGGCCACGTCCCGCACACGGGGCGGGACAACGAATCATCTGCCAATCCACACCGACACCCATTTTTGCATACCCACGATCCCATGTCTGCAACCCTCGACAGTACCCCTTGCACACCCTTCATGTGTGCGGAAATGGGATGTGAACGCACGTGTATGGACGCAGCAGCCTGGGGAGTCCTATTCATATGTCCTGCATTCCATGGACGGTTGTCATCACCCTTGAAGACGCTTGTGGTGCATATATCTACCTGTGCCGTAGTCACGGCTGTCACCTCTTCTGGCTCACACTATGCTGCCCACACTCACTTAAGGAGAAATTTTTGGGTCCTGCAATGGACACCGATGTGCATATGTAAAGTGTAGAACATGTTGGACTGTCTCCATTCGGCCAGTGGGTTTGACTGCCACCGTATGTTCCCCAGTCCCGGATGTCTGTCTGCCTACCCATATTATGTAGTGCTACGGAACCCGTGTCCTTCCACACTGTACCCATATGGTGTTACTGTAGTACTGCAGGTTGGCAACTGCTTTAGGTAATCCTCAGAGGTACCATTGTGAACTATCCGCCACTGTATTGTCATTATAACACAGCCGGTACATGTAGAACCTATTTATTCATGACAGTATGTTATTTATGTGTGGGAACGCCATATTTTAACCATGGTATGACCTTCCTAGTTAACGTTGTTGGTGTGCCATTAATATGTGTTCCACAGGTCGCCCGTATGTTCCGCCGAGTGGAAGCGGGTGATCCCCACATACTTGCTAACACCTTGGCTGCTGTGTACGCGATTCGCACGGCAGGATGGATGTCTACGGGGTGCGTCTACTGTTGTTTCCATCTGTATTTCCTGTGTTATGCCTTACTACGGCTGTGTGATTCTACCAGGTTTGCTATTATGGGTGCCATCTTGTCCGTACGTTTGTCCATCCTTGGGAAATGCCTACTGGACACTGGTGTAGGGCTGTACCCATTTCACAGCTGCATGTAGCATTCTCCGGTGGATGATTGTCAGTATTGGTGGGTGGTAAGGCATGTTCTGTACCCACATCCCTCCCACGGGGCGGGACAATGGATCATCTGCCAATCATCTCCAACACCCATTTCTGCATACCCACGATCCTATGGCTGCAACCCTCGACAGTACCCATAGCAAATCCTCCATGTGTGCTGGAATGGGATGTGGACGCACATCTGTGGACTCGACAATCTGTGGATTTCTGTGCATATGTCCCGCATTTCATGGACAGTTGTCATCAACCTTGAACACGCTGGGGGTGCATATATGTAGCTGTGCCGTAGTCACGGCTGTAGTTCATCTTGGTCTTCCGCTTGCACCCAGTTGGCATTGCAAAAGGAGAAATTTTGGGTCCTACAATGGACACAAATGTGCATATGTAAAATGTAGAACATGTTGGGCTGTGTCCATCTGGCCAGTGGTTGTGACCGCTGCTGTATGTTCCCACTCGCGGATGTCTGTTTGACTACACATATTATGTTGTGCTATGAAACCCATGTTCTACTACGATTAACCCAAATGGTATTGATGTAATGCTGCAGGTTGGCAAGTGCTTTAAGTAATCCTCAGAAGGCCCAGTAGGGCCACTGTATTGTCAATATAAAACAGACAGAACATGCATACCCTATTTATTCATTGAAGCATGTTCGTTATATGCGGGAACGCTAGTGTTGAAACATCGTATGACCTTCGTAGTTGAGGTTGTTAGTATGCCATTAGTATGTGTTCCACAGGTCGCCCATTTGTTCCGCAGTATGGAAGCGAGTGATCCTCATGTTGTTGCTGGCAGATCGAGTGCTGTGTACGCCGGTATTCGCTCGACGGTCTGACTTTGTATGGGGAGTGTCTACTGTAGTCCCTAATGTATTTCCTGTGTTATGCCTTACCGCAGCTGTGTAATTCCACCAGGTGTCCAGTTATAGGTGCCATCTTGGTCGTACACTTGTCCATCCATGGAATTGCCTACTGGACACTGATGTAGGCTGAACACATTTTACACCTGCTTTTAGCATTACCCAGTGGATGCTTTGCATCCTTAGTGGGGACTAAGGCACGTATACCCACAGCCCTCCCACGGGCGGAACAACGGATTATCTGCCAAACAACACCGAGCCCCATTTTGCATACCCAGGATCCCATGGCTGCAAACCCCACGCACGCATTACACATCCTTCATGTGTGCGGGACTGGGATGTGGACACACTTCTATGGACACGACAATCTGGGGATTTCTGTTCATATGTCCTGCATTTCATGGACAGGTATCATCAACCTTAAACACGCTGGTGGTGCATGTCTAGCTGTGCCGTAGTCACGGCTGACACTCTGTCTGGCCAATCCCAATGACTCGAAGGTGTAAACGCAACTATTTTTGGAGTCCTATGATGGACACCGATGTGCATATGTAAAGTGTAGAACGTGTTGGACTGTCACCATCTGGCCAGTGGTTTTGACTGCCGCTGTATGTTCCCCAATCGTGGATGTCTGCTTGACTACCCATATTATGTATTACTTGGCCTATCTATATCCACGTGCCAGTAAGCGGAAATACAGCAAACCTTGCGTCCTGCCCATCTTCATAAACGACATTCTTGAACATATATCGGCCAAAACAGACAATGATGAAAACGATAGACTCCACAGTCAAACGATACTGAGCTCTTTCACCTACTAACATGGGGCATCATCGGAGCACGAAATGCATTACATAGTTGTCCCTTATACACTTCCTTCAGAGTCAGTTTAAAGTCAAATAATCAATAAACCTGCTCATAGTTAAGTGGACAGTGCTACAAGTGTTGATTATAATGTGACATATACAAATCAGTGTTGCATACATTACTTCATGGAAACAATAATACGACAACAATGTGTTAATATAAATACAATATTGGTCAATACAATCAGTATCTTGAAACATAGTTGATAATTGTTGTGAGTAAACCTTAGAATGTAGTGTGTTGATCAGGATATTTTATATCAATGTGTATAATTGTAGCATTATGATTCCAAAGCACGGAATCAGTAAGTACTATTTAAGCATATATTGTACAATTATGAATGTAAATGGGTGGGGGACACATCCTTAACCTTCCCTGCTTCCAGTGGATCACACACGCACACTCGCATTTCCTAATTGTGGGTTATGCGCAGGCGCACATGCATATCTGTATTCTGTTTATATATGTTTACTGGGTCTGTGTGGTTACGTGTGTTGTGTTAGTTGTGACTATTCCGGTAAGATATGTCTGATCCGGTTGACGGACGTGTGCAGAATGCACTTACAACTTTATACATGTAACAGTCTTTGCAGCATGGACGCATTACGTACACATTCACATCTATATGTTCCATAGTCGTAATTCAAACGTGACTGCATTCACGTTTGCCAGTTACTGTGACCACTACACGTTAGCTGTTCGGTGTCATTAATATGCATACCCATGGTACTTAAGTACATTTACATATCCCCCCCCGCACTCACGCACATCACAGGCATCCATTCTCCTGCTGGGAAAGGTGCGGTACTGCATGTTAAACATTCCTTATTCCCCCTCGCTCATGGGCCAGCATGCATATGTGGTGACCGCAGGGATGTTCAGATGACAGGTGCTTATATCCCCTATGCATACAGGCCTTCGATTGTCAGGGTGTTGCTGTGGTGCTTTGGGTTTGGTCTTGTCCGCCCAGTGTACGGAACTGCCCTGACCGTGTACGAATGTTAGATGAGTCACATGGGCACGTTTTGTCCGTGTCTATGGTACCATGTCACCCCCCCCAATTATTCATAACCGTGTGCGCCGATTGGCCGGTGTACCCGTTGTAGATCTTGTTATACTAATTGCACACGGTCTGGTCGAAGGGACCTATTTCCATTACTAACCCTCGGTATGTATGACCTGTGTCGCAATATTACATGGGTTTACCATTGCGTGACGGCTTTCACTGAGCCACAGACACGTCCGTTGCTTGGTTTGGGCCGGTTCCGCTGTGCTACACACATTTAACATGGCGGAACAGGTTGAACAGCTCAGCCATGGGGACATCGGGTTCTCCGTCGCTGTTTAGTATTGAATCGCTATGTGGAGTTTGTTTCACAAAGCGAGGCAATGTCGACATTGGTAACGGACATCTCGCGCAGTACGTCCGCGACCGCTGGTGACGTATGTCTGCGTTTGGCGGCGGACAGGCATTATGCTGTGCCATTATGTCTGGGAATATATGGTTTCTTGCCATAGATGATATGCCATACTAGCAATGACCCGCCTGGGTGTGGGTACTGCTGTATTACCCACGGGAAGAGTGGCCTTAGGTTAAGTGGTGCCCTAGGCAGAAGTTGCCACCGCAACATCACCCGCTACCTCCCTCCTGGTCTACCTACACCAAACAAAGTCTGGAAAGGTGCCCGAGTAGAGCAATGCCCTAGACGGCTGCCTACTTGGCCTATGCCTAAGGCGGCTATGTGTGTGGTCCCTCGGCATCGGACTGAACGCCACGTCTGCCATGGGTATGTCCAGCATTACCCACATCCAGCCGTGGTGTATTGCCATGATGTTCCATGTGTACAGTGGTGCCGGTTACCATACATATGCCTTTCTCAAACGCCGATTTCACACTTCTGAACACTACTGTGGTCTCCTTTAAGGCCCCTGAGCCAGTGGTGAACATCACTCAAACCGCTGAATCACGTACATATGCCTTCCACCAGCACCTACAGGACTGCATGGATCAGGCAATCCCATAGAAAACTGAGACTCTTTGTACCACAGACAAGCATGCAGTCTGGTGGACCCCAGCCATGAACAAGCTGTACAACGACAGGAGGTAGATACTACAAGTTAAAGCGGAATACTTGTAAGGTAACACACCCTTGCTCATTATATGTGAAGAACTACAAGCTGTCATGAAATCATCCAGGGAAATTCAACAGAGAAATTAACAAGGACTCAACAGACATTCATAAGTCCTTCTTTAGCTATGTTGGACACCTGGGAGGACACTCCCAGATATGCTCTAACCGGGTTCACAATGATGTGAAGATGACTGAACCTACACACATTGCCAGCATACTGGCTGACATGTTCAGTGCTAACATTTGCTCCCCTCCCCCCCACATGGAGAGTTATCTATACCTGAGACTTGTAGATCCTGGAACATCTGTAACGCACAGGTGGGAAATGCTGTCTCCAAGGCAGTCAACACAGTATCCATGGGACCAGATGGTGTCCCAGCTGTGTACTCCATGAACTCTATGGGGAATTAAACCCACACTTAGGACAGCTGTTTAATCTTAGCCTCACCTCAGGATACGCACTGGTAGTAGCACAAGGCGACTGTAGTCACACTTCACATAGATGGTGCCTCCACTGACCCTGGTTATTACCATCCCATTAGCTTGACAAGCCTTATCTGCAAAGCCATGGAGAGGGATCATAATGGAACTCATAGATAAAGACATAGGGACTCGCATACTTTGGATACAACCCAGTTTAGCTTGGTCAAAGTCAGATCATGCCTTTTACACGTGTTAGACTTTGTAGGATCAGTCACCAAGGCCATTGATGAGGGTAAAGCAGTCCATACAGCCTACCTCAACCTGGCAAAGGCCTTCGACACTATACCCCCTCGGTATCAGTGATAAACCCGTCATCTTGAACGATATCCATACATCGCCATATGGGTTGCAAACTGGCTAAGTCACAGAACACACATGGTCATAGTTGCTGGCGCCATGTCATACTCACAGCCAGTCACAAGCAGTGTCCCATGGGGCTCAGTCCTGGGTCCACTATTTTGCAGCATCTACGTTTCCAAAGTACAAGCAAACACAGGGGGGTTATGGGTGACAATGTTTGCAGATGACTGCAAACTGGGTGCCATAGTCAGACACACATCTGACACAGATATCCTTCAGGAGTGCCTCACAGATGTGGATAAGTGGTGCCAGAGACATGGCCTACAGCTAAATGCCAGGAAATGCATTGGCATACCCTTCGGGAAGAACAAGGTTACCCCTAGCTACCATATAGGTGGCAATCCACTGAGCACAGAGGGAGTTACCAGGGATCTGGGGACCCGGGTTGTTGGAACCGTTCGTTAGACACACACGTTGCTAACGTAGTTACGTAGACCTTCCACATTGCCCACATCATCATGAAGGGATTCACATCTAGATCAGGGGAGGTCATTGTCCCCTTGTACTCATCACTCATTAGACCTATGATTGGGTACAATGCCCCATTCAGAATGTATCTGACCCGACACCTGCAGCAGCTGGAAAGGCAACAACAGTTCATCGACAAACAGATGCAGGGTCTCAGGAATATGTGTTATACTGACCAACTGAAAGAATTCCAGATGTATACAGTTGCATACCACTTGCCCAGAGGTGACCTGTGCCTGGCATACAAGGCCATGTCGAACCCTGATCTGATGAGTATGCTTCAGCTAAAGAAGTTAGATCCCTCAGAACCACAAGGGCAGGTGACGTACACCTTGACACTGTCATTAATAGAACGTGTTGGTGGGACAGATTCATCACCCAGACACTCACTATGCTGTGGAACAACATCCCAGTACATGTGAGGGCAGGCACCTCGCTGGCCTTGTGTTAGTATTTTGACATGGATGTCTGAATGGATTTATTTAAGTAACCTTCTAAGTGAATACTTACATTACCACATTGTGAATCTTTACATTTCGTTGGTCTATTTTACATTAGTCATAATCATACGGTTTATCTGTGTATATTATGGTTCATTTATATTACTAGGTGTCTGTAGTTCTTTTAATATATTGGCACAATCCGTAGAACATATATATGTAGCTTACACAGTCAGACATTTGGAAAACATTATGTTGCTTCATCTTTCATATATATACATATATTTCTATTTCTATGAAGAATGTACCTTCAAGCAATGTCTGATGTCCTCACTGTGTGGAATCTGTAACCCAAGTTAAGTTTGTTTGCTTGTTTGCCTTTAAGGCATGTAATTAATACCTAGCACATCTAATTTACTGACCAATTAAGGGTTTTACATGTAGTAGGTTGGATTGCATTGTATGTATTCTGAATAAGTCTGCTTATGAAGCGGACGAAAAGAGCTTCAATAAACTATGGTGACTGCATTTAATTCCTGGTGTGCTCTGAGTGGTCACTGACGGTGTCTACAGTACCTCGCCTTTGCTTTGGACTTCATCGGCTGGTTGTCTGTGTTTGTTGTATGGGGAATGTCAAGTGTAGTCCCTATGTGTATTACTTGTGTGATGCCTTACTACGGCAGTGTAATTCCACCGGGTTTGCAGTTATGGGTGCCATCTTAGTCATACGCTTGTCCATCCATGTGAATTGCCTACTGGACACTGGTATACGGCTGTACACATTTCACACCTGCATTTTGCAGTCTCCGTTAGATGGTTTGCATTATTAGCGGAGAGTAAGGCAGGTGCTACGCACACATCCCTCCCACGGGGCGGGACAAAGGATTGCCTGCGAAACAACACCGAGGCCAGATTCTACATACCCAGACTCCCTTGACTGCAACAGTCGACAGTACCCATTACACATCCTTCATGTGTGCGGGACTGTGATGTGGATGCAGTTCTATGGACCCGGCACCCTGGGTATTTCTGTGCATGTGTGCTGCATTTCGTGGACAGCTATCATCAACATTGAACACGCTTGCGGTGCATATGTGTACCTGTGACGTGGTGACGACAATGAGGTCACGTGAGTAATGCAGGAAGCTAGCAGGCATTCCATGAATGGAATTTTTGGGTCCTACAATGGACACCGATGTGCATATGTCAAGTTAGATGTTGCTGGACTGTGTCCACCTGCCCAGTGCTTTTCACTGCTGGTGTATGTTCCGCAATCGCGGATGTCTGTTTCACTACCCATTCTACATGGTGCTACATAACCAGGTGATTTAGTACTGTGAACAAATGACATACTTCCAAAGATGCTGGTTAGCAACTGCTTCATATAAACCTCAGACATCCCAATGGGACATATCCGTCACCGTATTTCCAATATAACACCACCGGAACATGTTGATTACCTATGTTTTCATTTAACCATGTTGTCTTCATAGGTGGGAATGCCATAGTTTACATATCCTACTTGACGTTGTGTGTGTGCCATTAGTATGTGTTCCACAGGTCGCACATCTGTTCCGCTGTATTCTGTTGCTGGCAGATTGAGTGCTGTGTACGCCGGTGTTGGCACGACGGTCCGGCTTTATATGTGGAATGTCAACTGTAGTCCCTATGTGTATTTCCTGTGTTATGCCTTACCGCAGCTGTGTAATTTACCCGGGTTTGCAGTTGTGGGTGCCATCTTGGCCATACGGTTGTCCATCCATGACAATTGCCTACTGGACACTAGTATAGGGCTGTACACATTTCACACCTGCATTTAGCATTCTCCGGTGGATGGTTTGCATTATTAGCGGAGAGTAAGGCAGGTGCTACGCACATATCCCTCCCACGGGGCGGGACAAAGGATTGGCTGCGAAACAACACCGAGCCCAGAGTCTACATACCCAGAATCCCCTGACTGCAACAATCGACAGTACCCATTACACATCCTTCATGTGTGCAGGACTGTGATGTGGACGCAGTTCTATGGACCCGGTACCCTGGGTATTTCTGTGCATCTGTGCTGCATTACATGGACAGCTATCAGCAACATTAAAGACGCTTGCGGTGCCTATGTGTACTTGTGACGACAATGAGTTCAGGTACACATTGAAATAAGACATCATTCTGTTCTTTCCACAATTTTTGGGTCCTACAATGGACACCACTGTGCATATGTAAAGTGTAGAGCTTGTCGGACTGTGTCCTTGTGAGCAGTGGGTTTCACTGATGCTGTGTGTTCAGCAATCGCGGATGTCTGCTTGACTACCCATACTGTGTAGTGCTACAGGAACCATGTCTTCCGACACCAGAACCCAATGGTGTACATCCAATGTTGCAGGTTAACAACCACTTTCATACCCAGGGTCACGATTGGGAGGTATTGCCACTTTATTATCGGAACAACACCTCCAGACTGTGTACATCACGGGAACTTTAGGCCAGTCTTACCGCCATTTGCAATTGTAATTAGCACACGTGTCAATACATGTATGATAACACATATTATCATGCAGAAGTTAATCTATGTTATTTGGACATTGGCTTCTGCTATTGGCATCCGTTGCTGTGAGTGTTGCCAGTTACCATACACATTGCTTGCTCAGAGGCAGACTACACAATTCTGCACACTACTGTGGTCTCCTTTAAGGACCCTGAGCCAGTGGTCGACAGTACTGCAGCCACTGCATCAATCACATTTGCCATCTACCAGTACCTACAGGACTGCATGAACCAGGCATTGACTTACCCAACTGTGGTTCATTGTACCAATGCCAAGCATCCAGTGTGGTGTACCCCAGCCATACACAGGATGTACAACATGAGGAGGTGGCTACTACAAGGTGGAGCAGACACCTTGTGAGGTATGACACCCTTGGTCATCATATGTGTAGTGTTACACACTGTCGTGCCATGGTCCAGGGCACTTTCCACAGATATACCTACATGGACCTGGCTGACAATCATACCACCTTCAGTTGCTATGCTCAACACCTGGGAGGTCACTCCCACATATGCTCTGACTGGGTTCACAAAGAGGTGGAGTTTACTCAACATACACACATTGCCAACAAACAGGCTGACAAGTCCAGTAAGGACATCTCCACACCCTCCCCCACACATGAGGAGATGTCTGTACCAGCGGTTTGTGGTCACCAAATGTTCTGTTACACACAGGTGGGACATGCTCTCTCCAGGGTAGTGGACATAGCATCCATGAGACCAGCTGGTGACCCCACTGTGTACTCCACTATCTCATTGAGGTATTAGACCCACAGTTAGGACAGCTATTTCTTTGTAGCCTCACCTCAGGTAAGGTACCCAGGTTGTGTCGCATGGCAACTGTAGTCCCACGTCACAGGGCCAATGCCTCCACTGAACCTGGTTATTACTGTCCCATTACCATGAGGAGACCTATCTGCAAAGACATGGGGAGGGATCATACTGCGGCTCGTATATGACTGCATAGGGGTCATACATACTTTGCATCCAACACGGTTTGTCTTGTTCAGGGGCGGTTCATGCCTTTAAAGCATGGGTGACATTTTCGGGACAGGCACTGAGGCCATTGATGGGGGTGTTGCAGTCCATACAGCCTACCTTGACCTGGCAAAGGCCTTCATCACATTATCCCCCACAGGTATCATTGATAAACCCATTGGCTGGGATGTGAACACGTACATCACAGAATGTGTTGGAAACTGTCTATGTGACACAACCCACACGGTCATAGTTGCTGGCAGCGTGTCAGACCTACTGCCTGTCGCAAGTGGTGTCCCATGGGGCCCTTCCGTGGGTCCACTCCAGTCATACATCTACATTTCCACGGTACAGGCACACACAGGGGTTTTGTGGGCAACATTGTTTGTAGATGACTGCAAAACAGGTGCCATAGTGGGAAGGACATCTGACACAGATATCCTTCGAAGGGGCCTCCCAGATATGCATATCTGCTGTCAGGGACATGTCCCACAGCTAAATGCTCAGTAATGCAACATCATACCTGTGGAGAACTACTAGGTCACCCTTGTCCAGCATATAGGTGGCTGTCCACTCAGCACAGGGGTGATTACCAGGGATCAGGGGACAGAGTTTGCCAGTCACCATTCATTCAACACACACGTTGCTATCGTGGTTGTGTGGGACTTCTACATTGCCCACCTGTTTGTGCAGGGATTCACATCTACATCAGGCTAGGTCATTGTCTCCTTGTACCCATTACGTGTTACACCTATGATTTACTACATTGCCCCATTCAGACTGTATCTGACCATACACCTACAGCAGCTGGGAAGCCCTCATAGGTTAATTGTTGTACAGATGCAGGATGACATCATTTTGTGTAATGCTGCCCCACTTGTAGGACCCCTGCCACATTATGTCACATACCTGCTGTTTAGTGTTGACCTGTGCCTGACATACAAGGCCATGTCAACCCATATGTCATGTGTATGCTTCACCTACTGTATCTGCATCCCTCAGAACCACTAGGGCAGGTGACATTTACCTTGTCACGGTCATTAATGGGATGTGTTGGAGTGACACATATATCACCCAGACACTCATAATGCTGTGGATCTACATCACAGTACATGTGAGACAGAGATCCTTCCTAGCCTTGTTCGCGGGTGTGTTGTCCATTGGATGGGGAATTGCAGGTATAGGCCAGGGATTACATCATTATCCCTGCTTGACGGAGGTACAGCACTATCATGGGTATTTTATCTGAAGCACAGAAGGTTGGCAAAGTCATCCTAACTATGGTGTAGTGTTATGGCTGAACCTGGGACGATGGCCTATCCTGAACCTATGGACATATGAACCTATATTCATAGTTTGTCACGTTTACAATTGTCTATCCCCTATACTCTTTCTCCAGTGTATATTTCTGTGGCACATGATTGTCCTGTGTATTACATGCAGGTATGCTGTGTACAGTGCACATACGTCACAGTTGATGACAGTGTATCTGTGTCCCTAACACTGTGATACCAAGGACTACCACACATCCTTCACAACATTACATGCATATGTCCATTCTATTCTTCTTTGGCCTATGGGGGGGGTGTTAAGGCAAACATTACACAAGTCCCTGTTTGTGCATGCTTCATGTTGGTGTTTGACCAGGCTCCGTTGCAGTCGTGTGTTGGACAGTGGTGTTTCTGTGTGTTTGCCATGTGTTTTTATTGCCGGTACATCTGTGGGAGGTGTGGTTGGCACATGTTCCTCTTTGCAGGGACACCCATCCTGGGGTTTGTGTCAGGAATCTGCACTTGGCACGTGCCATATGTCCTGTACTATTCCCACAGTCGTGTATGCCTTCATGCACTACTACTGCGTGTTACTGGCTGTTTGTATGTGGTACACATGGACATTGTGATGGTTGGCTTGACCTATTCCCATGCTAGACCGTACACATCTGTCAATTACGTTGTTTAAATCAAACTGTAACACTCATTCGTATTTTCAAAATGACAGTCAATAACACATGAAGCTGAGATTAATAACGTTTTACTACTGTGCAGCAGGAGGCAAAGAACTATGCAGTAAATGTTTAGACATTTGTTTTACTCTATACATGTAACAGCTGTATGAGCATTGGGTATACTATCATCTTTTGCACACATTAATGATGTGGTCAGTCACAAGGCATTTACATCGCTAGAGTCCACAACGTTGTATTCCTACAACAGTGCTCAGGTAATGCTTATTAAATGTTTTCCCATGAGAATAACACAGCCTTGCAAGGCACCTTGTAAATTACAGTGTCCTTCTGTGATTGTAGCTGTTTCAAGGACCCTAGACTGTTCCGATACTGTAGTCAGTTAATTTCTTGATACGTTGCTTTGTCTCTCTGGTAAGGAGTTGTACTGTTATCTTCGATAGAGCTCACAAGGCCATCCTCCTCAGGGGAAGGGGTGATGTTATGCATGTACATACATTTATTGTTCTGTAACCCAGCAGATAATTAATGCTGACAGACATAAGCCTGCTGTACTGGTTACTGCCAGGATCAGAATTCCATCACACTACAGCTTAGCTTCACCAATTACATGCAGGCTTAGTTCTACTGCCATATTGTACGGTACAATTCAATGCATTATCTAGTATTTCGAGTCTAGACTGGCACTTCATATGTGTTTCTATATATATTTTTCGGACAACATCCATCCGGCCATATGCATGTTGTTCCGTCCTTTACCTTGACCGTGTGTATTTGGCCGTCCGGCAACGCTACTCTCCACATGTGATGTCCCACCTTCCCCTTCTTTGCCTGTAGCACCCTGTTAGGAAGTCCTGTTTGGTGGGCATGTGTTCCGCTATATGTGATCGACTTCACTGCATAGCTAATCATCGATGCAGTGGTTCAACAACCCGACTTGTCCACATGTGTACAGTTATGTGCACCGTGTCGTATGCAAACCTATATGGTTTCGACGAGTACATACCACATGCAGGATGTACACATTCTGCAGACACATTCACATGCAGCCATTTACATATCTGTACCTGAGGTGGGTTGGTGACATGTGGGTATGATTTGCCCGCGTGGCATTGCCTAACACAAACATCTTACCACATTTCAGGTATGCACATTGTGTGTGGGTGTATAGCTGCACACGGATGCTAGCGGGTTAGGGTGCACAGGTGTACATGGGTGGGACTGACATGTACAATGAGGCTATTGTGTCTTACATCTGAATGCATGGGTTCTGCTTCTGGATATTACACTTCAACATACGCCATCCAGTGTATGTGACAGAGACGTTGCTGGGTGTGGGATATGTTGCTATGCACATGTTTGCCTGTGTTTAAGGTATCTTGATTCGTTACTGTTGTTATGTCAACACAGCTACCCGGATATGTACTCTCACTACTGCTTGTGACCATTATGGTTGGCACCTTTTCCAATGCCCATAGTGGGGCATGTTATGTGGTAACTTCGGAATTTGCAGGACTACACATACCCACGGCAAGTGCAGTTGACAGAACTTCACTTGTTTGCCATACTATAAGCTTATTCTGTGAGCATTTAGTTTCCTTATTCATTTTCTTCTGCCATGTATGTGTGTCATATACAAATGTATTATGTTTTATACTACTATTACATGTATATTGCGGGAATATTTTTGGCAGGGGATCTGAGGTCATTTTCCATTCTTTCGATTATTGCAGGGACACAACTGTCCAATCGGGGACTGTCCATGGCACATTGGGACAGCTGGTAACCCTGGTGACCATGCCCATGTCGCTACTGGGGTTGCCACCTTTTCCAGTTTCCAAGCTGGGATATTTCCGGGACTCACATCTGACTTTACAGGCTGACACATACACACGGTCACTATATAGCATAGGACTTCACTTGTTTGCCTAAATAAAAGCTTATTGTTGTGGCAGTTTGCTTGCTTATTCTGTTTCTTGTGACATTTGGTATTTCAGTTACAGAAATAACCAATTCATGCTACCATTACATTACATACGGGATATCATTATGTCCTACAATCTTAGCACATTTGCCATTTTTAATACGTTTTTTCGGGACACAACTGCCCATAGAGAGACTGCCCCACCCAGAGTGGAATAGGTGGTGACCTTAGTCGCTGCTCCTATGTCGGTGCGGCACGCTGACATGCTGCTGTACACCTTCTCTGAGTGTAAGCACTGACGGTGCATTGTGGGACAAACGCGGTCTTATGCGTATCCTTTGCTCCTTGGACGGGTACACTTATGCCTTCGTGGCTTGTATTTGCTTCTCCATTAATTTGGGACGGGTACTATGTTGCATACTCTACGTGCGTTTCATTCTGCACGGGACATGGCTGCTGCCATTACTATTATGGGCGGACCGTGGCTGTCAGCACATTAGGTTGCTCACCTCATGCCGGCTTAGACACGCCTCCAGACGCATCCTACCTGGGCTCGCTCACGTACACTACGCACGTGTCTGTGGTTCCGGTGCACTCTCATTAATATGTATATGGCACTACTGCGCCGGCTATTCACTGCACCGCCGGTGCAAGCCTTACGCCGGCCTTGCGCCGGGCTTCATGAATCCCGGGGTCAGTCTTGCTGGCTGGATTCTGCTAAAATTCAAAGTCTAGTTATATTTGCATTCACAGTCTGTTGCATACAGAAACTTGCAGAATATACACTGATGAGAGAATATACTTTGCAGCAGTTGTCTTTAAGAGCAGTAACCAATAACTTTTATAATAAATAAAACTGGACAAATGTTGCAGCTTACTGTTCCAACTTTACTTCTCATATAGTACAGATGATGTGAGAGATATAACATTTACCTTAGGACTTGTGTCCCTATCATACCTCTCACCTAGCTGGATTTATACAGCTCTTTATATACAGTTTTAGTCCTGTAGAAACAATACTAAGCTTCCTTGTTTAACAATGTCTTGTAAGAGACCAGCTTTTCTGACAGTGTGAATATCCTGTAACAGTGTCCTGATGTCCATGTAGAAAAATATATTTTTGAGGAAACACATTGTCTGTATTCTATTTGGATCTGTGTATATGAACATATGTTCTTGTACCAATGCTGATAAGCATATCCTGTTTTTTATGAAGAAAAACATATTTTTGAGAAAACACATTGTCAGAGATCAGCTTTTCTGACAGTGTGAACATCCTGTATTTTATTTGGATCTTTGTATAAAAAAACATCTGTTCTTGTGTCATATCCTGTTTTTCCATGCAGAAAAACATGTCATTGTTCTTTAAAAGCAGATTTTGCATTTTTGTTCTTGCATACATCCTGTTTTGAGTCTGTAAGGGAATCATGTTCATTCTTTAAAAGCAGATTTTGTATTTTTGCTCTTGCATACATCCTGTTTTGAGTCTGTAAGGGAAGAATGTCCATTCAGCAGATTCCTTTTCCAAGCCATGGTCATTTAGCATGACTGCTGATCACATATTACTTAAACTTTGTTTCTGCATTTAAGCAAGCCTTTTCTTTCAGCATATTTACAACATAATTAATTTCAGATTTATATTCATAAAATCTAACAATTCCCTCTGTTTTTAAACATACTCAAAACATTTTATATAGAAAACACAAGAAACAAACCTTTAGTTTGATACAACAAATCAAAATGCAATTTTACATAGTTAATACAATGATATTAAAGTATTACTACCAAAACTGAATGTATTTAACAACTTTTTCTTTTGCAGACCATTCTGTGAAAATATTTTATCAGTTATGAGCTGTGTCTGCTTTAGTTTAACTTGATCAATTTATTCTTTTGCAATCACAGAATTTAATTTATGACTTAGAACTGTTTTATTAACTCTTTGCAGCTGTTAAATTAACTATGAGACAATAACTATGTGCTACTGCAAGCATTTATACACTACTGAAAACACACAATTTCAATGTCATTTTTAACCATAACATTGTGGTCACGTCTTTGAACTGCCCATTAACATCTTGGTAAAGTACTGAACTGGGCTTAGATAATAAATATTTGAAAGCTATTATTTTACTGGGGTAAAACCAGTGATATTACAACTTGACAAATTAGTTTTGAACTTATTACAATGTATCCTGATCAGTATGTATTTACACAGACTGCTTGCTGTTCATGCATTTCAATCTAGTAGGTACTCTGGACCCATTTTTTATTTAAATATGTTTTTTTTCACACATATTCATTACTAGACATTAATTTAATTTGTACTGAATTCTTCTGCATTTGCACATACAAATACTATAAAGTACATTTAGTCTAATCTTACAAATTTAATAACATTAATATTAAGCAAAATCTTGGAAAATATTTGTCTCTTTAGAAATATCTAGTGGAACTGATACCAAATCCATATGCCCTGTTATTTTAAACTACATACTCAGCAATTAAAATATTCATGCTTTTTATACCAACATTGTTTTGCCAAAAACATATTGAAATAGTGACCATTCTTGCTATTAGAAACATTTATGCATTTTTGCATATCTTTATTCTCTCTTGTATAGCTTTAATAAAGCAATTTTAAATCATCTCTTGTTTAACCATTATGATAGCTATTAACAACTTGTAAAATATCTTATCCTGTCAGGTTTAATCCAGTTTACCAGTATTTCTAATACACTAATACCTGTTTTTTCCTCTCATAAGAGTATTGTCAAGAAGGAATGAAATATTTTTTCCTGTAGCTTTATTTTAGACCCTTATTATTTATTTTTATGTAGCTTTATTTCAGACCCTTGCTGTTTATTTTTCTGTAACTTTATTTCAGACCCTTGTTGTTTATTTTTTTTGTAACTTTATTTCAGACCCTTGTTCAGTACTGCTTATACAGTCAGTGTAAAACTGAGAAAGTGCCCCTCCCCCTGTAGTACTTCAGCACTGTTTTTCTGCCCTATGCTGTAAGAATAGAATGTATGTCAGCCTAACGTTATGGTTATACATTTATTTTATTAAATTATGAACTTTTGTCTGATTTGATAGTTTTTTATAAAGCTTTTGCTGTTTACTACCACTAGTAGGCATTTACACCCTCCTGCACAATTGTTTTGAACTGCATGTATACTGTAGCCCATTTGCTGGCTGTACTTGATGCAACTGAGTTTTTTTCTTCTCTTTTAACATTTACTTGCAAACAGATTATCAGTGACATCTATGCACAATTGTGGCATTTTATTACAATTACCAAATAGTGTTGCCTGTAAACATTTTAACAAGTCTTTTTTAATAACAATGATGCTTTAGAAAAACTCAAGCTACTTGCCTGGCAATCAGTTTTGTTGTTTATCTTATCTTTCCAGCATTTCCTGTAACTACTCATCTAGTCTAGGAAGGATAGAGCTCACATTTCATACTCTGTAAACTATAGTTAATTCTTTTAGCATTTTTCCTTTAATGTGATTGTGATTTGCATAACTATGCATTTATACTATTTGGGCGGCGCAGTGGTGCAGCAGTTAATGTTGTTACCTCACAGCAAGAGGTTCACCAGTTCAATTCTCAGCTGGGGTGCCTTCTGTGTGGAGTTTGCATGTTCTCCCTGTGTTCGCGTGGGTTTCCTCCGGGTACTCTGGTTTCCTCCCACGTTCCAAAGACATGCATCTGGAGCATTTCTCCCCGGGCCTCCACTGAAAACAGGCTCTGTGAAACCTAGTCGGACTTTCCCGGTCAACAAATGATAAATAAATAAATAAATAAATAAATACTACATAAATAGACATCATTTTACAATTACCTTACATGGATTTCAGTATTTTTTATTTATTTATTTATTTAACTATTTAACTGTCCCACCATTAATTTTACAAAAACTGTTTGAATAATACCATCTGTGATTTTATTTATTTTTAAAATTCAGAACTTTAACTGTTTGGTGTTACTATATAATTATAAACAAATTGTAAAAAGCAAAATAGATATTAGTTTAACCAACACATTTATATTTATATTCATATTATTTATATTTGCTGTTGTCTGCCTTATTGTAACAGATGTACTCTAGATGAAAAGAACACACATGCATGTAGATTAGTTTAACCAACACATTTATATTTATATTATTTATATTTGCTGTTGTCTGCCTTATTGTAACAGATGTACTCTAGATGAAAAGAACACACATGCATGTCTGTCTTGTATATGTATATCTTTATACAAGTATGTCATGTCTTGTGACTTTAAATTTTTACTCTTATTAACTATTTTTATTTAATTTTATACACTAGAACAATTTTGTTTACCTTTTGACTATGCTAATAATGGCATTCATATGCTTTACTTTACTGTAGTACTGATAGATGTCTTGCTTTAACTGAATGAAAGTAAAACATTTAAGAATGATTTGTCCAGACATCAGATCCTACCATCCTACCATGTATGTTTAACCATTTTCAAAACATAAACATATTATAAAATATATTTCTTTTGCACAGATTAACTGTGTATGCAGAAAGTTCCCAGTCTTTGTCAGTTCAGCTAATTTATTTCCTTTATCCTGCAACTGCTGTTGAATTTCCTGGAATGTTGTATGGTCTTTCTGACATTCTTTAGTAAGCTGTTCTGCTGAATTTGAAACTCCTATGCACTTTTGAAAAGATGTATGTATAACTTGTCTAAGCTTCCTGAACTCATTGTGTCTGTCGTTTAGAAGTTTACTACATTCTTTTGTAACAAAATGTACTAGGGGTTCTATCAGTAACTGATTTGACTCACATGTGGTGACAGGACATAACTGTTCAACATCAGAATGTAATGGAAACACTTTACTCTTAGTTAATTCTTCAGATCTGTCTTTACAGTCTATTTCTTTCGCAATATGATGCAATATTATTTTATGACATAATACACAAAATGCAGTTTTTGTTGAAGCACACAATAAGCATTTGTCATTTTTCACATGGTTTTCTTTGAGATACCAGTCAAATATTGTAATACATTTGCATAATGCCTTACTATCAACCTGCCCTAATAAGGTTTTACATTTACTAATGTGCTGTGTATACCAACATAGCATTTTTTTACATTTGCTTAAATTATGCATGAAAATATCCATACTGTCGAATAGCAACCATACTAAAAATGTGACGAGAAAAAGTCTTACCAGTGAGCAAGAAAACAGGTGATCAGGCTGTTGTTGCAGATGGCTGGAAATTTTTCAAAGTCACTTGAGAAGCTAGGAAAGCACAACAGGCAGTGGACTGATGGGCTAGTGGATATCCCCCTTTTCTTGAAGAATTTATGGCACTGCGAATTTCTTGAACTAGTCTCACTCCGGATTGTAGACGTCTAAAAAACTTTACTACTGCAAGCTGCATAAACTGGAATACTTCTGTTCAGAATTGACACATACGTACAAATGTTAGTTACTGCAATTTAACTGAAGTGACCCTCTGCAGGGCTTACCATCACTCCTCCTGTGTTTGAATGCAGATTGTAGGTTCAAATGCAGACTAGCTTGCCATTGAAAAAAATATATGGTGCTAGTCACTCAGCTGCCTCGCCATTGAAAAAATATTTTGATCTTTACTTGCTTACTGCTTGGTGTGATGGATCTGCAGTGTTCTTAAGACACTCAGTCTTGCTGGCTGGATTCTGCTAAAATTCAAAGTCTAGTTATATTTGCATTCACAGTCTGTTGCATACAGAAACTTGCAGAATATACACTGATGAGAGAATATACTTTGCAGCACTTGTCTTTAAGAGCAGTAACCAATAACTTTTATAATAAATAAAAGTGGACAAACGTTGCAGCTTAAAAGTACTGTTCCAACTTTACTTCTCATATAGTACAGATGATGTGAGAGATATAACATTTACCTTAGGACTTGTGTCCCTATCATACCTCTCACCTAGCTGGATTTATACAGCTCTTTATATACAGTGTTAGTCCTGTAGAAACAATACTAAGCTTCCTTGTTTAACAATGTCTTGTAAGAGACCAGCTTTTCTGACAGTGTGAATATCCTGTAACAGTGTCCTGATGTCCATGTAGAAAAACATATTTTTGAGGAAACACATTGTCTGTATTCTATTTGGATCTGTGTATATGAACATATGTTCTTGTACCAATGCTGATAAGCATATCCTGTTTTTTATGAAGAAAAACATATTTTTGAGAAAACACATTGTCAGAGATCAGCTTTTCTGACAGTGTGAACATCCTGTATTTTATTTGGATCTTTGTATAAAAAAACGTCTGTTCTTGTGTCATATCCTGTTTTTCCATGCAGAAAAACATGTCATTGTTCTTTAAAAGCAGCTTTTGCATTTTTGTTCTTGCATACATCCTGTTTTGAGTCTGTAAGGGAATAATGTCCATTCTTTAAAAGCAGATTTTGTATTTTTGCTCTTGCATACATCCTGTTTTGAGTCTGTAAGGGAGGAATGTCCATTCAGCAGATTCCTTTCCCAAGCCATGGTCATTTAGTATGACTGCTGATCACATATTACTTAAACTTTGTTTCTGCATTTAAGCAAGCCTTTTCTTTCAGCATATTTACAACATAATTAATTTCAGATTTATATTCATAAAATCTAACAATTTCTAATAGGAAAGTTTCAGACAGGGTGGTAACAGCCCCAGTCATAATGATCCAATGAAAGTTTCTTGAAAATCTGTGTTGTCAAGACCTCCTTGAATCAAGATGGAAAAAGCACCTGATTTAAGAGATGAATTAAAAATTCTGAGTAGAACTGGACCCAAGATCTCCAATAAAGATATAACAACCAGGTTGAGCAAAGGTCAAGACCACAAGTTGCTGGTTACAGATTTTTTATTCATTTATTTGCATTTGTTTATTGGAAAGGTCCACTGAGCTGAGATGAGCCTATTTTCGGTGGTGGCTCAGGGAGAAAAGCTCTACAATATCTGTGATTTACAACACAGTAGTAAAGCAACAGTATAACACAAGTCTTTGTAACATTTAGATTAAAAAACACACTTACGTGCAATATATGATTCAAAGAATAACAAATATGGACATTATATATGGTACTATAAGTTATTATACCAGAATAAGTTAGTTTTGGTAGCCTAGTTCCAGTAACATAGTATGCATATTAATAGTTTAGAAGTTCAGAAGTATAAATCATGTAACTTCAATATTTAAACTAGGGTAATTAAATCAAAGGAATACAGAGATGTAAATTCCTCCCAGAATGCAAGAGGACTAACATACAGACCTTTGTTCACATCAGAAGGTGCACTAGGTGTAATATTGCCCTTAATGGCAGCAAGCTTGGCCATGAAGACCCAAGTGACAAGTGTTCTTCAACTGGAGAGGCACTCTTGGCTTCTTAGTTTCTCATAGGTTCATAGGTAGGTACTAGGCTATCTGCCCGAAGGCATTTATAAGCCTAGCTGGAATGTTTGGCTTTCACCGCCCCCTTAGATTAGTTCCCTGTGCCTCTGTCCAGCAGAGCCATTGAAGTGATCCCTGGGGTAAACCTTCTGTTTCCCATCCTCTCTTCAAGGTTTCTCTTGAAGAGGGTTAGTGAGGAGCTCTGCCTAATGTAGATTGGAATCTTGTTCCAGAGCATGGGAAGTCTCTGGGACAGGAATCTATCCCTCCAGCACATCCTATTTATTATTGTGGTGAGGTTTAGATCCCTGGAGCATGTGGCTCGAGGGGATATGGTTTTCTTTAGGTGGAGCATGTCCATCAATTCTGGGTTGGACATGGCCTTGTATGTCAGGTGGAGATCACCTCTGAGTAGGCAGTATGCAACCGAGTACAGCTGGAGTTTCTTCAGTCGAGCTGCATAGGGCATCCGCTTGAGGCCAGTGATCCTCTTGGTGAGGTACTTCTGTGGTCTTTCCAGTTGTTGCAGGCATCTTGTAAGGTACATCCCAAATGGGGCATTGTACTCTATGATGGGTCTGATGAGTGATGCGTAGAGGGGCCCAATGACCTCTTTTGATCTGGGTGCAAACCCTTTTGTGATTAGGTGGGCCACATAGAAGGATTTTCTAACCACTTTAGCAATGTGATTATCAAAGGAGATGTTTCTATCTACTTGGGTCCCCAGATCCCTTATTACATCTTCCATATTTAGGGGACTACCACCTATGTGGTAGTTTGTGGGTACTTTGTTTTTTCCAAAGGGGATGACTATACACTTTTTGGCATTTAGCTTGAGGCCAATGTTTTGACACCAGGTATCTGTCTCAGTGAGACCCTTTTGGAGGATGTCTGTGTCAGCCAGAGAGTCAATTATAGCCCCTAGTTTGCAGTCATCTGTGAACTTGGTCAGCCATAGTCCTCCTGTGTTTGCCTGTACCTCTGAGAAGTATATGCCGAACAAGAGGGGTCCTAGGACTGAACCCTGGGGAATGCCACTTGTAACCGATTTAGAGTCAGACCTAGTTCCTGCAACTCTTACCATGTGGGTTCTGTCTGTGAGCCAGTTGGCAACCCACCTCATGACATAGGGGTTTATGTTTAGGCTCATGAGCTTGTCTATAATACCTGAGTGGGGAATGGTGTCAAAGGCCTTTGTGAGGTCTAGGTAGGCTGTGTGGACCACCTTTCCCTCAAGTACAGCCTTGGTAACTGTCTCAAAGAAGTGCACCAGGTTTAGGAGTCATGATCTGCCCTTAACAAAGACAAACTGGGTAGGGTCCAGTGTTTGGAGGTTCCCAGTGTCTCTGTTAATGAGATCTATGATGATGCGCTCAATAGATTTACAGACCAAGCTAGTCAGGCTTACAGGGCAATAGTTCCCAGGGCCTGTTGTGGCTCCACCTTTGTGGAGCGGAAAAACTGTTGTGCTGCGCCACTCTGTGGGCATGTAGCCTGTGGAGTGGCTGAGTTTAAACAGTGTGTTTAGGTGAGGGGTTAGTTCATCTCTGAGCTCTTGTTGGACGCAGCCTGGGACACCGTCTGGTCCCATTGATGCTGTGTTTTTCGCTTTGGAGAGGGCTATTTTAACTTGAGTATCTGTGATTTCAGGGGTACTACATTCTTCTGGTATAGATATGGGCCCTTTTGGGGGTAAGAGGGAGGTGAAGTTTGCACTTAACATGTCTGCCAGGATGTTGGCTATATTGGTCGCTTCAGTGTATTATTTGCCATTCTGCACTAACTCCGAGCAGGTCTGAGAATTGACGCTTAGATTCTTGACATAGCTAAAGAATGCCTTGTAGTTATGTAGCTAATCTTGGATGATTTTATGAGGGAATGTAGTTTCTTGTTGATACTAATCAGGGATGTCTTCCTTTCTTGGGATTTTACTCTTTTCTGTACTAGTTTCCTCCTTCTATTGTATAGCTTAAGGGGTCCACCAAACTGGTTTCCTTTTCTTGGAGGAGTGAGTCTTGGTTTTGTTTGGGATAGCACAATCCATGCATTCTTATAGGTGCCCATAGCGTACAGTAGTAAAGGATTTTGCAGCTTGGACAGCGTTATCCTTTAGCATGGGGGCCCTCAAACTTTTCACCTCGGTCTTAAATAATGTGAAGTTTGCTTTTGAAAAGTTTTTCATGGTGGTTTCTTTGACCGGGGGTGGTGGCAGAATGTGGATATCCAGAGTGATTAGTTTATGGTCAGATCTAACCAGCGAGGATTTGACCTCTGGTGTGGAACACCTGTCGCCCATGTTAGTGATGACCAGGTCCAATATGTTGTCACCTCTGGTGGGGGTGTTGACCAGTTGATCCAGGGCATTTGAGTTTATAAATTCTAGGAAATGTTGGGCAAGGGAGTTTGTACTTGAGCAGTTCTCCCAGTTAATGTTTGGGTAATTGAAATCATCCAATACCAGGGTGTTTGGTGGGACCTTTATGTTTCCCAGTGTTTCCAGGAATGCGAAGTAGGGGTCCTGGGACATGGTGGGTGATCTGTAGCAAGCTATAATTTGAATAGCAGTTTTGCCCATTGTTAGTTGCACGTGGATGATCTCTGAAGCATCGTGCTATGCCACTAACCTGGAGGTGTGGGTATCCTTGATGAATATGGATACTCCCCCGCCTTTTGTATTCGGTCTGGATTTTGTGGCCAAAATGTATGGTATGAGTTGTAGCCTGGTAGTGCTGGGGTGCTCTCTGGAGCCTTAAACCAGGTTTTTGTTACTGCACATATATCGATTTCCTCCATACTGAGGAGTGCCTCGAGTGCATGCATTTTGAGGTTTAGACTTCTGGCATTGAGTAGTATTACCCTCAGTATTTTGTTACTTGTGCTTTTACGGTGGTGGGTTTGTCTTTTGAGCCTTGCCTAAAAAAGGCACTATGGGGTTGGCAAGAGCCTTAGCCAGTATTCGAAAGCCTAACAGTGACAGGTGCAAGCTGTCTCTAGCGAAGCAGCATGGCTTGTCGAGCATGTCATCCTAGGTGGACAGACACTGGATCCCATTTGAATGACACCAGAAACTTTGCCAATTGTTGAAATTGATATTTTTTTCTTTATACTGTAGTATCATTCTTGGTGAGGGCAGGATGCTACTCAGGGTCAGGGTCAGGGTCATACTGACCTGGGCTACATGATCAGAGAGCTCTTCCATGTCTCTTTTCATGTAGTCCAGGGAGGTACGGCTCAGGTCATTCACACCAACCTGGACAATGATAGAGTCGTATTTGTACTTGTTCTGGAGTGACCTGAGTGCTTGTGTTATGTGGCGGATCCTGGCACTCGACAGGCAGCTAACAGTAACCTTCTTATTCAGCCTAGTGAGTGGGACGTTGGTGTGCCTGACTATAGAGTCACCTATTACTAGTGGGTTGGATATGTTATTTTGCCTTAAGGGCTGTGATTGCATGGCACACTGGTGTTGTGAAGTATGTGTTTCATGGTTTGTGTTGGGGGGGGTGGAGGTTGCTTGGATGTCTGCTTTGGAGGTCTCTGTTGCTTTTGCAGATTTTTATTTGGAACCTCTGAGTATGTTTTCTTGTATTTATGTGTGTTTTTCGCTGGTGCTGGTTTCATAGGTCTATGTGAGACTGGTGGTGTGATGCAAGTAATTCCTTTCTCCTCTTGACTGCCTGGTCCAGTCTTGGGTTGAGAGAGCTTAGCCTCCAGTTTGGCTGTATAATAGCATCTCTCGCATATATTAGTGCTTGGTGGAAGGAGGAGAGGGTTGTCTGTGTACATGAGGCAATTGTAACATTGCCTCAAAATGCCCAGAGTCACCAGTTGGACCAGAGAGTAAACCTGAAACTGCCCTTTGGACTGCCTGGATAGGTACAGTGAACTGTTTTAGTGATTGGCTGGTAAGGTCGAGTAGAGAGCCTTGCCCATCTTTACAGTATAGGAGGGTCTAGTGCTAAGATTTATTAGTGCTTGCTATGAGTTTTGAGCAAGTGTCGGGATGAGAAGTGAATGGTTTGAGTGCCTAAGTTGAAAGTTTGTCAAGTTCCAAGGGAAAAATTGAAGAGTAGACTTTGTGGAGCCGGGAATAGTTATACCCAAGCTAATCGGCACTGCTCGACGAGCAAAACCGTGCAAATGCGGGTTTTATAGCAGGGAAATGAAAGAGATAGAAATTAGCCCAAAATTGCCAATAAACTACTAATTTCTGGGCTGAAACCACTCCTCCAGGGGCAGATAGGCTGCTCAAAGCTTCCTCTCTTACAGTGAACAGAGAAACTTCCTTCTATCCAAGTAAGGTATGGGCAAACACAGAAACTTGTAACACAGCCCTGAATTCAGCACTAACCTGAAAACTGGACTATACTAGCTTAGAAAGGCAGGAAAACAAGTATTTTTTTTTTTTTTTTTTTCATAAAATAAAGCAGATACAATCAAAAAAAACACTTTAAATGCACAGAAATGGCTATTGCACTTGAGTGTGTAGCCTACAACAGTTAAACCGGTAATTTAAACACAAAAATGACTTTGTTAAAGTGCAGGCAGTAAAATAAGTACAATATGTAGCTGAAACAAGCTTTTTAAATCACATAAACTCTAGAAAATTGGCATTTTAGGTGGAATTAGTTAAAGGCAGCAAGAAAATGCAGAAAAATTATACTTAATCACTCCAAAGTGTCTCTTTTGTCTCTCTGCTGCTGCTGTAGAACTCTCATTCATCTAAAAGGATGCAGCTTGTAGGTTAATTTCAATGAAATTCTCACCAAATAGAAAGCAGCCTTGTTAGTTGAGCTGTCTGCTTGATATAAGGCATAACTCTCTTCTAAACTATACATATCTTCCAGAGTAATAGCATGATGCTCCAGCACTGAAGCCGTCATCCAGTTCTATAAATAATTCAGTGCTCAGAACTGTAGTATGGTAAATGAGTTACTGAGTGAACTGTATGTTCATGAGGTGGGCTAGTTAGATATTGAACAGAAGGTCTAGCATACTTCTTCGGAGTCACTAATGTATCAAGGTCATTAACAATGAGCTCCTCAAAGAATGATGCAGGAGAAGACAATGCATATCAGGGGTGTCCTGACTAATATTTCCACATTGCAGCAATTAGCTATTGGTGGGAGATACCCAGTGGAGCTGAACTGCAAAGTGTACCAAGTAGTCTCTGTGTGCTTTCCTCATATTCTTTCACTTAGTACCTACAGTAATTGCTACCCTCAAATTATAATATCAGTTTTATACAATATGTTAACTCATTTAAGGAATTCAGTATGACAGATGTAATGGTTTCCTTATTGGTAACTTATTTAATATTATACCATCGTTGTATTGCTAAATATGTTCAATGTCATTGTGTTAGAAATATAAAAAGAATAAAACAAAACTATGCCACAAAGTCATCAGAATGGGAGGATGGCTCCACCTCTAGGTCAATGGTTGTCTGACCAAACTGAAAATCCAAGTCTGGAATATTTCCATGTAGATGGGTCACAGAGATAATAGCCTGAGCAAACTCATTCCTACATTATTCACATTAAATCTTTGATAGGGGGCATGGAGTTATCATTATCCTAGATTTAAACTTCTCCCAGTGTTAAATAATGGCTAGATGAAATAGATATGACAAGAAAGTCAGTGAACTCCTGTAGGAATGTGTTCCCAGTACAGGTAACCAATAACTGAGAAAATAGTCACAGTTTGCTTTTCTGGCCACGACATACTCAAAATTATCCCATGTAGCTCTGATACAAGAGGTTTGGGAGGTCACTCAGTGGAGGTTCTAGCTTTGCCAGAGTTTTCATTTTGTTTTTACCGATTGCTTTTTCAGTGACAGTCTCACTTATTGTTTTAGTTTGTTGTTTGAGATATTTTTGCAGTGACCCTAATGATAATGGACATCAGTTGGGTATAGCAGCCCTGTGTTTCTTATGCTTAGTTAAACACTCTGCTTGTGCTGTGGAGGTCATAACAAAGCTGAAATATGCATATCCACAGCTAGTGGGTTTGGCTTTATTGGCCTGAAGTTGTCCATTAAAATTATGAAACAAGTCATGGGCATTCAGAATTGTCAATTAGTCGAAACACCTGAAGTTCATAAGGGTCATTTGCATATATCCCATGTGCCGCTGATACAAGAGGTTTGGGAGGTCACTCAGTGGAGGTTCTAGCTTTGCTGGAGTTTTCATTTTGTTTTTACTGATTGGTTTTCCAGTGACCTTCTCACTTACTGTTTTAGTTTGTTGTTTGGAATATTTTTGCAGGGACCCTAATGATAATGGACATCAACTGGGTATAACAGCTCTGTATTTCTTATGCTTAGTCAAACACTCTGCTTGTACTATGCTGATGAGGTCATAACAAGGCTGAAATATGCATATCCACAGCTAGTGGGGGTTGGCTTTATTGGCCTGAAATTGTCCATTAAAACAATGAAACAAGTCATGGGCATTCAGAATCACCAGTTAGCTAAAACACATGATGCTCATAAGGGTCATTTGCATATATCCTTGTGCTTCTGATACAAAAGGTTTGGGAGATCACTCAGCGGAGGTTCTAGCTTTGCTAGAGTTTTCATTTATTTTTACTGATTGGTTTTTCAGTGACGTTCTCACTTATTGCTTTTATTCTTAATGCAGGGGACTGTGACAGCAACCAGTAGCTATCATCATTACTGCATCATCTTTCAGATGTTTGCTGCTGAATTCTGGAGCGTTGGCACTCTTCCATTGTTTGTAAAAGAAATTACCTCTGTAAATATCTGCAAACAGTGACTAGAAACAGGAGACTGTGTTATAGGAGAAAGCATCACAGCAAAAGCCTGCCCACACATTAAAGCTGCATGCCCCTGAGAAAGAGAGCTGTTTACTTCCTCTTTGATAGCACCCCTCCCACTGGCTTCAAGCAGAGTAGCATAGCAGCTGGAAAGCAACTGCTCCAGCCATCCATGAACAGATGGGAACACAATAGAGGTGGCACTGGTTAAAACAGAAATGCAGTACCGAGGTCCTGTTATCAGGCGATATAAGCTTTGCCAGCCTGGTGCTAAACTGAAGAAATGGTACTGTAATAAATCAAGCACAAAAGCTGTTTTTTTCTTTTTTCCCATTTTCAAGGATTGGCAGTCTAACACAGTTTATCAAGTCAGTTCTAAAATGGTATGTGTTACTGACCTGTATGGGAAAAAAAAAAACAAAACAAAAAAACGTTTAAATGCACCCAAAAGGCAGTCACTTAAATAAGCAACCCATCCGCACCATGCCAACCTCCTAAACTGTAAACCCGATGAGCCAACACTAACCATGAAAACCCAGTGCTCAAAATCTGAACAGTTGAAAGGTTAAGCCTTAATATGTTGTCGCTTAACCACCCTAATTATAGAAATGGAAGGTAAAAGAAGAAATGAAAAGAATTTCAATAATAACTACCCTTTTAACCCCTTACAGTGGGGCAGTGCACCTCCTCATTTACACCTACAATGGCAATGTATTAATGTTGAAATTAAACTCTGTATTTATTAAACCTACACCATGCATCCCACCCCTCGGACATAAACCTGCTTCATAGCAAGTTCATGTCAGAATGTGACTCCTACCTCAACTACACTTGACAAAACTCTCTAATCCCCTTCCTGTCATTACCTCATTTCCTCCTAACATCCCTCCCTCCCTCCGAGTTAACCCTATTCTACCCTTATCCTTTTAATTCCTGCTAACCTATATATCTAGCACCATATTGAAGATGTCCCAGGACAAAAAGGTCTGTTCCAGTCCTCATTTAGCGTAACCACAAGCATACAGGATGAGGGTAGACAGACTGAATGTTGTGTGATTAATAGATAACAGCTTACTGTATGGATACAAGAGCTAAACAACAGCTAAATGGACACAACCTAAACAACAGCTAAATGGATGCAATGGCTAAACAACAGCTAAATGGACACAAGCTAAACAACAGCTAAATGGATGCAATGGCTAAACAACAGCTAAATGGACACAAGCTAAACAACAGCTAAATGGACACAAGCTAAACAACAGCTAAATGGACACAAGCTAAACAACAGCTAAATGGACACAAGCTAAACAACAGCTAAATGGATGCAATGGCTAAACAACAGCTAAATGGACACAAGCTAAACAACAGCTAAATGGATGCAATGGCTAAACAACAGCTAAATGGATGCAATGGCTAAACAACAGCTAAATGGATGCAATGGCTAAACAACAGCTAAATGGAGACAAGGGCTAAATAACAGCTAAGGAATCACAGCCGGACAATACAGTGCAGCTCTACAACACAAATGGGAAACACAAGAATATAGTACTAAATGGAGCAATAACAGGTGAATGCAACAGCTGATATCTTTTCTGAAGAGATATTCAGCCTAATTGTAGTGATGGGGTTCAAAAATTCACAGGTAAGATTTAAAGAAATTCTTTTGATGGAGGGAAAATGAGCTATTCTTTTTATAGGACAGGCAGCTTATTCGACAGTCATGTAAAAATGAAGGCAATGGGTTAAAATCTCTAGTTCTGTGGTTCTGCTCCAGAGTTCTGTTCACACCATTAGATTTACCCTTACTCGATATGCTGGATGATATACCTTGTTTTCCAGCTTCTGCCTGATTTCAAATTTTTTAAAACAGTAATCTGCATTTCATCTTCATAATATCACATATCAGCTTTTAGCCTTCACATGCAATTGATTTTGTTTGCTCTTCTACTGCATAAAGATACTGACCAAATTCATGTCGAACTGTGCCAATACTGTCATAACAAATAAAATCTAAACATGAGTACTTAAAACAATAAAGTATGCTTGCAAAATTTGGGCAGATTCATAAGAAAAGAAAAGCTTTTATTTGTGGATGAATGTATCAACTTAGATAGCTATTAGGGTTTTGGAAACAACAGAAATGAAGGTGTCTGAAACAGAAAAATGTATGCATGCCAGGTTACTGGTGCCATTTCACTTAAAAGTATAGTAGCAGTATACATGCCAAGATGTTGTTGAGAATATGCACCAGGAGGCTGATTTTCTCTGAGTAAGACATAGTAAATGTAAGCATATATAATCATACATACATTCACACATATAAGCGCATACACATGCAAACACATAAACACATAAACACATACACTTTCACTTATACAGATACGCATGCCCATCTCCCACACATATATGTACACAAACACATACACACACACACACACACACACACACACACACACACACACACGCACACGCACATGCACACGCGCACATGAGCACACACACAGGCACACTGACAAACATATATACACAGATGCACATGTATACACTCATATATCTGGCAAGATGCATTTTCAACAACTACTTAATAAAATCACTTCTAGAAGGACAGTAGACTCCTATTAAATCTAAAGCCATTTGTTAATTCATAGTATGTGTTGAGCCTGATCTCTACGGCGTATTTACATTGTGACTATCTGAAGATTCTGGTGTCATAGATGAAATGTCTCCAATTTACACATCATGTTTTTTTTACATTTCTAGTATTTAAGTACTACAGGCCATCTAACTCCTGCTTTTTACTCTAAAGAATGATACTTGTATTAGAGTTAATTTGAAGAAATGTTTATTATTTTAATTTAAAAAAAAGCACTACAGAAAACATAAAATGGGCTAAAATACTATTTTATACGAATGGAATTGAGGGGTCATACTTTGTGCGCTAAAATATGGTATTTCTACCAAGTATATAAGCATTGACATACCATGACTGTGCAAACATTGCTTAAGTTTAACTTCTGTTTAACTGCAAGACATGTTTATAGATTTTTGGATGCTATTTTATACAACATGTTTATGTTTTACTTCTGTCCAACTGCTGCTGTCTTCCAAAGATCATGTCATAAACAAAACTGCTAAGATGTGGCTCCTCTGGTGAAATAAATATTTAATATAAAAATTCTTCTTTTTCCTGATCTCATTAGGGAGAGCCAGTGTAGCATGAGTTCCATATAATATCCACTGGAGCAATATTCTCTTTCCATCTAGAAATGTACTGATAAATAATATATTCTTTAATGACAGAATATAGAGTTCATGGACTTAAAGACTGAGAAGAACAAAAATATATTTTTTTCTGTTTCTTTATATATCATCTAGAGTAGTGTAATTTTAAATTTGTGGTTGTAGTAGAATATTTAAGAAATCAATGCAAATGTATATGATTTCTCAGATATTGCTAATATATGCTATGCATTTACCAAAACATGTTAATCATAGTCAAGACTTTTCTATGCAGGTAACAACTTATCATATATTCTAGTTTCAGGAGAAAAGGGAAAAAAGTAAGAAAGAGAAAACATTTAATAATGTAGTATTGTTCCACTTTATCATTCACTGCATTAGTTGCTTTTGATTGCAGAAGCATTTTGATGAATTCTTATCCATCCACTGCTAGCTTATCTATTATTATTTTATTTACTGACATTTGATTACTGGGAAAGTACAACTGGGTAGGTGCCTATTTTCAGTGGAGGCCCACACGTCCATTAACAAATGTCTCTAAAGTTATCCATTAACAAGTTTTTTCTGCTAGTACAAATGTCTCTAAAGTTATCCATTAACAAGTTTTTTTCTGCTAGTACAAATGTCTCTAAAGTTATTTCACAGAAATGTCCAGTTCCGATATGCATTAATGCCTTAATATTAAATGAACTGTATCCTAAGGACATAAAAATATTGTATAAAACACAATACCTGTTTATTTGTTGTTTATGCTTTGTTTTTTCCTTCACCACAGGGCCCTTCTTCCAGCCTTTAACAGCTCCATTCCTTTTCTGCTGTATTTGAACATCCTTTTCTTTCTCCAGCCTTCACTGGAAACTTCTAGTGCTACCGAAGAAGTTTTCCCACTGGTAACACTATTTGCAGTCTCTGTTTACAATCACTGTTCCATCTCTCTGCAGCCCATCACAGAGCAAAACATTAAAACCAAGTAATCCACTATCCGGAGGTGTCACCTCTCCAATCATTATTTATAGCATCCATCTTCCTTTCCATCATCTCCTTATTGCCAAATATTTTTCTGTCACCACACTCCACTGCATGGCTTCCAATTCCTCTGATTCTTCTTCATCATCCAGACCCCCTGATTCTATGATATTCACCTCCAGTGCATCTTTTTCCTTTTGAAATGCACTTTCCGTTCTCTCCTTATCCATGTCATCTTCATGCACAGCCTCCATCATAGATTCAGGGATCACTGGATTCAGCCCTGTGAAATTGCCTACTGACCATCTCACAAAGAGTCTCCAAAGAGTAGATTTTGCTTTATCTATATCCTTCACATTCTTTACATTATATGCAAATATTCATATTATTTACACTGTTAAGATTTCACATCATATACATGGTTTACATTATTTAAAAGTAATTTTTACATTCCTCTTTCATCATTTAAAATACTCTAATTATGAAACAATGAAAAAATAACACAAAATAACCTTTATACAATTTTCCTATTTAAAAACAAACATTCTTCCTCCCTATCATTTTCTCCACATCTACCTTTTTATTTCATTTAACACATACCCCCAGATTCTCAAAAGCTTGCATGGAGTGCAAGATCGGTGCAGGAGCTCAAGCAGGCAATATGTCTGCCGTGCGATCCAGAAACAGCCTGCAGGGGCATGCACGAGCACTCCTGTACTAATCTTGCATGGACTAAGCCCTGGTATGCCAATCACCCCATTTGTGGGTGAAATCCATGCAAATGAGGTGATTTTGCAATCCAGGAAGCTTGCAACAGTCCGTGCAAGACTACTGCTATCTGCAGAAATGTACTCGGTTAGTAACCGAGTACATTTCTGACAAAAATTCAAAATGGAACTATGACAGCTCTGAATAAAGGCTGCATATTAAGTAGTAAGCATGCCAGTTGCCAAGTATAAGGCCACTGGCATTGCAAACATAAAAAAAAAAACAAAACAAAAAAAAACCTTGACTTGCCATGTCACCCCTTTAGGGGGTGAGAGGGGGGTGAAGTTAGCACTAAATCGATCTGCCAGGATATTGGCAATATCCTTGGGATCAGTATATTTAATGCCATTCTGCTGTAGCTCAGAGCATATCTGAGCATTGCCATTTAGATTCTTGACCTAACTATAGAATGCCTTGTGGATGTCTTTGGAATCTTTGGCAATTTTATTTTCGTAACTAGCTTTGGAGGATTTTATGAGGGATCTCAGCTTCTTACTGAGGCTGGTAAGGGAGTTTTTTGCATCCTGGGATTTTCCTCTTTTCTGCAACAGTTTCTTTCTTCTGTTGTATAGTTTGATTATGGCAGGGGACCACCATATTGGCTTCCTTTTTTTGGAGGAGAGCATCTTGGTTCTATTTGGGATGGCACAATTCATGCACGAGTGGATGTGCTCGTACAGTGCCTTAGTGTAGAATTCAGCAGTTGAACTTTCAGCTCCTGTTTGCATGGGTGTCATAAAGTTTGTCACTTCTGACTTGAGTAGCATGAAGTTGCTTTTGGAGAAGTTTTTTACGGAGGTTTCCTTACTGGGGGGTGGGGGGTGGGAGGTGGATGTCAAGGGTGATTTGCTTATGGTCAGACCTAACCAATGAGAAGGTGACCACTGGTGTGGAGCATCTATCTCCCATGTTGGTAATAACCAAGTCTAGGATATTGGAGCCCCTGGTGGGACAATGGATTAGTTGATCCAAGGTGTTGGAATTTATGAACTACAAGAACCGTTGGGTAAAGCTGTTGGTACCCGAGTAGTTTTCCCAGTTAATGGCAGGGTAGTTGAAACCACCCAGTATTAGGGTGTTTAGTAGTATCTTAATATTTTACAGTATGTTTGGAAAAGTGTAGTGGGAATCTTGGGGCATGGTGGGGGATCTGTAACAAGCTACAGTTTGGATTGCAGTCTTACCCAGTGTTAGTTGCACCTGGAGAATTTCAGATGCATTGTGTTGGTCAACTAGCCTGGAGGTGTGAATATCCTTGGTGAATATGGACACTCCTCCTCCTTTAGTGTTTCAGTCTTGGTTTGGTGGTCAAAAAGTGTGGTAAGAGTTGTAGCCTGGTATTACAGGGGTGATCTCTGGAGCCTTGAACCAGATCTCAGTTACAGCACAGATATCGATATTCTCCCTTTTTAGGAGTGCCTCGAGAGTGCATTTTGAGGTTTAGACTTCTAGCATTGAATAGCATTACCTTCAGATTTTGCATGCTTGTATATGTTATGGTGGGGGTTTTGTCCTTTGAACCTTGCCTAAAAAAGCCACTATAGGGGTGGCAAGAGCCTTAGCCAGTAACCTGAATCCCAGGTGCGACACGTGCAGACCGTCTCTGGGAAAGCATCATGGTTTGTCGATCATGTCGTCCCAGGCAGACAGATACTGGATCCCTTTTGAATGACACCAGAAGCTTATCCAATTGTTGAAGTCAGTCATTTTGTCCTTATACTGTGCTATCATTCTGGGTGAAGGCAGGATGCTACTCATAGCTAGGGTCATACCTGCCTGGGCCACATGATCTGAGAGCTCTGCCATGTCTCTTTTCATGTAGTCCAGGGAAGTACGTCTCAAGTCATTCACTCCAATATGGACAATGACAGAGTTGTATTTGTACTTGTGGAGTGACTTGAGTGGATGCTATGTGGCAGGTCCTGGCACCCAACAGGCAGCTGACTGTAATTTTCTCCGTGTTAAGCCTGGTGAGTGGGACAGAGTCACCTATGACTAAAGTGTTGGGTATGTTGTCTTGCCTTAGGGGCTGCTGGGTGGCACACTAGTGTTGTGAGCTATGTGTCACTTTGGTTGTGACTGGTGTTTGTTTGCATTTCAGCTTCGGAGGTCCTTGTTGCTTGGGTAGGTTGATGTTAAGGGCCTCTGCATATATGGGTTTAGTGTTGCTATGTGTGGGTGTTGGTGTGGGTTTTGAAGGGCTATGTGTTGCTTGAGGTGTAGTGCAGGTGTTAACCTTCTCCTCTTGACTGTATAGCACAATCTTGACTGGAGAGAGTTTTGCTTCCAGTTTGGCTATGTAAGTGCATCTCTCGCAGGTTGTAGTGTTGGGTGGTAGGAGGAGAGGGCTGTCTGTGTACATGATGCAGTTGCTGCATTGCCCCAGTATGCCCAGATTCACCAGGTGGACAGGAGAAATCACCGGAAGCTGACCCTTGGACATGCCTGTTTAGGTGCTTTCTGCCTGTATTGAGAACAATGCTTGTTTAGGGTACTCACACTCCTTACAATTCATATACTCAACTTTGGCAAGGCTGCAGATGTCACCCACCTAGAAATGCACCTCTGGGAAGGTTGTAGTCCAAGAATCTCTGTAGCATGTGCTATAATTGCGAACTGCTGTAGTGTGATTTAGAACTGTGGTGGGGTTCCATCCCCACCCATGGCAGTTCTGGATGTTTTGTGTGTGTTTCAATGTCTGTGTATGGAGCAATGCATTATAGGCTAGTCACACTCACTACATTTCAAATGGCATACTTTGGCAATCGTGCTGATGTCATTCATTGTGTATACACCTATGGGGAAGGAGTTCTCCAGTAATCCCCATGGTGTGTCCCATAACAGGTCCATGCTGTAGTGTGATATAGACCTCTGTTAGGGGTTTTATACCCACCCATGTTGGTAGTGGATGTTTTGTGTGTGTGTCACTGTCTGTGTAGGGAGCAATGCATTTTAGGCTAGTCACACTCACTACAATTCAAATGGCCTACTTTGGCAATCCTGCTGATGTCATCCAATGTGATATACACCTTTGGGGAGGGAGTACTTCTGTAATCTCCATGGTGTGTACTATAACTGTGTAGTGCTGTAATGTAATAAACTAGTTAGGTAGGGGTTCTACTCCCAGGCATGACATGTGTGTTTGTAACTCACATCCTGTGTGGAGGGGGTGTGAGTGTGTGACATCTGTAGCCAATGTGGAGTGGATTTTGCATATTTCTTATATGGTGGCCCTACTATATATCGCAATGTCCACTGTACAGGGATAACAAATGTGAAATAGCTGGGGTGCAAAGCCATACCCATACATGTGACACTAATGCCAGGCAATCACAGTTAGAAACCCCAGTATTACCCAGAGCACACTCTCAACCCATGTCTCATACACCCACACATGCCTAGGCAACAGCCAATATGTGGGTAGTACACTGCATATTGGCCACTGATAGTAACTATAGGGTGATAGCTGTGGGCTACAGAGGTCATGGCACCCTGTCTATCTGTCCAATATGCATGTACATGCAGACAGTGCATCTTCCCCATGTTTCCCAATGGACCCCTGCAACACCTGTAGTGCCATCACATGTGACCCAAAAAGGACATACCATGCCTGACAACATGCCCTGTACTGACAGATACCACTGACACCAGGGAATGCCGTTAGCATGCTATAAATGTAGGTGCAGGGTAAACCTGCTGGCCATTACCAGTTCCCACCACAGGTGGGCAAGACTGGCACATCTGATGATAATCTGTGTTTACAACATGGGCCAGACACCCCAGGTACAGTTCCACATGTCACTGTACATGCATGTAGGAGGTGTGCACATCCCAAACACCGTCCATGTCATGGACTAAGGAACACATACATGGCAAGCGATGCACAGCATTGGCCACACACAATAGTCACCAAGGTGACTGAATGGAGGATACAATACCCACCTGTGTGGGCAAATGCAGACACTACAGCCCTGAGCCACAATGTAGACCATTGTCATGTGGCCTGATGCCAAGGTATACCCATCACCTAGCCTTGTACAACCGTCTGGCACTGTCAACCACCAAACACTCGTGCAGACATGCACCCATGCATGTCAGTACTGGCACCCTTTGTGTTTGTGTGTGTGTTGTATGGTGTGTATGTTCACATCCACACTCCCTACAACCCCCATGGGCATACTGAAGCATGCTGACAGATGTCAGACACCTCCCCATACCCTTTGCCCATACAAGCCCCATATGGCCCGTGTGGTGCATGTGATACCTGTACAGTGATGTGTTGTGGCAATCCCACTACTGATGAGTTGTAATTCTGGCCCTGCCAAGTATGTCAGTGTGTGTGCATCTCTGTGAGAGTGTGGCTGTGATGATGCTGGCACCTGTTCATGTGGACAGGCACTTGTACGTCACCTACCATATAGCTACCGTATCTGTGTTGCAGATGTCAGTCACCATCACATATATGTTCTGAGGGTTCCACATCAGGTAACCAATGTGGTGCATCCAATAATTGCATAGAACTGTGATAGCACTACATAGTCATCAGGGGTTTGATACCCTGTGCTAGTAGGTGTGTAACACAAACATGTTTAGGTTTTACTCTCCCAGCCCTCCCTGACTTGTCTTTGTCTCTGTCTGTCTCTCCCACTCCCTCTCTGGTGGATGCTTTGCTTGGCAGCAGCCTGTTTATTTTAAGTGATGCTCATGATCAACTGATGGCCTCTGCATGATTTGCAGCCCTTCCCTAGCTGATTGCATGTGGAACAGCTGTGGTAATGATCCCATAGCCAATTGCATGGAAACACACTCCAATATCTAGGAACATCATGTTGGTGTTGGCCATTTTCATTCACTGTGTGCAGGAACTAGATACGTTGTTTGGCAAACCGCATCTCAGATGGATTGGGATTTACCTTTGACAGCATACACTGTGGAAACAGGGCAATACACAGGAGGGGGAATGTGCCTGACCTGACTACAGACTGCAAGTGCTGCTATACTGCATTTGGAGTACTGTTGGTTTAGCAGTGTGTGTGTGTGGATATGACTGTTATACATGTCTCAATACCTGCCATGTCAGTTCCATGTTTATGAGGAATCCCCATCTGCAGGGTCATCTGCAGACAGGGCAGTGTGTTATGCCTTTGGTTTCATGTGTTACCCACAGAGCATCTATCTGTGGACTGCAGAAGGTAGTGTGAGGATTGCAGTCTGTAGATGGTGAAAGCCGTGACAGTTACTGGCTTCATATCCCTCATAGGACATATGTTGCAACAAACCCTGTTACAACAGTAAATGTATGAGGCTATCACAGCAACATGTCATTAATGGCACTGTGTATATGCTTCCAGCCACATCTCTGTCAACCTGTGTACATATGTCGTGCATGAAGTGGTGCATATGTGCTGTACACCATAATTAGTGTCATCATATCTGATAACAAGCCAGTGAGATATCAGACTGCTACACATGTTATGTACAGTAGTGGTTATATTTGATGATATAACCTGGACATTCTGTGGATGTTTGTACAGTACTGAGGTCTGTGTACCTATGGTGAATGATGACAGTGTGTGTATTGCTAATATGTACTTTTAGCCTGTGTACAGACTGTGGTAGATGTCATTGTTCTAGGTCCCGTCCTATCTGATGTTACATGCTGCTCCACTGTATGGCACCATATTGGCGTACATGTTTGTAGGGCCATACACACACATGTCCCATACCACAGACAGCCATCAGACCAAACTGTGTAGCAGCCCAGTATATGTAAGGTCAGTTTGTGAGTGGCACATATGAGGATGGTGTCGAACAGATAGTCCTTATACTGTAATATTATGCTAGCTTAACATATGTAGCTGTGGCTGTGTTCACATTGGTTGTGGTTATGCAGTTTCACACAGGTGTATCTTACCCTGTGCTGTGACATGCCTGTAGAGCCTGCTATATATGCAGATACATGTGCATTCCCCCATAGGAGATGTAGGCCAATGTTGAGCCAGTCTGTCTGTAGCCTGCACAGTGCATTGTTACATGCCTAGCAGCTTAGTGTACTTACCCAGTGAGATGTCATATGCAGATACTTGCCAGATGTACTTCTGCCAATCCTCCCTTAACAGTCATGTATGTCAGACAGAGCAGTGGTATGCTGTACAGATGTATGTCAATATCTAGTAGGTAGTATGTGGCCATGGCGCCCCTGTATCAGTGGTTATTATGTGTCAGGCCAGACAGGGGTGTGTGAATGCATAACCTATGGTGGAAAATGTATTCCAGTCGTTATGTGTTATACCCATCTACATGACTGTCTACATCCATATTGTCAGGCATGGTACACATGTTTAGCACTAAATGGTTATGTGTATACCTCTGGACTGTACAGAGTGTGTCAGAATGTCCACATATATTGGCCAATATCTCTGCTGCAGTCCACAGGGGCATTATGGCAAGCAGTGATACTTTACTATGATGTCCTTAGGATGTCTGTCAGTAGCCAATAGCACACATGTTATAAGCAGATGTGACCGCCAACACACATCATGTCTGTGAAGACAATCCTAATGACAGTAGCAATAGTCTACTAAAACACCTGCTATACATACCTGACATCCTTTTGCACTATGACTGTGGGACTATAGAGGCTGTAGTAGGGCTACACTGCATGTCCAGGACATATGGTCAAAATATATGTACATATTATTATTATATATATATATATATATATATATATATATATATATATATAAAATTACACATGTGTAATACGGCGTGGTCCCTTTACATTGCCTGTGAGATGGACATCCTTCCTGTGTGTGGGCATCAGTGTTACAGACAGCAGGTAGCAATACCTCTTACTGGAGAACCGGCACACTCAGGCCAGCTACATATTTGTAGGAGGTTCCAGAACTACAGACAGAGTGTGAGTAGAGTTGTGTTATGCTTTGTATAGTACTGGTGTTACAGGGTGTGTATGTACATACAAGTTTACCTTGGAATGCAGTCTGTCTGCATAGCTCTCAACTGTGGACCTTTCCTCTTGGTGGCCAGAGGTGTGTCAGTCATGTGTTGTCTGTCCACCACACAGGTCCTGTATCAGATATTTCACTGGCAGTGTGTGTGTTGAGTGCTATCAGTACATGGCTACATCCATTTCTGTTTCTAACCTCAATTCCCTGACTAAGGGTATGTTGCAGACTATCTTGTAACACCAGAAACTTGCTTAGTGTATGGCAACAGTTTCCACATTTGTGCCTGTGTTCCAGCCTCTGTCCTCCACCTACATATCAAGCTTTGCACATATGACATGCTGTCGGAATTTGTTCTGTAGTGGGCTGTGAGTAATTCACACTGCCATTGCTGCCATCAGTCCACTGCTGTATATCTCCCACACATACGGTGGGGCTGGGGCCATATATGTGTGGGCATCACCTACACAATACATGTGTGCTCTTATGCACTCCAGAGGCCAGTGGATGTAACAGTGGTATATGGCCCTGCATTATTGAGTCTGGGGGGAGCACCATAAATAACCTAGGCTGTTACAAAATGTGGGGGTATCAGGGATGAGCTGCCTTAAGGTATCTGGATGTACAGTTCCATATACTTCACCTATATTTACATTACTTACATAAATTGGGTTAATGCAAGCCTACTGCCTCCTGCCATACAGACTCTTCTGTTTGTCAGTGTGCTTGTGATGGTGTCAGTTATGCCTTGTTATATAACAGTTACAACCCATTTGGTCACATGACATCTTTACCACCTAGTGATTTTGTACAGAGTGCAGATAGAGGCTGCTGAACTATACACCTGCATTACATACTGTTGATTGTTTGGTATCCTGTGGCCCAGTCTGTCCTCACTATTGTACAATTTGAAGGGCTTGGCCTGGACAGCAACAGTTGTGAACCTTTCCAGACTACTGTATTAGTATAACTGTTTCACAGTTGCATTACTCTGTTTATATGGATGTCAGTGTCTGAACAGTTGCATGACATGGCGTATAGAACTGTAATAGTACACAATTAAAGGTTTCCATTTCTGCAAACCTGTGTGTGGTGTTTTTCCCTATGATCTCTCTGTGGGTATATGTTGGAGGCAGTGATTTTCACTTATATGGGTGGCCCATGCAGTATCCAGTTGTTCAGGTGTTAACTGTAGGCATAGTGGCTGTTCCATATTGTGTGCACCTTCTACATATGTATCTTACTGTACATATATCTCTGTGTGTATGTATAGTCACATGTATATCTATATATATGTGTGTGTGTGTGTATATATATATATATATATATATATATATATATATATATATATATATATAAACTGTGTGTGTGTGTGTGTGTGTGTGTGTGTGTGTGTGTGTGTGTATATATCTAGCTCTCTCTCTCTCTATATATATATATATATATATATATATATATATATCTATATATGTGTATGTATGTATATATATATATATATATATATATATATATATATATATATATATATATATGTATATCTGTACCTGCATATCTGTGTCTGTGTATCTGTATCCTGGGGATGTTGATGGCTTCCACATTTTACATTTCCTATGGGAGGCAGACTGTACTGCATGACATGTTACCAATACCAGCCTGACATCATAGAGATGGGATGTAGTACTGTTAACATCTTGTGCCCATGTTGTGTCAGGTCCTGGTTATGGGAACTGCAACACTTGGTAGTATATTGCAGGGCGGACGTGTTTGGCTGTGGGGGTGGAATGTCTAGTCGTACAAGATGTATAGTGTGTGGGGCCTCTCATCCCCATTAACTGTGCATGTGGGCATATGTGTTTTTGCTAATCTGCCATTGCTATCTACAGATGTATGGCCATATATACCTATATAGATATATATATCTGCTTACATATATATAAAACTATGTCCGTATATACCTACATAGATATATATCTGCATACACATATGTAATTTGCTGTGTATATGTACACATATAGGTGTAGACACATATATGTGTCAATGTAGGCATTTGCAAGCAAATACAAATTTGACTCAGTCATTGTACATGCTGGTGTGAATGACCTGAGATGTACCTCCCTGGACTACATGAAAAGAGACAAAGAGGAGCTCTCTGATCATGTAGCCCAGGCTGGTATGACCCTGACCTTGAGCAGCATCTTACCCTCACCTAGAATGATGCCACAGTACAAAGACAAAATGATCGATTTTAACAATTGGCTAAAATTTTGGTGTCATTCAAAGGGGATCCAGTGTCTGTCAGCCTGGGATGACATGCTCGACAAGCCACATTGCTTCGCTAGGGACGGCTTGCACCTGTCACCACTGGGCTTTTGGATATTGGCAAAGGCTCTTGCCACCCCCATAGTGCCTTTTTTAGGCAAGGCTCAAAAGTGAAACCCACCCCCATAGACAGCACAAGGAACAAGAAACTAAGTGTAATGCTGCTTAACGCCAGAAGTCTTAACCTCAAGTTGCACGCACTCAAAGCTCTCCTCAGTATGGAGAACATTGATATCTGTGCAGTGACAGAAACCTGGTTCAAGGCTCCAGAGAGCACCCCAGCACTACCAGGCTATACCTCATATCATGCTTTTCAGCCCCAAAACCCGGACCGAACCACAAAAGGAGGGGGAGTTTCCATATTTATCAAGGATATCCACACCTCCAGGTTAGTGGCATTGCACGAAATATCGGAGACCATCCATGTGCAACTAACAGTGGGCAAGACTGCTTTTCAGTTTATAGCATCCTACAGACCACCCTCTCAAAGTCATGAATCCCATTCGGCTTTCCTGAAAACATTGGAGAACATGAAGATCTCTCCAAACACCATTATATTGGGTGACTTCAACTACCCAAACATTGACTGGGAGCACTACTCAAGCCCCAGCACCTCAGCCCAAAGGTTCCTGGAAATTATAAACTCAAATGCTATGGAACAACTAGTCACCACTCCCACAAGAGGGGACAACATACTAGACCTGATCATTACCAACATGGGGACTCTATGCTCCACACCAGACGTATATCCCTCATTGGTAAGATCAGACCATAAATTAATTTCACTGGATGTCCACATCCCGACCCCACCCCCAGCCCAGAAAACCACAGTGAAAAACTTCTGAAAAGCGAACTTCTCACTTCTCAAAACCGAAGTGGAATCCTTCAAGGCCCCAGGGCCAGTGGAAACTATGGCCCAAACTGCAGAATCCTATATAAACGCATTCTATGGACATCTCCAGGAATGCATGGATCATGCTATCCCAAATAAAACCAAGACCCAATCATCCAAAGGCAGGCGTCCAGTCTGGTGGACCCCTGCCATAAATAAACTGTACAACAGAAGGAGGAAGCTACTACATGATAGAGCAAAATCCTTAATAGGGAAGGCATCTCTGATCAGTACTAGCAAAAAATTACGATCCCTCATAAAATCCGCCAAGGCCAGCTTCGAGAGAAAAATTGCACAGGACACCAAAGACAATCATAAGGCTTTTTTCAGTTATGTTAGGAACCTGGGATGCAACTCCCAGACTTGTTCTGAGTTGATTCTAAACGACAAAAAATACACTGAACCCACAGACATCGCCAATATCCTGGCAGACAGGTTAAGTGCAAACTTCTCCATCCCCTCCCCCCCAAAAGAGCAAGTATCTATCCCGGCAGAGGGCTGCCTCCCAAACATCTCTGATGCTCAGGTGAAGGCTGCCCTCTCCAAAGCAAAAAACACTGCTTCCATGGGACCAGATGGCATCCCAGGTTGCGTCCTACATGAAATCCAAGAGGAACTAATCCCTCAAATAAAACAGCTATACAATCTCAGCCTCACTACAGGATATGTGCCCACAGAATGGCGTACAGAAACAGTGGTCCCACTCCACAAAGGTGGAGCCTCACGGACCCTGGAAACTATCGCCCATAAGCCTGACTAGCTTAGTCTGCAAGGCTATGGAGAGGATCATCATGGAGCTCATAAACAAAGACATTGGGGACCTACAGACACTAGATCCTACCCAGTTCAGCTTTGTCAAGGGCAGATCCTGCCTTTTGAACCTGGTTGACTTCTTTGAAACAGTCACCAAAGCCATAGATGAAGGGAAGGTAGTCCACACAGCCTATCTGGACCTTGCAAAGGCATTTGACACAATACCCCACTCGGGCATCATAGATAAGCTATCCAGCTTAAATATAAACCCCTATGTCACAAGATGGGTCGCAAACTGGCTCAAAGACAGAACCCACAGAGTGAGAGTTGCTGGAGCCATGTCAGACTCAAACCGTCACAAGTGGCATCCCACAGGGTTCTGTCCTGGGACCACTCTTGTTCGGTATATACTTTTCCGAGGTACAGGCAAATGTGGGAAGACTATGGCTCACCAAGTTCGCAGACGACTGCAAACTGGGCGCCATAATCGACTCTCCAGCTGACACAAACATCCTTCAAAAAGGTCTCACAGAGACAGATAACTGGTACCAGCGCCATGGTTTAAAGCTAAATGCCAAAAAATGTATAGTCATACCCTTTGGCAAAAACAATGTGCCCACAAATTACCACATAGGCAGAAACCCATTAAGTACAGAGAAAGTTATTGGGGACCTGGGGACCCATGTTGATAGCAATCTCTCCTTTGAAAACCACATTGCCAAAGTGGTTAGTAAGACCTTCTACATAGCCCACTTCATCACGAAGGGTTTCACATCTAGATCAAGAGAGGTAATTGTGCCCCTTTATTCATCCCTCATCAGGCCCATCATAGAATACAATGCCCCTTTTGGGATGTACCTTACCCGACACCTGCAGCAAATAGAAAGACCCCAAAAGTATCTCACCAAGAGGATCAAGGGTCTCAAACAGATGCCATATGCTGCTCGGTTAAAAAAACTCCAGCTCTACTCAGTTGCATACCGCCTACTTCGAGGCGATCTATGCCTGACATACAAAGCTATGTCAAATCCAGAATTAATGGACATGCTCCACCTCAGTAAATCTAAATCCCTTAGAGCCACACGCTCAAGGGACTTGAACCTCAGCACAGAAATAAATAGAACTTGCTGGAGGGACAGGTTCATAACCCAGAGGCTCCCTTCGCTCTGGAATAGAATTCCAGTTCATGTGAGGCAGAGCACCTCACTGAATCTCTTCAAGAAGAATCTCGATAGGTGGATGGGGGATCGTAGGTTTGTCCCAGGGATTACTCCCGTGTCACCATTAGACAGGCACAGTAAACTAAACCTTAAAAAGGGCACAGTATACTCAAATCAAGGGGTGGCATAAGCCATACAGAATCGGGCTAGGCTTATAATTGCCCCAGGGCAGATAGCCTAGTATGAACCTATGAACCTATGAACCTATAATATATATGTATATATTTTTAAAAATGATATATATATATATATATATATATATATATATATATATATATATATATATATATATGTTGTGTCTGTTTAGATAATATATTTACACTCACATACATCAAGATGTTGGTATACATTCTCTGTACTGCTGCATGCCTGGACTGGATGATATGTTTCTGAAAACAGCTATTTATGTCTGGCATGGCTTAGTGGCAAATCACTTTGTCTATGATATGCAGGGTCCTGGGTTCAAGACTTGCAGAGGCTCTTTATTTTGTTGCTGGGCAGAACATGGGCCATTGGATACAGAGTGATTAAGGCACTTTAAACCAGTTGCAACTGGGTTTGTGCAGGTTTGCACGGAGCTAAGCAGTACTTACTTCCAGTTACAGTTACTTACACTCAGTTAGCTTCTACTTTGTTTACTCTGTGTAGGTAATGATTACCCCTGTGCAAATCCACTTAAACATGTTTACTAGTGCTTACATATGTGTGCTACTGCTTATTTGTGCTTAAAGCTGCTTACTAGTGCCTTATTAATTATGACACTGACACTTCACATGTGCATTTCCTGCACCTCTCTAGTTCATACATATGTGTTATTTAGTGTTTTTTGCAACAAAAATATTGGCTATAACGTGCTTTGCCATGTAAAATAGACTGTGCTACAGTGGGACTCTAACCGGCAATGCCTGCTCATTAGCAGGATGCACTGCCCACTACACTACTGCAGTGCTGCTTCATTTGCATATATCTTCCATAATTTCATTCCCATGGTTCCTTCCACCGCCCCCGTAAGCACCGCTTATACAGCAACCATCCATTCTCCGGTTGCTAGCCCAGCCATACCACACCTCCACACATTGGCCTCTCTCCACATCTTGGTATTCATCCAGTATACTGTCTCAACCCAAGCTTCTTCAGGCTCTTCATCTGTTTAGTCCACGTACATACGGGCCTTGCCTTGTTCACCTTTCGAGACAGGTGTAAACATCAGATTAACTCACAATTTTTGGTTCGTCCCAGCAAGGACTGACCTGTTTTTGTGTCAAGATTAGACTTAGCTGGTCTACAGTGTTTCTCCCACTGTTAGCATCCTGCCAGGGGTTTGAGAAGTAGCGGTATAGATATATATATATATATATATATATATATATATATATATATATATATATATATATATATAAACAAGATCGAATTACTGAAAGCTCGAAACTCACTTATATTTTTCATATTTTTGTAATTTGTTATTTTTGGAGCTTTTCTCCCCGGGCCTCCACTGAAAACGGGTCCTTGGGGCCCAGTGGACTGCCCAGGTAATCAAACTGGAAATAAATAATAATAAATAAATAAGATCAAGTTCAATATCTTGAGTTTCAGTAACTCGAAATTGTGAACAGGAAGTGTAAAAAATTAGATTAAGGGTTTTACTTACCTTTTTGTAGGGGGCTGGATCCCCCTGTACTGTTCCTTCCTTAATGTGCAGGTTTCATGACAGCACTTCAGCGGAGGAATGGAAAGTGTCCCGTTGTGTGCTTATACATATAGTGCGCAATGGTACATTTCCATCTCCTTTGTTGTAGTGCGATCTCGGAGTTGGTATATTTAAGTAGGGGGGGTGTGGGGGGTGGAGGAGGGTGCAGCCCCCCTGCAAAAACATTATAAAAAGTGTTTTTTACTTTCCTTTTGTGCCCCTTCACAATTTTGAGTATATGAATACTCGAGATTTTGGGCTCGGGCTTATGAGTTTTGAGTATTCATATATTCAATTTTGTAAAGGGGAACCATATATATCTATATATATGTATATATACATATATATATATATATATATATATATATATATATATATATATATATATATATATATATATATGTATATATATCTATATATATATATATATATATATATATATATGGGTCCCTATCTATTTGTCGACAATTCATTTCACTGACACTCATTTTAAATGACAGTTCATTTGCGACAGAAAGATGTGCCCCTTCCCCAATGTTGTGCAACCCTGGAGTTGATATATATAGTTGGGGGGGGTGTGGGGGCGAAGCCCCCCACCTAACATTGGGGAAGGGGGCACATCTTTCTGTCAACGAAATGAACTGTCGACGAAATGAGTGTCAGTGAATAGATAGGGACCTATATATATATATATATATATATATATATATATATATATATATATATATAAAGATAGATAGACATATATTTGTACATACACGCACACACACACACACACACACACACACACACACACACACACACACACACACACACATATACATCTATATAATTACATACATTTCCTATACTGTTGAATGACTGTGCTGGATGATACATTTGTGATAACATCAGATGTACGTGTATCTGCCATGGTTTAGTGATACATCACTTTGCCTATAGTGTGCAGGGTCCATGGTTTGCAAGTGCTGATTATTTTGTTGCTGGACAGGAAAAGAGCTGTTGGATACAACGTGACTAAGGCACTTTTAAGAAAATGTAAGCGGGTTTGCGCTGATTTGCGGAAGGGTAAGCAATGCTAACCTCTGGTTACATATGCTTACAGACAGCTTCAATCTAGCTTAACTTATGTGTGGATTGCTTACCCCCGCACAAATAGGCTTAAACCTTACTAGTGCTTAAATATGCTTAAATATGCTTGCTACCTCTTACTACCGCTTACTATCGCTAAATTTTAAACAGTAATAGTGTAATGGTTCTTGGGGAGGTGGGTAATTGGAAAATGTATGGGGTTGTCATTCATTACACAGTTTACCTTCCATTTGTATCTGTGATACTTTATGGGGCACATGTGATTATCTGCGGACTTTGTAACATTATGACACTGACACCTGACATCTGCATTAAATGCAGTACTGCAGTTCACAAATGTATGTTATTAGGTTATGCCACTAAAAATATTTATCATAGAGTGATTTAAAGTTAAAATGGAATGTACTGCAGTGGAACTCGAACCAGGAATGCCTGCTCGTTAGGCAAATTCTCTGCCCACTACACTATTGTTGTGCTGCTTCATTTGCATATGTCTTTGTTGTTATCCTCTTCAGCCTTTTAAGCTGCTATAACCGTAGTTAAGCAATGGGCACACCTGCGCACCTACAGTTAGCTGTACGCAGATTTTAAAAAATAAATAAAAGGGTTTATTTTTTTAATTTATATGTACTGTTGCTGTTGTACACATGGGGTACTGTTGGTGGGGATATGCAGACACCTATGAGTGATCTCGCTCATTTCTTAACACCTTCTGCTGTTCTACATTGCAGGGGTGTGCTTATTCTGAGAGCTCTGCTCTCAGACACGCCCCCTGCACTCATACACGCTCCATGTAAACCTAGGATCTGGGCAGCGCGCCCTGTTAATATGCATGACGCGCTGCTATCCTGATCCTAAACGGGCACTTCCGTACAGGACTAAGCTAGTCCTGCATGGAAGATTAGTGAATCTGGGGGATATTCTCATCTTCTGTATGTGTGTTATATAATAAGCTTCCCATATCTTCTTTTCTGTAATATCCATACAGCAGTAAACAAAATCTTATCACATTTTAATTTTGTTTTTCTTTCTCTGCTTTCCATATAGTTCCTTCTCCATATTTATTATTCCAAATCAATTCATTTGTGTTCATTTTTAAATATTTCCAAAACATCTTATTATTTATATAATTCAGGAAAAATGTTCTGTGGTTTCTTCTACATCACATCCTTTACATTTTCCTCTCTTCTAACACTTTATATCCTTTATATTTTCTGTCTTCCAATACTTTATATTTTACATTGCTTTTTAGCTGCAACTTATTCAGCAATAACCTCCGCAAAAAATCACTTGCTTATAAAAATGTTCAAAGCATTTCTTTCATCCATATAGAGTTTTTTTAACATCTTCTTTTAATTCTTTCTGTGATAATATTAAATAAAAATACTTCATTATATATGTATACCATTCATTTTTTTATATTTTCTCATCTCTAGTCTCCACAACTTTATTTTATTCATATATTACTTCATTTCTCATTTCTTTTTTTGGTTTTCTTTATCCTATACTACCTTACATCTCCCAATCAACATTTTACCACCATATTTTTCAGTTTCATGAACATTTTTAATTATCCAACACAAATGCAAAGATTTCAAGTGGGCAGTATGTTTTTTTCAAAGCTAACCTTCCTTCTTTTTTTCTATTATAAATTATATTACTTCTCATAGAATTAATCATCTACCCCAAATAAAACTGACAAATATCTATTATTTATTGTTCAGTATTACTGAAAAACATGTAAACTCCACCTAAGTATGCTAGTTTTTCTAACACATTGATATTTTGCATATATTTTTTTTAAGTAAGACAGACTAAAATGTTTCCCCAATGCTGTCAGTTTCCTTACCTTTGCCAAATTTTCTTTCCATTGTACCATTACTCTTTTATATTCACCAAATCTTATTTCTGCTGTATTTATTTCTTTTCTATTACAACATATTCCATTCATTTTCCAACTTCTCTGCATCCTTTCCTTTTAGCTCTGTTTACTTGCAATCCTTCTTCATTTAATAGTATCTCAATTCTTGCTATTACTTCATTCATCTACATCTTATTTCTTACAGATTCATAAGTTCATAACCAAGTCCTCTGAAAATGATATGCATATATGTGCTTTACTCCCATTATACAATTCCTATGCTGTGTTTTAACCCTTATTCACAACTTTGTTTTATAACATTCATTACAAAAACTAACAGGGGGCAACGTTGCTTTTCTCCAATCCTCTTTGGTTTTAACTCTTTTCCAAGTCACCCATTTACCATTACCCTTACTCCAGAGTTCTCATAACATGTCTTTATTGTCTTCACTATTCTTTCACCTATACCATATCAAGCATTTTCCACAGTGACTCATGACTAATTAATTCTAAAACTCTTGGCAATATTACATGTTAGCATAGCTTCATTTCCTTTTAGTAACAATCATCTACCGTATTTAACCATTACTAACATCTCTTTTACTTTTCTACCTTTAACACCAAGAAAATAATCACATAAAACCTGGTACTGCACATTATGGATACTAGTTTGTAAAATTCTCATAAATATTTTGTAATTTGTGTTCCTAAGTTTATTGCTTTTCAGTTCCTATCATTTTTTCTGTCATCCTTTAATGTAAATTTTATAATCCCCATCACATATCTCTTCATCTTTTATCCTCTCTCTTAACCAATAATTTATATGGTAAAAATTATTCTTTTGTCTTGCACATCTTCATTTTTATAGATCTCATAAACCAAATTCTTAACTGCTTTCATAATTTCTCCTCGAGTATATAAAATAACCACATTTCCATCAACAGTTGCAAATATTTATCCTTTTCTTACTTTAACATGTTTTCCTAACCATGAAAAAATAAAAATTTTCCTTTAAAAATTGTCTAAACATTAACAGCATAATCTTTCTCCCTATTTCTTCATATAATTTTCTCACTAAATCATTAACCCCTTTTCTTCCTTTTTCAATGTCAGCTTCAAGCTCATTCAAAATATCTGCATATTTTTCTTATTCTTTTTTCTTTTATTTTGTTTTGCATTTAAATATGACTTTTTTATATTTGCCTTTATATACAACTTACCTGCGAAGGCCAATTTCCACACTATTCTCCCATGACCATATGTTCCTTCCAAAATTTCTATTTTTCTTCTTTTAATATGTTAAAATCTGAGGTTAATATTTTTGTTTCTTTTCCTTCTTTTATAACATTTTCATTATTGCTCTCTAAAATCCATATTGCTTTATGATAAGAAAATTCTGCAGTCTTCATACCTTCCATTGTTTTTTTTTCATATAGTTTGAGTATAACATTTAATCTTTTTATGTTTTAAGTATACTTTTTTGATAATGCAATGTTCTGCTTTTCTTCCAATATGAAATTACCAAACTGAATAACTTCTTTCATAACTTTTATGTCTCGAGCTATCTTTCTTTTTCTTTCCTTAGTTTCCTGTATAATGATTGATATATGCAGCACCACAAACCTTTTTATCTATTTAAATATTTTTCCTTTTTCTCATATTCCTATATGCGTAAACAGCACACTATTCCTACCACTCTTTTTATTTTCTTATAAGTTCATATTTTCATAGGTATTTACTAGGCTAAAGATCACAAGGGCCTTTTTAATCCTAGCCATGCATCCCAAATCTCTGACAAGTTCTGGTGCCCTTGATAAATGTAAACTGGGGCTTGAGAGATGAAACATTTACAAGCAGGGGCCTGGGAGATGAATCATTTACAGGCTGCCTATGTTCATTAGAGACATAGGGCCTTACAGAAACAAACTTTTGGTGCCAGAGTCATGGGTTCAAGCTCAGTGCCAAGAAATGTATAGTTATCCCCTTTGGGAAAAAAACATGTACCCATGAATTACTACATAGGTGGCAATACACGAAACACCGAAAGTGTGATAAGAGACTTACGGACACAGGTGGACAGTGGTCTCACCTTCGATAACCACATTGCCACAACAGTCATGAAATCCTTCTCTGTGGCACACCTCATCACTAAGGACTTTTCATCCAGAAATAAGGAGGTCATTGTCCCACTGTACTCATCCCTCATTAGACCCATTATAGAATACAATGCTCCATTTGGTATGTACCTCTAAAGACATCTGCAACAATGGGAAAGGCTTCAGAAATACCTCACTAAAAGAATCACAGGCCTAAAGCAGATGCCCTATGCTGACCGTCTAAAACTCCACCTATAGTCTGTTGCATATCGTCTACTCAGAGGTGATCTCTGCTTAACATACAAGGCCACGTCAAACCCTGAGCTGTTGGACATGCTACACTTAAAGAAATTCCAATCCCTCAGAGACACACACTCCAGGGATCTAAACCTTGTCATCACAATGAACAAAACATGCTGGAGGGATAGTTTCCTGACCCAGAGACTCCCCAGACTCTGGAATAGGCTGCCTATACACGTCAAGCAGAGTGCCTCTTTGGCCTTCTTCAGAAGGAACCTTGATGATTGGATGAGAGATAGGAAAGTCATCCCGGGGATCATGTCAGTCACCCTGCTAGACAGGGGTCCAGGGAAGTAAATACTGTGGGAAGAAATAGCCAGGGAATTGTTATGGCTAGGCTTGTATAGGCCCTTGGGCAAATAGCCTAGTATCTAGACAGGGGTCCAGGGAAGTAAATACTGTGGGAAGAAATAGCCAGGGAATTGTTATGGCTAGGCTTGTATAGGCCATTGGGCAAATAGCCTAGTATCAACCTATGAACCCTATGAACATAAGTGCCAAACCAGGGATGAATTTCCTGTTCTCCATCCAATTGTCTAAGTTATGGTTACACTGGGTTAAAAAGGAACTCTGCATTACATGGATGGAGAGCCGGTTCCAGAGATGAGGTCATCTCTGGGATACAGTACATGCCTGTCTGTCCAGCAGGTCCTGTTTATATCACAGGCAAGGTTTAAGTCTTTAGAATGGGTAATTCTGGTGCTGTTTTGTGGATATGCAGGAGGTTGATCAGAGTGGGGCCTGACAATACCCTGTATGCCAGGCATAGATATCCCCTCAGCAGCTTGTAGGAGACAGAATGCAGGGATAGGGCCTAGCGGTGGTCTGCACAGCATATGTTACTTATGCACTACATTCTTTTAGTGAGAAACCTCTATGGACATTCCAGTTGTTGGATATGTCTGGTTAGGTACATACCGATGGGGCCATCATACTCAATGACAGGTCTTATGAATGCTTCATACAGTAGAACAATATCTTCCTTGGACATGGATGCCATACCTTTGTTTATAAGTTGCACAACTTAGAATGATTTCCTCACTACTGTAGGCACATGATAGTCAAAGGCTAGATTACTGTCTCTGTGTGTCCCTAAGTCCCTGACTGCTGGGTAATCTATAAAGGGTGTGTTGCCAATATGATAGTTACCAGGGGTGGATGACTTCCCAAAGGAAAACACTATGCATTTCTTAGCATTTAGTTTTAGTCCATGGCTCTGACACTAGTCTGTGTCAGCCCTTCCTGGAGAACACTTGTGTCAGTGTGGGATTCAATGACAGATCCTAATTTGCAATCACATGCAAATTGAGTCAGCCAGGTGTCACTGACATTGACCTTGACTTCAAGGAAGTAAATGCCAAAAAGAGCAGTCCCAGGACAGATCCCTGAGATACTCAGGTTATGACTGGCGTCTTTGTAGAGGTGTACTCCCCACTTCTCACTTCCTGGGTTCTGTCTGCGAGCCAGTTGGCTATCTACTGGGTGACATAAAGGGTTTATACCTAACCTCTTGAGTTTATCAACAATGCCTAAGTGGAGTATTGTGGTAAATGCCTTAGCCAGATCAAGGTAGGCAGTATATATATCACATACTACCAGTCCTGATATGTCTAGCATTTTACTTCCTTCGTCTTAACTCTTCTGCCTGAGCATAAATCTTTTTTTGCAGACCAAAAAATTTTCTTTTCCCATAAAGCTCCATTTTTTCTTGTCTCTTTTCTATTACATCTATTTAGCAAACATTTAATACCCATGTTCATTTTTTATATCATTTGATCACTATCAAGTCTAAACTACATTTCTAACACTGTTTACTATTTTTGCTAGCAGTAAAAGATGATCTCTTTCCTTGTTTTGCTTCCTTTGTGGTTGCAACTTTTTTCTTTCTCCTGCTCTTTTTTTCACTTCTTTTTGAATCCCCTTCTTCTGTTATCACAGCTTAGTATATGAAACTCGTTTTGTATCTCTACTTCTGTATTTGTTTCTGTTGTGGTTTCAATAGTCTGTATAACATCCTTAGCCACCTGAACATAATTATTTTCATTTTTCCCCATCATACATAGCTTCCCCATCTTACTTGGATTGTGTTTTATTTGAAAAGTGCTTTTCTTCTGATACCAAATGACAATTTATCCAAAAATTGCCAATATCATTACATTCCCTATATTTAGACAAGTAATGCCAAACTGTATGACCTCTTCTCTCGGCACTGACTGCATATGTTTTTTTTTATTATCCATATACTAAATGATCCTCTGCACCACAATAAAAGTATTGTTTTGGCTGGCACATTATCTTGCAGTACTTCTTTTTCCATTCATGTTAATCACATTTGAAACATGCTTAACTGCCCCTCACAAATATTTAAAGTTACCCAATCATCCCACCCTACTGTCCATAAATTTCTTGTATAATAAACTTTTTTAATTTAATGCATATTGATTGTAACTTTCAGTTAGAAAATAAGTTTTCAGTTCAGTATCTTTGATATCAGTTATTATAAACCGAATAGTCAGATTTTTCGTCAGTTCAAGTGTAAATTCTGAAAATGTTATTCTTTTCATGGGGTAATTCATATTTTTCTTTCCCACGTCACACATAAACTTCCCTTACACAGCAAAAAATTCATAAGTTGCCTCACAAAAAATCCCTGTGCCTAGGGGTATCATTGCTGTGATATCCTGCAGTTTATACCCCAGTGGTACAATTATACTAATGCGTACTTTATATCTGAATACCTTTTATTAGTTTTAATCTTGATTATAACCAGTGGCTGGTCTCTTGCACTCTGTTGTCCTCCTTCCTGTGTTTTCTTGCCTGCTTCAGTAGTTTTAGTCTGGTCAGGCTTTTTTACTTCCTCTGCAAAAGTTAAGCTTCCAGATAACTTGCTTTTGAAACCTTGTTGCCTATTCATACTCTTAAACCTGTTTTTTCCAGAAGCTGAACATGCAGCAGTTAGTTGATTTTCCAGACCCACTTTACTGCCTTCCTTCTCTGATTCCATGTTACTGCTCTCTTCTGCTCCTTCAGCAATTACTCTTTCCAGCATATCAGTCCATTTTATAGTATAACCATTTCTATAGCACCCTGGTATATGAAATCCACCAAGACCAGTGTATCTAAACCTCCTTGCTCTGTTGTCACCATGACTTCCTCATCATATATTATCACAGCATAATCCATGTTGCTCCATTTCAATGTCAGCATTGTTTCTCTCCTCCTCCATATTAGATCTCCCTCATCACTGTATTAGTCTCCATTTCAGTGTCAGTAATTTTCCTTCATCTTCCATCTTGGACCTCTCTCGTCATCACTGTAGCAGTTCTCTGGTGCCATCTAGTGGTAAATGTACAAAAAAGGCTGTTCCCTAGAGCCAGACAAATTTTCCCTAGCAGTATACACACTATTGCTGATCTTCTGTTTAAAGAAGCCGTTAGCCTAGTGGAAAAAACCCTATCAAGAAATTATAATAAAAATAAAATAAATAAATACATAAAAAAAAAATAAAGCAAAGCAATGCTAGCATTCAGATTTGTAAAGCTTAAGGACAGAATCATACCTGTAGCATTTGAACTACTTGAGCTAACAAAGTTTGCAGATGACTGCAAACTAGGAGCCATAATCGAAACTCCTAACGATGTGGACAAACTACAAAAGGGCCTCACTGAGACAGATACCTGGTGTCAAAACCATGGCCTGAAGCTCAATGCCAAAATGTGTACTGTCATCCCCTTTGGTAAAAACTCTGTACCCATGAACTACCACATAGCTGGTAGTCTACTTAATGCCGAAAATGTGATAAGAGACCTTGGGACATAGGTGGACAGTAGTCTCTGATTTGATAATTACATCACCACAGTGGTCAGGAAATCCTTCTACGTGGCTCATCTCATCACAAAAGGATTCTCATCCAGAAAAAAAGAGGTCATTGTTCCCCTCTACTCATCACTCATTAGACCCATTATAGAGTACAACGCCCCTTTTGGTATGTACCTCACAAGACATCTACAACAACTGGAAAGACCACAGAAATACCTCACAAAGAGGATTACTGGCCTCAAACAGATGCCCTGTGCAGACCGTCTCAAAAAACTACAGCTTTACTCCATTGCATATCGCCTACTCAGGGGCGATCTCTGCCTAACATACAAAGCTATGTCAAACCCAGAGCTGTTGGACATGCTCCACTTAAAGAAATCTCAATCCCTCCGAGCTACATGCTCTAGGGACCTAAACCTTGTCACCACAATAAACAGAACATGCTGGCGGGGTTGATTCCTGTCCCAGAGACTTCCCATACTCTGGAACAGACTACCTATCTATGTCAAACAGAATTCCTCATTAGCACTCTTCAATAAAAATCTTGATGATTGGATGAGAAATGGGAAATTCACCCCGGGGATCACTTCTGTGGCTCTGCTCGACAGGGACACAGGAAAATAATTTTCTTGGGTGGCAAAAGCCAGGGTACATTTTTTGGCTAGGCTTGTATAGGGCCGATAGCCTAGTATCTACCTATGAACCTATGAAAACTCAAGTCTAGGAAGGCATTGTTGCAAACATCTATGAATAGGCATTTGAATACACATAGCTGTAACAAATATCTAGTAACACAAAGATAAGAAAAATAATGTTGAGCTATGGAGAAACAACTGACAGAGGAAAACAACAAAAAAAAACATTCCCGATCTAAGACTGTTGCAAATAGTAAGTGAGACTTCTTTGGAAAGACTAGACAGTGACCTTAAAGAGTTTGCACCTACAACTTTTTTGAGGAGGACTTTTAGTTGAGTTATTATTTTTTTTGTAATCAGTATTTTTTTTACTATTTTCTGGTAGATTGCTCCAGTTATAGGGTACAATTTTACAGGAATACATTTTCATCTACAACCAGGTTGAACAGGTTGGGTGTCTGAAAAGGATGGGGGTTATTTGTCTGATCCTGGTTGTGTGGAAAGGATTTCATATGTAGTTTTCTTGCTAGGGATAGACAGTACCTGTCATAGAATATTTTAAGTCTGAATACCAGAAATAGTTAAGAGGATATGGGCTCTAGCTTGAAGTCATTTGGATTTCAGCAGTGAGTTTTAATTGGCCTTGTTTCAGGGTGTGAGGTTTATAAATCTCTGAATATTGTTTACTCTTTGGATTTTACTTGTGTTTTCTGAAGAAAATAATGTTGCTATAAGTATAATAATATTTCAGAGTAAGGACATGATTACCACATCTCATGATTTATATTGAATATCCAGTTCTGCCATTAAAATAAATCAAACCATTTCTGCTCCTTTTCAGTTATATAACTAGGGTGGGATGTCTGTGACACTGAATCAATCCCTACTTCACAGTATCATATAAAAGAAATATATACCCAGGACTAACTTGTTAAGCACACTGAAAATAAGTATTGCTTTTTTATTAAGAAAATAAGCTTCTAATGTTTTGTAATCCATCAAACTGCTGTCTAGCTACAGATTCTGGACTTCAAACCTTTTCAGATTTCTGTCTCCTTAAAATGAACTGTAACAAATCCATTGTTGTTCTTATTTTCTATGGTATTACAAAAGTGCCAGCTGTAAGAGTTAATATCACTGGAAAAAGATCCAGTCAGATTGTTAGGTGTCCCCAACCACTATGAGAATAATGATGGTTTGTAAATCATCTGTAGTCCAGTAGATTAGCAATTTAGAATGTAAATTGTCCGTTTAGCATAACGTCTTTTACAACTCTTTAGCATCTCCAGCTCACATATAAATACATTTTTTTCAATTTTATTTATTTATTTATGTATACATGCATTCTTGTTTTTCTTTTTTTTTTTGACTGGGTAGGACAACTGGTTCATGGACACTTTTCTGCATGACCTGGACCAGCTGACAAAGACAACTCAACAATACAGAAGTACATGAACGCATGTGTACAATTACCCAAGGCACTACAGTAAATTGTGATTTATAATAGACCATGTGTTTTTAAACTAGACATTCGTAACACACACACACACACACACACACACACACACACACACACACACACACACACACACACACACACACACACACACACACACAAAACAACAGTGCAGACATACAAAGACAGTCATGTAAGGCATTAGAAAAGATCTAATCCAAAACGTAAAATGCATACAAATATTTACAGTACTGACATCTGAGTTAGAAATTACTGGTTATAAAATTGCTGGGAATTTAGGTATCATAGTAATGCTGCAACATAAGCTTAACAAGAATAGAGTAGAAATTATATTAGCCACAAACCAATGTCACCAAAGCATTTGCAATTGTATAGTTCTTGAAGAAGCAGTTGCAACTTTTTCTTACATTTGTTATAGATTAATGTGTTGTAATTTTTTGTTGGAACACTAATCCTGAATGCTGGCGAAACTTTATGAAATACATGTTCTATATAGATTTGCAGTTTGGGAATGAAATTAGAAAAATGCCACTATGTCTATGATCATATACTGAATATTTGATGATGAGTAGGTTATTTAATGGTGAGCAGTAAGCTTCATTTATCAGTTTAAATGTTAGAGTACTAATAAAAGAGATATTTCTGCAATTGGTAGCAAGTGTTTTTTTTCGGTAGAGTAATGCAGTAGTGTTCACTTTGAGAAGAGATGGATTTATATACTGACATTTAATTACCATTTTCAGCTGAGGCCAGGGGGAAAGCTCCAAATTATTACAAAACATTCTAAGAGCAATAATTTTATCTTGTTCTTCTTCTTTTGGCTGCTCCCGTTAGGGGTCACCACAGCAGATCAATTGTTTCCATTTCTTCCTGTCCTCTGCATCTTAGTCTGTCACACCAACCACCTGCATGTCCTCTCTCACCGCATCCATAAACCTTATCTTAGGCCTCCCTCTTTTCCTGTTACCTGGCAGCTTCATCCTTAGCATTTTTTCCCAATATACTCTGCATCCCTCCTCAGCACATGTCCAAACCAGCATAATCTTGCCTCTCTGGCTTTGTCTCCAAACCTTCCAACCTGGGCTGACCCTCTAATATACTTATTCCTAATCCTGTCCATCCTCATCACACCCAGTGCAAATCTTAACATCTTCAACTCTGCCACATCAAGCTTTGACTCCTGCCTTTTTGTCAATGCCACTGTCTCCAACCCATATAACATAGCTGGTCTCACTACCCTCTTGTAGACCTTACCTTTCACTCTTACTGGTACTCGTCTGTCACAAATCACTCCTGACACTCTTCTCCACCCACTCCATCCTGCCTGTACTCTCTTCTTCACCTCTCTTCCATACTCACCATTACTCTGAACTGTTTATCCCAAGTACTTAAACTCATCCACCTTCGCCACCTCTACTACCTGCATCCTCACCATTCCTCTATCCTCCCTCTCATTCACACACATATATTCTGTCTTAGTCCTGCTGACCTTCATTCCTCTTCTCTCTAGAGCATATCTCCACCTCTCCAGGGTCTCCTCCACCTGTTCCCTACTCTCAATACAGATCACAATGTCATCTGCAAACATCATAGCCCACAGGGACTCCTGTCTGATCTTGTCTGTCAACCTGCCCATCACCACTGCAAATAAGAAAAGGCTCAGAGCTGATCCTTGATGTAATCCCACCTCCACCTTAAATGCATCCGTCACTCCCACCGCAGACCTCACTGCTGTCACACTACCCTTGTACATATCCTGTACCACTCTTACATACTTCTCTGACACTCCCGATTTCCTCATACAATACCACATCTCCTCTCTAGGCACCCTGTCATATGCTTTCTCCTAATTCACAAAGACACAATGCAACTCCTTCTGACCTTCTCTGTACTTCTCCATCAACACTTTCAGAGCAAACATCCCATCTGTAGTGCTCTTTCCTGGCATGAAACCATACTGCTGATCACTAATCAACACCTCCCTTCTTAACCTAGCTTCCACTACTCTTTCCCATAACTTCATGCTGTGACTGATCACTTTAATCCCTCTGTAGTTACTACAGCTCTGCACATCACCCTTATTCTTAAAAATCGGTACCAAAACACTTTTTCTCCATTCCTCAGGCATCCTCTCACTTTCCAAGATTTCATTAAACAATCTAGTTAAAAACTCCACTGCCATTTCACCTAAACACCTCCATGCTTCCACAAGTATGTCATCATGACCAACAGCCTTTCCATTCTTTATCCTCTTCATAGCTATCCTTACTTCCTCCTTGCTAATCCACTGCACTTCATGATTCACTATCCGCACATCATCCAACCTTCTCCCCCTCTCATTCTCTGTTGAGCTTGACATTCTGCTAATTCACGTGAATGAGATTCAACAATAAGGTTCGGAATTCCACCAGATTGACCTTTGGCCACGCGAACAATTGGATGTAAACAAATTAGACATAATATAGAAGCATTAGTTAAGAATATATACAAGGTATATGGCAATCATTTAATATTTATAGAAATTTTAGACAGTTTATTTTGTTTAACATTTGTTTACTGGGAAAGTCCAACTTGGAACAAAGCCAATTTTCAGTGGAGGCCCAGGGAGAAATGCTCTAGCTGTATGCCTTTTTGACATGAGAGGAAACCGGAGTACCCGAAGAAAACCCACACAAATTCAGGGAAGACATGCAGACTACACACAGAAGCCAAGAGTCAAACCTCACTGCACCATCAGCTTGTTGAAAAATTCAAGGTAAATTAGTCTAATACAAATAGAAGTTGCAATATGAAGTGGAGGGAGAACAGGCTTATGGTACATTTACAAAGAAAGTCAGGGAAGATAATAGGTTACAGTAAAGAAGTATGTGAATAAGGGAGAGTAAGGATGAAGAGATCTAAGGATCTTATTCTGGCTTTTTGTAGTAATGTATTTTAATATGATTTCAGATAAAGACCCAATGGGAGGAGAGTATTCTACTCTAGACATCAGGGCACCAATACAGCTGGCTTGCTGAAACACAAAGATAAGAATTTTAGCAAGCTTGGTGCAATCCTGAGCTGAAAAAGACTAGACTTACCTGGTTTTCAACACTTTCATGCTGAGATAAATTCTGATCAAGAACAAGGAGCTATATTTTAAGTAGTTACATAAGGTGATCAGCTGTTATGTTGGTCTGTTGTGTTACATAACTTCTGAGGCATGCTAAAATAACTTATGAAGTATTTTTCATGTGTTTATTAGAGATTATTCAATTCATAACTTGAATGAAGTTATTTGTAAATACATTTGTAGAATTTGTGTGAATTAAGACAATATAATTAGAGTAAAGAATATGTTTTACATTACAAAGATTAGGTAAAGGCAGAAAAGCAAAGTGCTGAGTAAAGAGCCATGAGAACACATTGAGAGGAATATCCCGTATATACAACAATTCATACAGTGAAGTGGTACAGACAGTTCTATTATACAAGTAATTGGAAAACCAACAAATAACATTTTGACAGAATTCAGAATAAGAACATGCACTTCACAGGATGTTATAGCTGACATTATCAAAAGTAAGTTCTTTTTAGATCCAGAAATATTGTCCCAGAGACAAGTAATTTTTCCATGTTTGCAAATGTGTTTTACTAAGAGGTTACACAATGTTCTCTTCTCTAAAAAAAATTACTGCCCTTCCAGCAGTGTTTTAGTACAATGACTTATATGACAGAGTGCTGAGAGAGTGAAAGCCACCGTACTGTATCTGTCATGTGACTACGGGGGCTACTGCACATCTAAAACCAGAAAAAATAGCACACATGAATGTAAGTACTGGTTTTAATGCTAGGAAGAGAAGTCAGTCCTGGATGCATATAATTCTGCTGTTAGCATTAAACCAGTACTTAAATTAAAATGTAATGTGTTGTAGTATAACTGTTTTAATTTTGATCTTAATAGTGTCTATTTTAAATTCTTTTGGGCTGCATTATTAGAATTCTTGGGGATATACTGTTTAGTATTGTTTTAAGGGGCATACTTAAAATAACTGAATAATTGATTATTATAATAATTCTGTTAACTATTTAAGTCATTGATGTTACTGTAATTGTTATACATTAACAAAGCACTAGTCTCAAAAGCTTTGTTTTGTGCTATTGCTTTAATTAAAATTTAGATATTTTGAGGACTGGTGTCCCCTTTTTTCATTTTTCTGGTGAATATTACATGGGTGACTCCATTCAGCTGTTGAATTTCATTGCTTGTTTTTCTACTGCATTACCAATCCTGAGGTAATATTTTTGGTCTTTTCTGTCCAGGTAGAATTAAAAAGACCATTACCTTCTTACAGCACTACAAGGAAATTGCAAGAGCTAAATTTACCCAACACTTGATTGTAACATCATCGCAGCAGCAATGGAAAATAGTGCAGGATATTCTCATGTTAGCTCTGAAAGCAGATGACAAGAATTCATTATTTGCACATGACTCACAGTCTATTACTGGATACTGTCCAAGAGACCATACTGAGATATCACTAGTTTGATCCTTAGCGTATATGATTTATCAGTCATGATGGGGAAAGCTAATATAATATCCTAGCACTAATGAAATGTTAGATTGCATCTACTCACTCATGTTAGTATGATGCCATATCATAATTTTCAGGAAATTGACTATGTTATGTACATATCACTTTAGACACGAGTCTGAACTCACGTTTTAATATCCACAACACTGAATTATGAATCATGTTTCTAACATGTGGGCACATTTTTGGGCCATCAGCCCTGAATTCTTTAAAAATCTGCTTATACTGTCACACAACCATCAATACTTTTGTCATCCTGACTGCACATGATGCTGGTGTTCAGGTTACAGTGGAGAAACACAAAATAAATGGTTTACCTTTCAGTCTATATACAGCAATCCCTTCAGATATTCTACCATGCCTTTAGTGTGTTTCATCTACACATGCAAGTATGCGCAACGTTATTTCATTGCACCTTGTGGAAAGAAACATGCTCGGGCACATGATGACTGTTACACAATATCCTTACCACATGAAAGGGGGCTGGATACAGTTTGCAAGGAAAAGCAATGAATGAACCCATTCTGGAATGATATCATACAGGTCTGGACCCCTGAATTGTCCATCCTTTCTAGGATAACAGTGCTTAGTGATATCTCTTTAGATGTGCCATTTCACACAGCTGACTTACTGGATTTGACTGTGCCATATTGACAGATAGACAAAAGTGCAGAACCATCTTTTTGAAAGTAATTACATATGCCCAGTATTAAATATTTTATTTTATAAATATAACTAGTTAAGTTACGATATACAACATTTGAAATAATCCAGTCAATAATATCTACCTTGAAAGGAACTTGGGTACATGACATTTAAGTAAACTACAGTATTGTTTGTTCATCTGATCCAGTTCAAATCCAGCTTCCAGTTGCTGATACATCCCTTTATTCACTTTATTTTCAGTTTTTACTAATATGTTACTTTATGTATTTTATATATTTTTTTCTTTTCTTTCTAATTACACAGTGCCACAATCTTCTGTAGTTCTCGCCTAATGCTGCAATTTTATAAAAGAAAGTTAAGCAATGGTCATACCTTTAACTGATTTATGGATCTACCATTTGTTGACTAGGTTAGACCCACCAGGTCAATGGCTTATTTTCCAGGGGAGATCTGAGGTAGTATTCATAACAACCAGAGGAAATTTGGACAGAGCATCAAGGAACTTCCTCTACTCTTGGTAGTCAGGGGAAATAATAGTGTGTTACACATCCTGACTTTCTGTTTCGTGTTCAGGCGCGGAGGCAGCCTGGAGGAATAGGAAGAAAATATGGCTGATTCAGCTCTGGCTGAAAATGAAGGGAAGGTTGATGAAAATGTAGTTGAAATGGTAGAATCACTACCAGAAGTTTTTTTTTCTGATGCTGTGGATGCAGAAAAAACAGTGATATTGGATGAAGGAGATTGTAGCTGTAACAGAGATGGATTCAGAAGAAAACTTTCAGAGGAGATTGTTTGAAGGAGAGACAGTTACCTCTGAGAAATGCATAATTACAAGCCTGCAATCAGGAGGGTTGCAGGATGATTATTTGGATGAAATGGTAAACCAAAGTCAAACAGAAAGTGGAGCAGCAATTTCATGGAGTGACATTGTGCAGAAAATAGAAGAAGAAAAAGAGATGAAGAGACTGTGCCAGAAAAAGTTCAAGAGACAAAAACGTATGCACAAACTGTGGGAGAAGGATGAAAGAAGAAAGAAGAAATAAAAGAAACAAAAAAGAAGTATACAGTACATGTGAGCTATAAAAAAGCAGACCGTTTGGACAGGTATAAGGTTTGGGACTCTGTCATAGCAACTCTGGGTGTCAAAGCAAAACAGGTAAAAGCATTCATTTTGATTAATAAAAATACTTTTTGTGACTTTGTATTTGAGACTGGGCATACCATGGAAAATGTTTTGGGTGCATATGAATAAAAGAAAAATATTTATCCATGATCAAAATATGACATGCAAGCTTTTTACAGACAAAAAAAAAAAAAGAATAATGATCGAGTTTAGAACTGAAGTTGAAGCGAAAGAACTGAAAGAACATTTGTTAACTATATGTAAAGAAGTAATGGGCACTACAAAAATATATGATGAAAGAGGACTATGGACCGGGGAATGAGAATGTGGAGTAATATTGAAAATGGAAAATGATAATGTTATGCACGTAGCTAGTATTATTGATGTTCATGATAATAGGGGTTTTGTGAAATATAGGGGTCAATCAAAAACTTATTTTTGTGGAAAAAAATGATCATTTAATCAATGAATGTGATAAAAAAAGATGTTATTTATGTAGTAAAGCAGGGCATAATGCAAAAAAATGTGATTTAAAGTGCAAAAATATGGCAATACTGGCCATTCATGGCTAGAATATGAAATGAATGTGCAAGAAAATGAAAATGAAGTTATACAGGATAAAGAGATGGTAGAATGTGTTATACAAGAAAATGTACAAAAAGATGCAACTAATAAATAAGTTATACATGAAGTTAAAGAAAATAACAAGGAAAAAGAAACAGGTGAGATAAGTGAGGAAAAAGCTGATTGGTGCACAGTAAGAAATAAAATGAATTTGATAGGGAAAAGAGCTAAAAAAAGGAAAAGAAAATTCAAAAAGATAATGCTTAGAGAAAATAAGAAAGGAAAGGGATAAAAATGTTATTATACTAACTGTTCTTAAATGCTGAAAATATTAGTTTTAAATGTGAACAGTATGAAAAATCTTAAAATAAGAATTTTATATTATAATGGTGTGCTGCAGTAGATGCACATATTATTGTTTTAGAAGATATCAGATTATTAACAAAGGAAGAAAGAACACAAACTGAAAAATTTTGGAATGGTGTGATAGTTTGGAACATGGGGAAAGAAACATGCTCGGGCATATGCATATTATAGAGATAAATCTTGAAAGAAAATGTATACTTAAGGGGTGAAGTGCCTCCAAAATAAGGTCAAAAGTCCAGTAGAAAAAGAGAGATCAGAAGCACACCATGACAATCGAAGCCAACCTAAATAGCTGATATATCCTTTATTATAAAAAGTAAGCACTTTCACGCCTCACAGGGCGCTTCTTCAGACTTTAATGAAAACAAAGAGTAAAAATTCATTATATCTCTACCCAACCCTTTCATAAGCCAATGAAATCTCTAAAAACTAATTAACTAATTAATTCAAATTTTCAGAATACATTTTCCTTGACTTTAGAAAAATCTTTATAGTAAACAGTTATTGACTAATAAAATTATCTTAATAGTAAACAGTTATTGACTAATAAAATTATTAGTCTGCTGAAAGCATCCCTGAAGTTCTAAAATAATATAAAACATATTTATACACATAATATACTTTTATACAAACAAACATACATATATGTGTGGAATTCAATATAAAAAAAAAAATATATATATATATATATATATATATATATATATATATATATATATATATATATATTTATATATGCCTTTGCATATAATATGTAAACATATAAATATAAACATATATAAAAATATAAATACATAATATAATAATACATATATGTGATTAATGAAAATTTATATATGTGTGAGAATGTAGATTACGAATGCATGTATAAAAATATGTATGAAAAATATATATAAAAAAAAAATATATATATATATATATATATATATAAATATTTTTATTTATTAAAATATTAATGTTAAAAATGTATGAATCAGATGCAATATGTATACTTAAGTGAGAAATGCAGTACTTATGTATGTGAATAAAGAACTACTTGGAAAGAGCAGTGATGTTAGTGTCTCAATGGTCTATCTTTTAAGAAGGGTTTTAAAGAAACTCTATCATTGAGACCATGTCTAATATCAGCTTGTAATCTGATTATCCATTTGTTCTCTTCTTTTTCAGTAAAGTTACTAATGTTTCCTAGCCTTGTGGTGGTGTGTATCAGTTCTAGGACCATGAACTTAAATTTATGTGTGGTGTCATTATGAATCACATGTTTAGCTAGGGCGTTGGTCTCATTCTCTTTACTTATGGCATATAGGTGTTCCCTGATTCTTTCTCTTAATGTTCTGTTTGTTTTACCAACATAATACATATTGCATTTCTGACAAACACCTAAATAAACAACATTTCTGGAAGCACAACTAGCATAAAAATCAAACTCATAACATACTTGTGTATCAGGATGTATAAAAGTATTTCTATTATATATGTATTGACACTGGTTACAATTGTAGCAAGGAAAAGTTCCCTTTTTTACTGAAAATGTTCTTATCTCTTTGTGCTCATAACATAGAAGTCTCTTCAAAGATCTAGTGTTCTTATAACTGAAGCTCGGATGTTGACCTACTATCTTGCTAATCTCTTCATCTAAGGTCAAAATTCCCCAGTTTTTTCTAATAACATCTGTTATCATTCTATTACAGTTGGTATAAGGAATACTAACTATTTTTTCAATCTTATTATTTCTTTTCTGGTGAACTATCATGTTATTACTCTGTTGTTCAACACCTTCTATGTATGGACGTCCTTTACCTGTTCGATCCACATAATTTAAATCCTCTAAATCTTTTTTACTATAGCCCCTGTCTGATAAATCCTTTTCTGTATCCATTAGGGCCTTTTCAAAGGTTTCCTGTTTACTAGTTAGTCTTGAGCATCTTAATGCCTGGTTCTTTACCACATTTTTATATATATGTGGGGGATGCATACTAGTTCTGTGTAAGAAAGCATTTCTTCGACAGGGTTTCCTATATATAGATGTATGTATCTTGTCTCTATCTTTTGAAATCAATACATCTAGAAACTCAATAGAGTCTTTTGAGCAGTTACTAGTTAATGTTAGGAAGCTAGTGGTACCATTTATATAAGTAATAAAATAATTAAGTGATTCATAGTCTCCTCCCCAAATCAAAAAGAGGTCATCCACAAATCTCTTATAAATTCTAATGTATTTAGAAAAAACAGTATGTTGTAGAATATATGTATGCTCCCAGTAGGCAAGTACTAAGTTTGCATATGAGTTGACACATGGAGTACCCATCGCCACTCCTGTTGTTTGCAAAAAATACTTATCAGCAAATATAAAAACATCGTTGTTCAAAATTATTTCTAATAACATTATAATCTTAATTACTTCATCTCTTGTAATATCTTTCTGTATTAGATACAACCTTAAATATTCTAAACCTACATCATTGGGTGTACATGAACATAAGGACTTTACATCCAAGGTTACTAGATAATCTGTTTCCATCAAGAGCCCATCATTATTTAATATAGTTAGTGCTTCTAGAAACTGTTGCGTATCCCTAAGAATAGATGTAGTTTTTTGTACAACAGGTTTCAGCTGTTTCTCTATATAGATAGAGATGCTCTCAGTTAACCATCCTTTACCTGAGACTATGGGTCTCAGTGATGGTTTGTGTAAGTTCTTATGAATCTTCGGTAGGCATCTAAACATAGGAACTAGTGGTCTCTCGATGAGAAAATATTTGTAAAGGTCATTATCTATAATAGAGCACATTAGCATGTCATATAAATCTGTATATACATTCTTAATTAAAACATTCAATTCCATAGGAGTTAGACACTTATAAGTAGACTGTTCAGATAACATATCAGTTATTTCTTTTTCATAAAAATCCTTGTCTAATATCACAGTAGCACCTCCCTTATCAGCAGGCCTAATCACTATATTTTCATTATGCTGTAAGTCATTTAAAGCTTGTCTTTCTTCACTAGTTAAGTTAAAGAACTGCCTTATTGGCTTACAAGATCTATCATTAAACAGTGCTAACAAGTCCACAGTACATGCTTTTTCAAAACATTCTAAATAAGTATGTAGTTGAGGTATAAAAGTAGATGGTTTGGAAAATACATTGGCATTGTTATTCATTAAGCCTTGATCATTATTATATAGTAAGCCTAATGCTACATTTCTAGTAAAACACTTAAGGTATATTATGATATTAGTAACATCAACAGACTGTGAAGGGATAAATGATGATCAATCAATGATCTATTGAGTTTCTAGATGTATTGATTTCAAAAGATAGAGACAAGATACATACATCTATATATAGGAAACCCTGTAAATAATGTAACTATGTAAATATGTAAATAATATGTAATGTATGTATCAATAAAAAAATCCTACTCATAGCATGCAGGGATGGTATTGCTGGTGGTGCATCCTACTTCCTAGTCTGTTCTGGCTGTGTAGGTGGCTCAGAGAAACAGGAGGAAGTATGGTGAATGTGTATGAAGAGAATACAGTTGCAGAGAAGGAGAAAGCAAGTGAAATGGAGGAAGCTGAGAGGTTGCTTATATCAGAGAAGAAGGGAGAAATTAATAAGTTGAAGGAGCGAAGTGATGTCATGGGGATGGGTCAAGATTCAGAATATGTATTCCAGGAGAAGCCATTTGAGGGAGATGAAGAGAGCCAGCAGGGATGTATTACTAACAGTCTTCAATCTGGAGGGTTGAGGGATCTGTATCTAAAAGAACTGATTAACAAGAGTGAACTGGAAAATGACATGGTGGCATCCTGGGGCAAGATTATGGAGAAGATTCAAGAAGAAGAGGGTGCTGAGGACACAATAAAAAATAAATCATGTGCACAGACAGTGAAAGAGGGAGAAAGAAGAAGTGAAGATGTGAAGGAAGTGAAGAAGAAATTTGTCATAAGATTAAGCAGCAAGAAAGAGAAAGGACTTGGACAGTTATGAAGTATGGGACACTGTAATTGCACCATTGGGTGTTTTACCCAAGGAGGTAAGAGCTTTTATTCTCATCAGTAAAGAAATGTACTGTGATATATTTTTTGAGACAGGACAGTATATGGAGAATTTTTAGAACAATATGAATAAAAAAGAACTATAATCCTTGGAGTGAATATGTAGTGCAGGCATTTTACAGAGAGACAAAAAGAGTTATGATACAATTTGAAAGGACGTTGAAAAAGAAGAATTAAAAGAATATTTAAAGACTATATGCAAAGATGTTATGGACACTGCAAAATATATGATGAAAGAGGTTTATGGACTGGGAATGGGAATGAGGTGGGTCTATATTATATGCTCCAAAAGACTTTCCTTCGAACATATAGTCATTGACACCTAAAGAGCGAATGTTCTAAAGCACGAACGGCCACGTCCGCAAATTTTTTCCTCAGGAAATAATTTGTGGGGCCATGCACAAAAAACACAAACTTCAAAACCCTTATCAACTGGGGGGCTTCACCCCCTCAAAGGAAGTCAGGATTTATTATGGATAGTAAAAGAAGTAATATTTATGGTAGAAGATTTAAGTAAAGCATCAGGATTTATTATGGATAGTAAAAGAAGTAATATTTATGGTAGAAGATTTAAGTAAAGCATTTGATAAAATACAATATGAATCATTATGGGACATATTAGGGGCTTACAACATAAGTGGTAGGATAGTAAAAGTAATTAAGTCCACATATCAAAGAAATAATGTAAGAATAACTTTAAATGGTTGGTTAAGTGAAGAAATTAAAATAGAGTGTGGAAAAAGCCAACGGTGCTCAGCAAGCAATATTATATTTTCTTTAGTTATGAATATAATTGTCAATAAAAGGAATAAAATATCAGATATGGCAGGCTATAAGATAAACTAAGGTTACCAATACTATATACATATGCAAATGATAGTTTGTTAGTCGCTAACAACAAAAAATGGATGGAAGAGACAATCAGAAAGTTAACTAACTTTTTAAAGATCTTGTATTATGTATAAATAAATATAAAAGTAAAGATTTTGGATTCATGCGGAATATAGGAGCTATTCAGTTTAATGTAGAGACTGTAGATATACTAGGAATAGTATTTGGATCAAGCAACCATAGGAAAAAAAAAAAAACAATGGGAGAAAATCCTTCAGGAAATAAGAGATATATGCATATTTTGGAAGTCATATAAGCTGTTATATAATAAAAAAGTGTATTTGATAAATTCTATTTTATTAGGTAAGTTAACATATGTAGCAAGTACTTATATGATACTGGCTAATTATGAAAAAGAAATAATGTCTATTATATTTTCGTTCATATTGGGGTCTAAAGTAAATCCAGTTAGAAGGGGAATTCTGTATGTAAAGGAAGAAGAAGGAGGGTTGGGGTTTTATAAATCCTATTGCTCATGTGGTATCATTGAATTTGTATAAGTCCTTAGTAAGTTATAAATAAGAAAATAGGAATCTGACAGAATACATTTTGTATGACAAATATAAGTGTTTTGGGGAAAAATGGAGACAGGGAAAAGGTCGAAAAGTTATATGAATGAAGATGTTAAGGAATATCAAAATAATTTTTTATTGAAGTTAAAAGTGAGCATAAAAATAGGAAATATGTCATTTGAATATTATGAAGGAACATTATTTTATCCCTCCTTGGAAACATTTAGAGAATGAAAAAATAAAGTGATTAAAATGAGATGTATGTGGTGTAAACATATATGAATGCAAAGATTTTCTGTGTAGATTATCAATAGGTAAACTACCTGTTAAGGTTAAATGCCTTATAAAAGAAAATAAGAAAGGATATGTATTCATTGTGAGATACTTGAAACAACAGAGCATGTGTTTTTAAAATGTTCTAAAGTAAATAATTCATGGGAAGAAATATGTAAAAATAAAATGCTGAAAAGTTTTGAAAAGATAGAACATTTAAACATGGACATGTCTGAATATGGATATTATGGTAATAAAAAAAAAACAAACAAAAATAAGTGAAGAAAATTGCTAGAACAATATTTTATATTTTATGGACATTATGAATTGAGAGTCTTAATGAAATAAAGATGAATGGAAACTGGATATTAGCAGAAATTCTAAAGAAAATATGGTTTTGACTTTGAAAAAAGGGTAGCGGAGTGCTTATTAATATATAATTGCTTTGTAATATATAAAAAAGTAAATAATTGTAAAGTAAATAAAATATATAATATCTATTATGTAAATAATGTATATAAGTGTTGATTATCAATAAAGAACCCTTTCTCCTTTTGTTGTGAAGGGGAACTTTCTGCTGCTCCTCTTCTTGTTTCTATTCCTGATATTGGGGCTGCTAGGAGAAGCTGTGTAGTAATGGAGGGAGAAGAGTTTTTTTTTTGTTTTGTTTTTGATAATAAGCAGAGTGGTTCTATCAGTTGAACAGAAAACTGTTGAAAAGCAAGTGGATAATACAAATAATCAGCATAGAGCTGACTTTAAACCTCAGGTTTTTGAAGAAGTTGTTGGAACTGAAATTTCTTTTGGAAGTTTGCCTGATGAAAAACTGGTTGGTTTACTGAGCAAAGGTAATCTTAGGGAAAAGTCTGAGATTTCATGGTCAGATATGATGGAAACAATTTTCTGAATGGACTGTGAATTGGGTGGAAAGGAAAGAAATTGTGAGTTGGATGGTCATGAGGTTACAGGTGAGATAAAATCTGGAAAAGTATATGCTGATGCAGTTAGAAGAACAAAAGATACTGTAAACTTTATTAAAAAGAAGAAAAAGGTATGTTGTTTGGATACAAAAGAAGAAATAATAGATATTTTATGTAGGATAATTTGGTGTTACCTTTGGGTTTTAAAGCAAAAGATGTTAGATCCTTGATTCATCTGGTGAAATAGACATTTTGTGACTTAATGTTTGAGACTTAAGACTTAATGGAAAGACATTTGTTTAATTGTGAAAAAAGGACTATTACCTGTGGAATGAATTTATATTTTCCAGACAAGGGACTTGATTAAAGAAAAAGTGTTTATTCAGTTTTGCACTGATGAGATTCAGTTAAAAGATTTAAAAAAATATTTTTCATTTATATGTTTTTCAGTTACTGACATTGTGAAAGCTAAAGATGATAGACATATTTGGAATGGGGGCATGGATATTATTTGAAAATATGAAAAGGATGTAATAAGGCATTTGCCAAGTGTTATACATATAGATGGTAAAAGAGGAACAATTAGGTATATGGGACAGCCAAAAGCTTTTTCTTGTGCAAATTTCAATCTTATGATAAATGACTGTACAAAATAAGATATGATCAATGCAGGGAAATGGTTATATGATGAATAAGTGTAGAAAGGGATGTAGAATATGTAAAAGTGATTTTGGTTTGATTGTAAAAACAATAAACTGTATAATTTATGCAGGATGATCAAGAAAGTACTGTAATGTTTGAAAGTAATAAGGAAGTAGGGGAAGGGAGAGCAATGTTAATGAAAAAGATGAAGAAGATAAAAGATTACTTAGATAAATTTGTTATATTTCAGAAGGATAAATTTAACTGTTCTGAGAGTGCTGAAATGTAAAAAAAATTCAAAGTGATAAGTCAAATGTTTATGAAGGTAGTATAAAGGATATTAGGAAAATAAATTTGATATGTGGTAAGGTAAGGGTGAGGAAAAGATTTAAAATATATAGCTAAAGATTAAAAAGAAAGGTAAGGAGTAGACTTTGGATGTATTTCAATTAATGAACATAGTGAAAATCTGATTCTGAGTATCAAGGAAAAGCTGTACACAAACTCAGAAATATTTCCCTTAAACTTAAAAATAATGTCTGAAAAGTAATATTTTCAGAGTCCTTTCAGTAAACGTGAATAGTATTATTAATGTTGAAAGATGTATAGGATACTGGAATAGTGTGCTAAATATGATATAGATATAGTTTTTATAGAAGATGTAAGACTCCTGACAAGTGAAGAAAGGTTGCAAACAGAAAAATTGTGGGGTAGAAAATGAATATGGAATATAGGCAGTGAATGTTGTTCTGGGGTGGCTGCACTCTGTATAAACAGTTAAATATTAGATGTAACAGTGGCAAGGATGGGAAGGTTAACTGTTGTGGATATGATGTGAAGAGAATATGTTTATAGAATTATTTGCATATACAAATGACAAGTAAGGATAGAATCTGTTTAATCAAATATTAGATAATATGGTAGTTAACAAAAATTATTATTGCAGGGAACATTAATTGTGATTTAAGGGGGAAATCTAAAAAGAAAGAGAAAAATGTTAAAAATACAAACAGTGATAAAATTTGGCAAGTTAGCTGTGTGGAATAAAAGTCAATGGATTTATAGAAGATGTGCATTTGGATCTGAAATTGATTGTTTTGTACTATTGGAAGGTTTGGCTGTAGCAAACGGTGATATAGTAGTGACAGTTTTTTTCTGATCATTAATCAATACGGATGGAGGTAATGAAAATCAATATGGATGGAGATGATGAAATGGAATCTAAAGAATAAATGAGAAATTAAGGGATGAATTTGGAGAGTGGAAAGCAGTGAATTTATGAGAGGATCATATAATCATGAAAAACTTTTATAAAAACTGGTCTGAATCGCAGAATAAATTTAAAAAGAAGTATAACACATGTTCTCTCAATGGCAGGATGATGTAAGAATAGAAAAATAAAGTGAAGTGTTGAAAGATATATAGAAATGGATTGGAGAATTTTGGAGGAGAATACAAAAGAGTATTATGGTATGGAAAAGACAATATATAAAAGAAATTGAGGAAAAAATAAGACATTACTGTTTAAACAGAGATGGTATTTACAAAGGGAAATGAAGGAGGCATCTACATATTTGGGTAAAATAGCAAAGGAGGATATTAGTATAATGAAGGGAATTCAAATGTAAAAGAAGATGTAAAAGAACAAAAGAGCAAATTATGAGCATAGACAATATATATAAGAATATAAAGAAAGAAATTATGAGAGTTAAAGTAAAAACAAAAATCAAGAATAAGTTAAGGAAGAATTTGAAAAATAAATGATTGTTAGTGAATTGGATGATGCATTTATGAAAGCAAATGATTCAATATCAGTTCCAGATGGTATAGAGTATGGACTGTAGAAGAAATGACTGTATTGGCAAAGAGAGTGTTTTGTAACATTTTGAATGAATGAAAGAAAGGTTTGTTTATGAAGAGTTATGTGGTAGGATATCAAAATGTATATGGAAAAAATATGAAAAGAATGAAACAAAAATTAAAGACCTAGAACATTAAATAATACAAATTATAACATTTTCTAAGAATAATATAGGGGATAATGGAAGGAAGGATGAAGGACACTCTGGCAGAAAGTATATAAGGTTAAAAAGGAGGCGAAGGGATACCAGGAATTATTATTGGTGGCTTGAGACATTGTGAATAATATAAGTAAAAGTGAAGATGGGAAACCTACAGTAGGTGATATTTGTAAGTAATTTGATATAATAAGCCATGACATTTTGTGGGATGTTTTAGAAATGTATGGAATAGATATGTCAACATATCAAAATAATAGAGCAAGAATGTTTGTAAATGGGTGGTTTCATAAAGAACTATGCACAAATTGTGGTATAACACAAGGATGGAGAGTATGATAAAAGAAATGAAAGAAATATGTATTATGTGGAGGACTTATAGATTAACATTCAAGAAAAAGGTTTTAATAGGAAAAATACCATATATGTCAAATGGTGTTATAATCCCCCAGAAAATGTGGAAACATGTGAAATTAGTGTTTTCTTTCATATCAGGTTCAAGATTAAACACAGTAAAAATGGGTATGTTGTATATGAATGAAGAAGGGGGATTAGAGTTACTAAAAACAGTTGTTTATTCTGCTTCTTTAAACTTGTATAGAGTACTAAAGTGGGTAAATGAAGAAAATGAGAAATGTATATTGAAAATATTTAAATACAGGTACAAAAAATGTATGAGATGATGAGAGTACAAAAAAGAAAGAAATATATAAATGTAGAAATTAAAAATTATCAAGAAAAAATATTAATATGGAAAAGGAAATTTGATGATATAGGGAAGAATTGAAGGATAAGATATAATAATGTGATGAAACAATCCCCCGGATTCATCAAGCAGCCATGCATGAATAATTTATTCCTACACGGCAGGGACTGTTCCTGTTCAGCATGACAGTGTGCATGCATATGCATGAAGGCATGCTGCCATGCTGTAAAACGGACATGGTTTCATGTATGAGTGCAGGGGGCGTATCTGAGAGCAGAGCTCTCACAATACACATGTCCCCTGCACTCCAGAGTTGGTGTTTGGCAATTTAAGATGAGCGAGAATGCTCCTAACACCCTCAACCCATCAGGGTAAGTAATCTGGTCAAAGCCATAAGGGACAATCATCCTTACCAAGCCAAAAGTTGATAGAATAACAGATTTAGCATAAGTACATAGCACACACTCCCAACCCGTCAGAGTAAGGAATGTGGACAAAACCATAAGGGACAATCATCCCACAAAGCAGAAAGTTGACGGAATAACAGGTTCAGCATTAGCATGGATATTATGAAGGGTACAAATAAAAAAAAAACACAACAAATACATTTTTTATACATGCAATACAGTTTAAGTTTAGCTGTGTGGGTATGCCCTTTGTTTAGCTATGCTAAACAGCATGATAAGTTAAAAAGCAATAGACGTCCAGCATAAGCATGAATGCAGTAGTGTAGAGGTTAGAGCATATGCCTTGCATGTAGGCATTCACAGTTCAAACCTCACAAAAACCATTTCCATTTTGTATGTGTAAACATTAAAATTTTAATTTCTTGCATATTTATGTAAGAAGTAACTGATTTTTCTCACCCAGAGTAGTGTATTAGGTCCAGATGTGAGGTGTCAGTGTAATAAATTAGTGGAACCCCCATATAAACACAAGTGCCCCATACAGTATAGTCACACAGCACATTGGGGGATGTCACGGAAGGTAAATAAATCTAATATTATGTAATGAATGATGAATCAATCCCATACAGGTGGTAGAACAATATAATCAAATATAAGTAATGCTAAGTATTGCACAGCTATGTTAAGCGGATGTAAGCATTGTGTACATATGAATACTAAGCAATGGGTAGCCTAGCTAAGTGGATTTGCCCACTGCTAAGCAATGCTGAACCTACCCCTTTAAGCACTGCCAACTTTAGCTAAGCAGGTTTGCCTGCAGCTTAGCTTAGTTCAGCATTTTCTAAACCATCCAATCATGGCAAAGGGCAGGAAATCAGCTGTATTTAAACCTCGCAGGTGGGAATACAGCTTATAACTGGTTGTAGCTCTCCACTGTAGCTGTATGGCAGGAGTTGGAGAGGGCATGGGCTTCCAGGCTCAGCGCTGGGGCATACAGGAGTCCAAGGTCATGGTAGGACTCCTGGTAAAAAAACATGACATGAGACTGCTGCAGGACCAGTACCAGGGCTCCCAATATAAAGTGGAAGCCTGGGAAAGTCTCACCCATGATCTCACCAGTGCCACTGGTATCCCTTGGACTGGTGAGCAGGTCCAGCACCACTATGCTGACTTGAAACAGAGGAAGAGGGAGCTTTTAGAACAGTGGGTCCAAGAAACAAGAGACAGGGGAGATGTTCCAGCAGTGTGTAAGTATTCATAGCAATAATTGTTTACCAAAGTCCAGCCTGTGTATGTGATGGATAGGTATGCATAAATGTTTCTCTATTTTCATTACAGCTGCAGCTGAGTGACTGTGAACCAGGAAGCCCATGCCAGCAGGTTGCAAAGGCTGCATCGCGAGGCTGGTGAGTAACAATCCTGCTTGTAGTAGTCATACCAAATAAATATAAAGGAGTAAAATGTCACCTGGCACTATAAACATGTGTATGGTTTCCATTGACTAAACCAGACAATATGACAGTAATAGTCCCATATAGGTCATATTTAAATAAAACTGTAACTGCCTGGCAATAAAGTTCTAAATCCTGGACTGGTTGTGTTTACTCTGGTATTGTATGGCCTCACATGTTGCATTCACTAAGATCTGGTATGTGAATAGTACTGTTGTGTCAACTGTTTCTCACACTGTGCTACATAAAAAATATGTCTAGGCATGTCTGTATAAAAATGTTGTAACTACAAGGGCAGATTGCATAACCAAGAGAGACTTAGACAGAAAACACTTAAGGAAAAAGCAGTACTTTCTAAATAGCTCACTCTGATGAAACACAACTTGTATTTTTAGCACACACAGACATGGTTCGAATCCCAGCAGCGATCATAAGCTGCATGCATAATCATACCTCTCAAATGTACAAATTTATGCAGAATGTTCAGATATTTGCCTCATATTTTTGGCCTCCTTCTCTCCCACCATATCTGCAACAATAATCTAAACACACAAATCAATGGGTATGTTTTTCACCAAACCTACGGTTGGGGCATATGTCCTATTGTTCAATAAATATTGAAATGTGGTACTAATAATGTTCCATGCTGAAATACTATCATTGGTGGCCTGTTGCTATCACTGTAACCTACATGCCATTGTAATGGCCACTGTGGTTCCATATATGCATGTGTTCTGTTTGCTATGCAGCTGTTCCAAATCTATTGTTTTGGGTTAATGGGAATATCTATGCATGCTGTTATAACTAATCCTGGATTGTGTTGACTATTACTAACCCACATATGTTCTAAAACTGTAACACCATAGCATATTTGGGAAGGCTGTTCCCAGTGGACCCACCTCTCCCACCTCATCTGGCCATGGCACCAGTCCCCAGCATATCTAGTACCCATCCTGGGACCTACTCATCTACTGGTCCTGCACCACCTTTTGGTGGAACCACCCCATGTCCAGGATTTGGTGCATAGCAAGCTCCAAAAGGAGTTTGGAGATCTGCTACTCCAGCTTGAGGGTTGTGTGGTGCAATTAGAGGGTCAACCGGCCCCTCCTGCTCAGCCCCCAGCACAGCCACCTTCAGGGTCATGAAGGTGCAGTGGTGACTGCCCATGGGTGGGGACCTCAGTCCCACTGTTTCCATTTGGGGGCTCATGGGCTTCCGATTTCCAAACACCCCTCCCCGTCCAAGGTGTTTACCCTCCACATGTGTCATATACTGCTGCTGTATGCTGTCCTATCCATCTTGCCTGTCTTCCTGCCCAGCCTACCTTCCCAAATATACCTACTATTCTTCCCCAACATCCCACTCTCACCTTAAAAAAAAAGGGCAATCTGTTCCCCCCAAAAAAATTATGCCCCATACATAGCTGTCCATTTCACACCCATGTCCACTGGACACATGTAATCTGGTCTAATTGGCTTCACAACACATTATTGTTGTCCTCACCCCTCTCTCAGAGCTTTGAGTGTCCAAATATACCTCCAAATTCAGTATATATGCACAGCTATTGCTGTAGAAGAAATGGACAGATATGGACCTTCCCTACACCTGTGCTGCACATCCCTAGCTACTTTCCCTATTGTCTTTCCCTCTGTGTGCTCCCTTTTTCATCAATTTCCTATCACCCCTTTTTTCTTTTCTTTTAAAAAAATTAGCACAGGGGTAAGCTGGAGTAAGCACTTTTAAGCAGTAGTAAGTGGGATTAAGCCTGTTTGTGCGATGCTAAGCAATGCCTAGACAGATTAAGCACTTTTAGGCTAACTGTCTGTAAGCATATTTAACCAGAAGTTAGCATTGCTTACTGCCATGTAAACCAGCACAAACCCATTTACAACTGTTTAAAAATGCCTTAATCACTCTGCATCCAACAGCCCTTGTTCTGCCCAACAACAAAAAAATCAGTCCTTGTAAGTCTCAAACCCAGGACCCTGGGTACCATTGTCATAGCAATTTGCCACTAAGCCATCTTAGCTGCGAATATGTGTGATGTTTTCTCAAAAAAATCATGCAGCACAGCCATTCAACAGTAGGAAAAATGTATTTATATACGTATATGTGTGTATATATATATATATATATATATATATATATATATATATATATATATTTATATGTATATATGCAGACATACATGGCTATCTATATCTATACATCTCTTTCTCTCTCTCTCTCTCTATATATATATATATATATATATATATATATATATATATATATGTGTGTGTGTGTGTGTGTGTGTGTGTGTGTGTGTGTGTGTACCTAGTGCATTCAGACATTGGATCTACACTCTGAACCTCTCACTGCAAAACATCTGACAAGCTTTGGCCGGCTAAGAACTAGCTGTATTCAACTGGACGTATAAGAGAATTTAAGTACCTTTATCTGCACTTTTTTTCCAAAAATACAGTATTTAAATTGATTTTAACTGTGTTGCAGGAATATTAACTGAACTGGAAGTTAGTCAGAGTTTGCTGAATTTTGTTATTTGCTAGTAATTACAGGTGTGGGGGTAGCCACATTCTTTGATTTCCTGTCCTTGCCTATTTAAGTGGTACAGTGTGAAATATTTTCTGCTTAAAAACCTCAGCTTTGGCCGGCTAAGAACTAGCTGTATTCAACTGGACGTATAAGAGAATTTAAGTACCTTTATCTGCACTTTTTTTTCAAAAAATACAGTATTTAAATTGATTTTAACTGTGTTGCAGGAATATTAACTGAACTGGAAGTTTTGACTCTGCTCTTCAGTTACTCCTACCCACCTGTTTTTGTTTTGGTGTTAATTTTAGTGGCCTAGAAACTGCCCACACCTCTTGTAAATTTGTGTTTGGATACTCCTTCTGGGCCCATCTCATTTGCTCACTCAACTGAGTGCAGTGAGATCATATTCTGATTTCAGGCACTCCTACTGTGTACAAAGAGAGCATCTGGGAAACAGAAAAAAATTAAGCTTGTTTCCTGCCTTTCCTATTAAGTGGTATAGACTATTTGTAGGCTTCTGAGCCCCCAAGCCCTTCTGTGTTGGAGGGAAGCCTTCTAGCTTAGTTTTTTTTTCTTATAACTAGCCAGTTTTCTAGTTTCAGCACTCAAATCTGTTTCTTTGATCTCAGCACTTGTTCAGAAAAAAAAAAATCATCTGCTTTTACTGTACTTGTGATTCTACCTACTTTATTTTACTTTTGCATCATCTTAAAAGTACTCAATTGCATTTATTACTGCTTGGTGTAACTCATTCTAAGCCTTTTGGTTTAAACACTTGGGCTTCGGACCAGTTGTTTTGCACTGAGAGGGTTTGTGGTCTGCACTGTAGTGGCAGAACAGGTAGCTTACATCCTTCTAGGTTGGGAACTGCTGATTGAGGGCTCAGTGTCTGTTATTCTAAAAGTGTATTCATTCTGGTTTAAGCACTTGGGCTTTCAGGCCAGTTATTTTACATTAAGAGGGTTCGTGGTCTGCACTCTTGTGGGAGGAGAGGCTGGACTCTGCCCTTCTGAGCTGGGAATTTCTGGTTAAAGGCTTATAGTGCATGCATATCTGAACTGCTTCTTACTGAAGTTGGTGCGCCTTGTTTGCTGTGGCATAGACTGGATTCGGGCCTGCTGGATCTAGCTTTGTTTGTGTAACTTGAGCACTAATCCAGGCATTCTCTAAAGTATTCAATTGTATTTATTACTGCTTGGTAGTAACTTGATTAAAGTGTAGCTAGCATTCTAAGTCTTTTGGATTAAGCACTTGGGCTTTGGACCAGTTGTTTTACATTAGGAAGGTTTGTGGCATGCACTGTGGTGGCAGGACAGGTAGCTTTCATCCTTCTAAGTTGGGAACTGCTGATTGAGAGCCCAGTGTCTGTTATTCTTAAAGTGTATTAGTTCTGATTTAAGCACTTGGGCTTCAGGCCAGTTATTTTACATTAAGAAGGTTCGTGGTCTGCACTCTTGTGGGAGAAGAGGCTGGACTCTGCCCTCCTGAGCTGGGAATTTCTGGTTAAAGGTTTATAGTGCCTGAATATTTGAACTGTATCTTACTGAAATTGGTACACCTTGTTTGCTATAGCATAGACTAGATCCAGGCCTGCTGAATCTAGCTTTGTTTATATGCTTGTTGTTTGTTTGCTTGTTATTTCCCTGGAACACTAATTCCACCTAATACACGGCTTCTCAGCTTCTGTGGATCACTAGTGATATCTGCATTGCTTACTGTACTTATTTCCTTGTTTCACTTGAAAGAAAGTTACTGTTTGTCGTTTTGCATTTAAGTTACCTGTAACACATTGCACTTAAGTTACCTGGCACTTGCTCACTAAAGCAATTATATAAGTCAGCACTAAAAATTAAAAGCACTACACCCTCACTCCCCACTGGCCCTTGTTTTCAATTATAAAGGAATTCCCAATATTATTCTAGCATGTCCAAAGGTCAGTTGTCAATCTCCTCTCCGGTCCAGCTGGTGAATCTGGGAATCTTGAGGCAATGTTACAACTGCCTCATGTACACAGACAACCCTCTCCTCCTCCCAACAAATTCCAACACATGTGAGAGATGCAACCATATAGCCAAACTGGAGGCTAAGCTCTCTCAACTCAGTACTGGCATAACCAGTCAGGAGGAGAAGGAAACCACACTCACTACAATTCCAGTCTCACATAGGCCTAACACGACAGCAAACCAAACACATAATCACACAAAAACATACTCGGAGGCTCTAAATAAAGATCTGCCTAAGCAGCAGAGACCTCCAAAGCAGACACCCAAGCAACCGCTACCCCAAAACAAAGCACATGCAACACATATCTCACAAAGCCAGTGTGCCGAACAGTCACAGCCCTTAAGACTAAAAAACACACCTGATACACTTGTAATAGGTGACTCTATCATCAGGCACACTGACGTCCCGCTCACCAGGCTGAACAAGGAGAGGGTCATGGTGAGCAGCCTGTCGGGCACTAGGATCCGCCACATAATACAAGCACTCAGGTCACTCCAAGGCAAGTACAAATATAACTCAGTCATTGGCCATGCTGGTGTGAATGACCTGAGACGTACCTCCCTGGACTACATGAAAAGAGACATAGAGGAGCTCTCTGAGCATGTAGCCCAGACTGGTATGACCCTGACCTTGTGTAGCATCTTACCCTCACCAAAAATGATGCCACAATATGAAGACAAGATGATCAATTTCAACAATTGGCTTAACTACTGGTGTCATTCAAAGGGAACCAATGCCTGGCAGCTTAGGATGATATGCTCGACAAGCCACGATGCTTCGCTAGGGATGGCTTGCACCTGTCACCCTGGGCTTTTGGATATTGGCAAAGGCTCTTGCTACCCCATAGTGCATTTTTAGGCAAGGCTCAAAGACAAACCCACATCCATAGGTATCACAAGGGATAAGAAACTAAGAGTAATGCTACTCAATGCCAGAAGTCTAAACCTCAAGATGCACTCGAAACTCTCCTTAGCATGGAGAAGATCGATATCTGTGCAGTAACAAAAACCTGGTTCAGGGCTCCAGAGAGCACCCCAGCACTACCAGGTTATACCTCATACCATGCTTTTCCCCAAAACTTGGACGAACCACAAAAGGAGGGGAGTATCGATATTCATCAAAGATACCCACACCTCCAGGTTGGTGGCAAAGCACGAAGCATCAGAGACTATCCATGTGCAACTAACAGTGGGTAAAACTTCCTTCCAGTTTATAGCCTGCTACAGACCACCCTCCCAAACCCAGGAACCCCACTCGGCCTTCCTGAGAACACTGGAAAATATGAAGGTCTCTCCAAACACCATTATATTGGGCGACTTCAACTACCCAAACATAGACTGGGAGCATTACTCTAGCTCCAACACCCTAGCCCAAAGGTTCCTAGAATTTATAAACTCAAATGCTATGGAACAACTTGTTACCACTCCCACAAGAGGAAAACATACTGGACCTGATCATCACCAACATGGGGACTCTATGCTCCAGACCAGAAGTGTATCCCTCACTGGTAAGATCAGACCATAAACTAATCTCACTGGATATTCACATCCCGACCCCACCCCTGCCCAGAAAACCACAGTGAAAAACTTCTCTAAAGCAAATTTCACACTCCTCAAAATCGAGGTGGAATCCTTCAAAGCCCCCAGGCCTGTGGAAAATACGGCCCAGACTGCAGAATCCTTTATAAACGCATTCTATGAACACCTTCAGGAATGCATGGATCATGCAATCCCAAATAAAACCAAGACCCAATCCTCCAAAGGCAGACGTCCTGTCTGGTGGACTCCAGCCATAAACAAACTATACAATAGAAGGAGGAAGCTACTAAATGATAGAGCAAAATCCCAAAAAGGGAAGGCATCACTGATCAGTATTAGCAAAAAACTACGGGCACTCATAAAACTGTCTAAGGCAAGCTTTGAGAGAAAAATTGCACAGGACACTAAGGATAATCAAGGCTTTCTTTAGTTATGTTAGGAACCTGGGTGGGAATTCCCAGATATGTTCAGAATTAGTCTAAAATGACAAAAAATACACCGAACCCACAGACATTGCCAACATCCTAGCTGACAGGTTCAGTGCAAACCCCCCACCAAAAGGGCAAATATCTATCCCAGCAGAGTACTGCCCCCCTGTCATCTCAGATGCTCAGGTAAGTGCCTCCCTCTCCAAAGCAAAAAACACAGCATCAATGGGACCAGGCGGTGTCCCGGCTGCCCTACATGAACTCAAGAAGAGCTAAACCCAAACATAAAACTACTGTTCAATCTCAGCCTTACTACAGGATATGTGCCCAAAGAGTGGCGTACAGCAACAGTGGTCCCTCTCCATAAAGGTGGTGCCTCAACGGATCCTGGAAACTATCACCCCATAAACCTGACTAGCTTGGTCTGCAAAGCTATGGAAAGGATCATCATGGACCTCATAAATAAAGATATTGGGGACCTACAGACACTGGATCCTACCCAGTTTGGCTTTGTTAAGGGCAGATCCTGCCTCTTAAACCTGGTTGATTTCTTTGAAACAGTCACCAAGGCCATTGACGAGGGGAAGGTGGTCCACACAGCCTATCTGGACCTCGCAAAAACCTTCGATACAATACCCCACTTGGGCATTATAGATAAGCTCACCAGCTTAAATATAAACCCCTATGTCACTAGATGGATTGCAAACTGGCTCAAGGACAGAACCCACATGGTTAGAATTGCTGGAGCCATGTCAGACTCCAAACCAGTTACAAGTGGTGTCCCACAAGGCTCAGTCCTGGGACCTCTCTTGTTCGGTATATATTTCTCGGAGGTACAGGCCAACATGGAAGGACTGTGGCTGACCAAGTTCACAGATGACTGCAAACTGGGTGCCATAATCGACTCTCCAGCCGACACAAGCATCCTCCAAAAGGGCCTCATAGAAACAGACAACTGGTGCCAGAGCCATGGCCTCAAGCTAAATGCCAAAAAGTGTATAGTCATCCCCTTTGGCAAAAACAAAGTGCCCACAAATTACCACATAGGTGGTAATCCATTAAGTACAGAATAAATAATTAGGGACCTGGGGACCCAAGTTGATAGCAATCTCTCATTTGACAACCACGTGGCCAAAGTGGTTAGAAAAACATTTTATATAACCCACCTAATCATGAAGGGATTCACATCTAGATCAGGGGAGGTTATCGTGCCTCTTTACTCATCCCTCATCAGGCCCATAATTGAGTACAATGCCCCTTTTGGGATGTACCTTACCAGACACCTGCAGCAACTGGAAAGACCCCAAAAGTACCTCACCAAGAGGATAAAATGGCTCAAACAGATGCCATATGCTGCCCGGTTAAAGAAACTCCAGCTCTACTCAGTGGCATACCGCCTGTTCAGAGGCGATCTGTGCCTGACGTATAAAGCCATGTCCAACCATGCTGCACCTCAGAAAATCCTAATCTCATCGAGCTACACGCTCAAGAGACTTGAACCTCAACACTGAAATAAATAGGACATGCTGGAGGGACAGATTCATAACCCAGAGGCTCCCTTCACTCTGGAATAAAATCCCAGTCCAGGTTATGCAGAGTCCCTCATTGACTCTCTTCAAGAGGAATCTTGATGAGTGGATGGGAGATCGTAGGTTTACCTCGGGTATCACTTCTGTGTCACTGTTAGACAGAGGCACAGTATACTAACCTCGAAAAAGGGCATAGCAAAATAAATTTAAAATGGGTGGTGAAAGCCAAACACATTCTGGCTAGGCTTATAAATGCCCTAGGGCAGATAGCCTAGTATGAACCTATGAACCTATGAACCTATGAAATGGGGGTAAAGGGGCCCAAAATAGGTACCTCTTGTAATTATTGCCATTATGCTTTCCTCACAGCTGAACTGTTCTGCCTTGCAACAAAATAACCGGCCCTTGCAAGACTTGAACCCAGGATCTTGCACAACATAGCTACAGCAAGTTACCACTAAGTCATAAGATGATGGGATGATTTCTTGATCATATCATCCAGATGTCTCTAACATATCATGCAGAACATTCAGTCTACTATAGGGAATGTACAATGTGGAAGCACTAAACATTCTATTGATACATACACAAACACACACACACACACACACACATATATATATATACATATATATATATATATATATATATATATATATATATATATATAAATATATAAATACTTTAATATATGAAGAGAGTATATACAGAAGGTGCACAAAATATCAAACAGCCATTATTCCTACAGTTGCCGCCTTTTCAAATGGCCAGTGTCTGATTCTTTCCTATAAATGAGAATTATTGCATGAACCATATACCCACACACAATGCAAAGGATATGACACCACACACAGTTTGCATACATATAAATGTTTATTTGTGTTCTATTTCAGTTGTTTATGCCATTTCTTATAGCATTTAGATGTTTGAAATACATAACTTATTAATGCAACTCTCAAAGAAAACATATGATACAGTAATCTGCAAAACATAACATACTTTACTGTCTAGGCTAAAGCCTTGAAGTAGTACAACAGTAAAAGACACACTTGCCTAGAAGATAAGAATCAATCAACACTTAATTACAGATGTAGTTCAACAGCCTCAAATTGCATTCTGTAGTCAACCCCCAGGGGGAAAAGTATCAATTGTCACAATGTAAATATATCCATTACATAACAATGCTTAACTTAAAATGTCACTATCACACTGACAATCAGAACTGTGTGCAAGACAGTAAGCTCTAACCCGCCACTGTTCCCATGGTGAAACATATGAAAATGTACAGCCATATACCTTTATGTTTCTTATTACTGATATTCCTCACATGTTGTAACAGCCTAGGTTAAAAACATTTAATACCCCTACCCCACAAAATGTCTTACAAGGGCATATAACAGTGTTCTTTATACACAGACCTCCACACTGTACAGGGTCACACATATTTTGTCCAGCTGTAGCCCTCATATATATAGACCCTACCCCACAACTTGTGTGGGAGTCCACAACATTACTGGAATGATAGCAGGAATGTCAGCACTAAATAATGATAGACCATACCTATCAACCTCTTACTGCATGAGATCTGGACAAAGTCTGGTATATCTGTGGAGGGCAGAGGCTAAAACACAGGGCCATATTTGAAATACTGCTGTTATACAGTGTGAAAGTTGCTGGTGTTACAGGAGTAGTTGCAACATACCCTTACTCAGGAATATGAAGTCAGAAACAGAAATGGATGTTGCTATGTACTGATAGCAATCAACAGAGAGAATGACACCAATATGTCAGGGACAAGACCTGTGTGGGGAACAGACAAAACCTAACAGCCAATCCTCTGGACATCATGTGGATAGGCCCACAGTTGAGAGCTATGCAGACTGCATTCCATGCAAAACTAGCATGTACACACAGACCCTGTAAAACTATCAGTTTTCAATGGATATAACAACAATAGTCACACACTGTTCCTAGGTCTGGAACCTTATACAAACACATAGTTGGCCTGTGTCCACAAGTCCTGTTGTAAGAGGTATTCCTACCTGCTGTCTGTAACACTGCTGCCCCCACACATGAAGGATGTCTTCCATACAGGAACGGTAAAGGGACAATGCCCGCATGATGTAGTTATTTATAGCAGTGGGTTGGTATGACATTGGCTGTTGGAAGAACTACACAGCTGCCTGCATGCAATTAGCAAGTGAGGAACAGCCATTGGTGCAGAGGCCATCACCTGAACATTTGCATCACCTACAGAAGCCATGCTTCAACCTATTCAAACAAGCTCGAGCCCAGTAGTGGAGAGAGAGAGAGAGAGAGAGAGAGAGAGAGAGAGAGAGAGAGAGAGAGAGAGAGAGACCAAAAAAAAAAAACACATAAACAAAACCTCAAAATAAGAAATAAGAAACAAGAAGACATCCTGTACACAGAAGGAACCTGAAGATAAACCAGGTATGTGAAACATGTACGTATGTAATTGAATATAGTACTTGGTATGTAATAATGGGATAGATGATTATGAAAGATGTATATGTGTCATCAATACTTGCTGTAATGATGTCCTGCTGAACAAATACTATGGACATAGCATCTGGCTCTGTCAGCAGTGGGCCATACCTATCAACTGTGCAGATCTTCACAGACTGTTAAGATTTAGCCATCATAGTGTTTGTTCTGTTCCTGCTGGGGTGCCTTCTGTGTGAAGTCTGCATGTCCTCCCTGTGGTCGGGTGGGTTTCCTCCAGGTTCTCTGGTTTCCTCCCACATCCCAAAGACATGCTGTAGGTGGATTGGACACTCTAAATTGGCCCTAGGCGTGAGTGCATGCATGTGTGTGCCATCTGTGGAAGGTTGGGCACCAGGCTGGCAACTCAACACCATAAAACTCCACTGCCAATCATAAGTGGACAGGTGGTCCACTGTGGCAACCCCTAACTGGGAAAAGCCAAAAGAAGAAGAAGAAGTGTTTGTTCTGTTCCTCCAAACATCTATATTAGTCTGGCAAATAGCTGAAGGTGGAAGTAATGAAGTCATGACAGTCACATGAGTTTCAGATCCCACCACCTTCAGAACAGTCATGGTAATGCAAAATGTATCATGCTACAAACTTCATAGGTTTGTAATAGGCATATCTATGATCTGTCCCTATATATCCCCTCTAATGTTAGGCTTTGTCCACATGTGATGCTCTAAGAGGTGGATAGGTTGGGTCACAGCTGAGGAGCCTGACACACCCCGGAAAAGGACAGCTCAGATATGGCAACCACTAGAGTGTCTGTCAAACAGTTGTGTCTGAGCCACTGCTAGGTCAGTTAATGGGATGTTGCCCATATCCATATGTTACCTGTGAATATGAGTATTATACATGTTTGTATTGTAAATCTAGGATACCTATATAGGGCATGAGCATAGTAAAGCACTGTTGCAGATGTGTATGTTAAACTGCATATGATATATTGAATTAATAACATTCAACTGCACAGTGATCTTCTGGATAATGTTCACAGTTGTGTACAGATATCTGTAGCCACGTACACATATGCTTGCGTTATGGCAGCCATATTAATACTTTATCACAATTGACTTCCCTATTTTGTCACCCAGTGATGTGGACCAATGACCAGAAGTCCTGGTATAACAGGTTGAGATGTATGACTGAGCTGCAAGACTGTAAATACAGTGTGCCATAATGACATAGAATACAAATGTGTACCAGGTATCCCCTGAGCATGTGTATATATGCGTATGTTCAGCTGAAAGGCACAGAAATAATAACATGGGTCACAAGCAGTTCGGAAAATAGGATGTGCATGTTGCACATGTGTGTAATATCACTGTCACTGCATACAACAAAATAAAATGTGCACTGCTAATGATTGTTGCATTGCCATGACACTGATATGGGTAATACAGTAGGCATTCTTATCACGTAGTAATCAGAGAAGTGCACAACTGTGATATGACCCACTGTCCATGCTTATCACTAACAGCTATATCAACACCCATATACACTGGCTATCAAAGTGTACACACCCCTGTTGGAATGCCAGGTTTATGTGTTGCATGCCAATGAGACCACAGAAAGTCAAATGTGACCCATAACCTCTACAATTTGATTGAAAAAGAAACAAAGCTGTTTCCTGGAAGGTGAGCAACCATTGCTAAGTGAAGATGTGATATGATGTTAGAGTACAAACCAAGACAAATGGATGCTGTAATCAACTCAGCAGGTGTTTACACAACATATCAGTGTAAGGGTGTGCATAAACATTCAACTGTCTTACTGTACTGAGCATTAATTCCCATATGTTTCTGCAGGACAGGTTGTTATCTTCCCAACTGAACTGAGCAGGCTATAGGACACATCACAGGTGGGGATTTTGTTGACGTGTGCTTTTGTAGGGTGTATACTCCACTATTACAATGGCCACTGTTCCTGATGTAAACAACAGCAAATCACAATACCACATTCCACACCTTATACAGCATGTAATGTTATCCTAACATGAGCAATAAATGTGTAATATGGAATCCTATGTTAGGACAACAAATATGGGGAATACATACCTTAACAAACATTGGAAGCATATGTGTGCACACACTCCAAATAACATACTGTGGAAGCAGCTTGTTATGTACTGACAGCATTCACTCTTCTTGAGTACACACCTTCCATCATGTACAGGGGCTCAATGTCACACAAGGTCATGGTCTGCTGTCCAAGAAGTATGTCCATGACATTTGCCCACTCACCTGCAGCAGAGGCAGACATGGCTTGCACACATCTTACAAACCATGAATGGATCCCATATCCAAAAGGTAGCACTCAGGAGTGGGAAAAGTAGCCTTATCTCACCATTGCATAGACCATAGCAAACAGTGCAGACAGTCATGTATGTGCGTATGAAGTATGGAACAACACTGATGTAGAAAATAAACAGATGCCCATCCAGAAAAGATAACAAAACATGTTGCAAACTGGTCATGGAGGCTGCCCAGAAACATGCATCAACACTGAGGGACTTGAAGGAATGTCTAGCAAGTACTGCCTGTGCAGTACCTGTGTCGACAATTGCCTGGATTCTACATAACTGTGGCCCATGGGTTAGGGTAATCAGATGGAAGAGTTGTCCCACATGATACATCATCCAGGGCTCTCTACAGGAAGCATAAGCATAACATCAAGTCTCCCAAAGGCATGTGTTGCAATATGTAATAGTGTCATGAGACCAAGGCTCAAACCAATAGACAGTATTCATAAAGATACATGCGGTGCACAAGCAACATCTCACTCCACCTCAGGGCCACCATCCCCAATATTTAGTTTGCTGGTGCCAGTGTACACCTTTAGGTTTGCCGTTCATTAGCTGGAAGTAGGCTGGTACACATGGTGTTTGGAATTTGGAACACTGCAAAATAACACTCATGTATGGCCCATGGTTGTCAAGCATCTGCAATAAGGCTGAGGATGGGGACGGGTTTTGGCTTGAAACACAACAGTGAACTGAAGCATACATCCAAAGCTTGCTAAGATTGGCTATATCTGAACACAGTGAAGGTTATGAATTGTGTGAGACATAGCCCTGACTCCATAGCAATAATGAAGCCACTGTGTGACCTCCAAGAGCTGTGCACATGAGCTGACCTTGCAATCTGCCTGAGTTGGGGGACATTTGTAGGGCAGAGTGACCAAATAATGGCAAGTGAAGATGGGCCATGCTAGTATACCCCTTCCAGGAATAGTGACTGCTGTAGTTCACTTAACAGGTGCTTCAACAAACCATTGTGTTAAGGGTATGCACACTTATGCAAAGCGCATATGGTACGCATCTCATTCAGCATCTGCATGACTAACACATTTGTATGATACTGCATTGGATTGCACAGGTCATATATCACATATTAGGTGTGTGTAATGTTAACATATGCAGTGTTGTGCCCCATTACATATAATAGAAGAGGCTGGCACGTCAAGAAGGGTGTGTACTCTCCTTATATCCACATTAAGCTTTGAAGGTTGTCAATGTAACTGGATTTTATTGCACATACATGCACTGCTGATGATGAGATCTGCAAATCAAAGGACAGGCATTAGTTACTGACATCATTCCTCATATCATCACAAGTATGTGTCAAACAAACACATAGGGGCTGTGAGCAACAGAGCAAACATAACTGCCACACCTATACACATTCAGCAATGGTGTGTACACTTGTGAGGTATGGTGCACAGTACATGCCACTGTGCTGTACAGGTGCACCACAATACTGTGTACATGGGAGCAGTGTGTTCCAGGGGAAAGGCCATCACCTACTAACACAACTCATGCATCACAGAGATGTATAATGTTGGTAACAATGATTGAGTATGGCTGCAGTGCATGCTGTTGAGTGCCATATGTCATGCATGTTGACTGTTGGGTAATGAGAGGTCTGTGTAATATCTTTGTGCCACCTCATCTGTAAGTGTATTTGTGTGTGTGTGTGTGTGTGTGTGTGTGTGTGTGTGTGTGTGTGTGTGTGTGTGTGTGTGTAGAAGTAAACCATAACATACAGATCTTAATTTACATTTCTTGTCTGGCCCTCACAGGTGGCGAGGTGGGTCAGGGTCCCTCCTGCAGGCAAACTGATGTTAGTGTCCATACAGACTCTGACAATGATGATAGGCTTAGTGAGGCACAGGCAAGGTTATCAGGGGCTGAATCTGTGCCATTGGGTGACATCCCACTTTTATCCAGCCCATCCCCACATACAGTCACAATGTCCATACATACCTCATCACCAGTGGCCATAGATGAGGGACAGTTGGCAGTTGGTGGCATGGGACAGGAAGGTGTGCTAACTATGGCAAGTGTGTCTGTACACAGCAGCCATAGCCGGATGACAGGTGAGGTACCACACAGGCAGATGTACAGGGATGCTCATAGGAGGGCTGCTGGCCATCATGCCCCTGGCAGAAGTGTCACAGCAGGTTTCATCAGACGCATGTTTTGGGCCATCATGGAGGCACAAGCACGTATGGAATGTTACACCAGAGATATTCTGAGGCTCCCAAGGGCTGCTCTTCCTATGTGACAACATCCGTGATCTTGCAGGCGCCCATGTTATTTTGCAGAGGTCATGGATAGATGTTTGGGTGAGATAGTGGGAATTCTTGACCATGTAGTGTCTGTGGTAGAGCATGTGGTGGGTGTAGATCAGCAACACCAACAGGTCCAGGTCTACATGGATGTGCAACAACTCACAGCCACTCCCGTAGTGGCAGTACCAGCATCAGCACTGCAGGGGGTGCTGTCAACACCACAGTGCAGCAGGCCATGTGCACATGGTCCTGTCCAGTCCCAAGAGGGATGTGGATCTAGCGAGCAAGTGTCATGATCAGGGGAGAATACCATATCTGGCCTTCTGCCTGGTAGTGCCCATGAAACCACTGGCAGGCACAGTTCTCATGTCTGTGGCCAGACACGGTGAACTGTACACCCTGCCATGTACAGTCTGCAGTTGTTCAACAAACCCCTGTATATGGCAGTCACATGGCAGAAATGTGTGCATACATACACACACATCACCAACACAGCTAGAGCACCTCCATACCTACACACACGTCTGCACATCCCATTGAATAAAGAACCTCCTTACCCACACACATAATGTCAACTAAATGGCTCATCCCAGGCCTCTGGCAAACCCACAGCACACCTTGTGCATATGATAATACCTGTGCCACATCCCTGTCATCCATACCATAGATGCAGGGACATGCTAATATGGTTCTGATGCACAGGGCGACTGTACTAAAGTTTAGCAATGTAATGCTCTTTAAAATGTTTTCAGCTGGAATGATTAATGCTTACACATCAGGGTGTGTAGCTGTCCATCCATGATGCATTATAGCTGTTATTAACACTGACTGATTGTGGTCTCCATTATGTATTCTGTCTGTGTTCTAGGTGTCTCTGTGTCAGCAGAGTGTTGGCCTACTGTCCTTTCCTACAAGGGGTGTGGCACTGTGGTGACACATTGACTGTGTCATATCCCAGATACAGCTGAACACAAGTAACAGGTCTGTATAAGAGATACTGCATGCGGCACATGACTGATAGGTCTGAGGGGTGTATACAGGTGAGTGCATGGTGGCTGAGGTAAGCAGCACTTCTACAGTGGACAATGATAAGTGTACTGGGTGGCACACGCCAAATGTTTGTGAATAACACACACACAGAGGCTTTGGTGTTAATGTAATACACAGAGAATACTGTTCACATGGATGTACTTAATTTTGCAGTGAATTCATTTTGGCCTATGTAATTCCACCAAGACAAAATTGCCAAAACATCACATAAGTAAATAATCAGTCTGCCAGTTTAATGTCATTGATAATGGTACTGGCAGGGTATATGTCCTCTTCCCCCATGTAATGCAATGCTGGAGTTGGTAAACATAGGTGTGCTGGTGTAGATGGTACAGCCCCCCACTATAGAGGGTGTGGGATGGTGTAGAAACACACATAGTGTGATTGACAACTACTTAACCTGTTAACATAAACTGTACAATATAACAGCACACTAAGCAGGGGGATACGCACAATAACCCCAATGTGGGTGGCTATGCCCACAACAACCACACCGATGTATATATACCAACTCCACTATAACTATACAGCTGTACAGTGCAGAAGAGGGCATTTACACATCTACTCCTAGTTTTGATGGAATGTATTTCCACAAGATGATTGCTTTGAAATGTTACCTTTTGCCAGTTAGTTCTCAGACAAATGATCTCCTGGGACATATATTTTCTGCAAACTGAAGTAGATTCCTTCACATATTCACACACTTACTTAGAAACACTGAGGGTAGAACCCCTACTTAGGTACTTATTGCAACTAATGTGTTTGGCCTTAATTGCACACACCACAGAGCTTTTAGGGTGAGGTGTGTCCCAAGTTTCCTGTTAAGTGAAGAACATCACCAGGCCTTGTACAGTATGGTAATTTGGGAATTACTGGGTGTTAATGAACAATACATAGTATGCCATACTGTCATGTACAAATTGACAAACACATACAGTCATAGACACATTTGACAGACCTGGTTTTAGCAGTGCTAACTACCTTGTCAGTGAGTCCATTCTGTTACAGAGATTTTGCACACAGCACATGCATCATGGGTTGGATAGTGTAATCAGTTAACTGTATGGTTGATGGTGACAGCGGTCATCATACAGTGGACCTTGGGACATGTACTGTGGGTACCATGGTGTAAAGACAGTATACTCAGCACCCACACCCCACATTGGATATTGTACTCACTGAAACCTATGATAATGCTCTGACATACCCAAAATCACACATTGACCTGGACTGCAATACAAACCCTTGCCTATCTAATCAATGCTACTACAGAGATATGCATTTATTGCGTATGCCGCAGGGATAGTAGGGTGAGGGTTTGTCATTGTCATGGCTCTCCTAATGTCAGCAACATCACCATCCATTATAACGTATGGCAAGGTTTATTGTATTTGGAGAATGTGGCCTCAGAATGCTGTCTCCTACAAATATGCACACTCAAACACAATTGCACACACATACACACACTTGCCAGGACTCAGAAGGTAACCCAAACCTATCTACCCATTTGTAGAACAGTGTTATGGTAGTACTGCAAGCTCCAGGTAACCCATAGGGGGAAGAGTGTAACAGAGTACATTTAATGTCAATTACAGCAGCAGCCGTTTCTAAGTATAGCAATGGGGGGGGGTAGTGGGTGAGAAGGCCCTCAGAGTATTTTCAACTACAAGTTTGCAAACACACAGACACTGTTATTCTCAGTAATGCACACTGACACATTTGTCAGTACTGAGGTCCATAGTAGCAGATGTTCCTAGGTGTGTTCCAGGTTAATGTCCATGGAGAGATGAGAAGAGTAGGGCATGTGGGTACACTGGTAATATACCACCTGACATTTGTCAGCAGGCCATCTGTCAACTGATGCCACTTGAATGATCCACAGGATGACAGTTAAATTCAACATGCATTCATCTGTTTTTCTCCTGCAGAGAGCCAGTGAGGTGCTCCACTTGACATGTATGCAACATATATTATATAACATGGCCAGTGTCTGTTGACTGTGGTAGTCTGGTTGAGGTATAATAGCATGTGGTGCATACAGGGTGGGGTTTCCTAGTTGTGGCATTCATAACACAGCTGGGCAGACATGTCAGTGTCAGTCAATCAGAGATTGCCTGTAAGCAGCCAAGATGGATACCTGACTTCTGCACATATGTACAGAGGACAGACAGAAATTAGCTAGCCAACAGGTTATGCATTAGGATGAATGTTTTGACAGATAGACATCTGACACTGATAGGTATGCCAATACTACATGACAGCAGCCCTCAATGGCATGTCCTAAACACATAGTAGTCTACAGTTAATATCAACATATCAGATAAATATCCAATAGGAGATACTTAATAACAAACAGCTCACACACCAAGAACATGACAGTCAGTACTCAGAGTCCAGCTTTGCATGCAGGGGTGTATGGCTCCAGTACTACAATTTTCAATCTACTCTTACATGGAAAAGCACTGGTAAAAGTAGCAAAGTAATGATACAATATATGCAGATGTGACTGCATATAACCTGGGATAGTACCCATGTATGAAACACATACAAAGAGAAAAGATTATGGGACTAGCCATGTATACTCAGGTGTCCCATACAGTATACTGACAACCCTTGCTACTGAAATGACAGCACATAGAAGCATGTTATGTACATGGAATTAAATACACTTATTAAAGATGCCATTATCCTGTTATATTATCAGACTGGAAAGTGATCACTGGTTAACAGGGGTGAGCTATGCTTAGCAGGTGTAAGCATTGCTTACATGTAAATGCTAAGCAGATTTGCACACTGGGAAGTGAAGCCTACATGGTGTAAGCACCTTTTCATTTAACCGTATGTTAGCAACACTTACCGTCACACAAACCTGCTCAAAACAGCCTTAACCACTCTGTATCGAACAGTCCTTGTTCTGCCTAGCAACAAAACAAACAGCCATTGCAGTTCTTGAACCTAAGACCGTCTATACTAGAGTCAAAGCATTTAGCCACTAAGCCATCTGAGCTGTACAAATGTCTGTTGCTTGTTCAAATATATCATTCAGTACACGTACTGAATAGTAGTGAGCAATTACTTTGACTACTACAATTCTTTACTACTTGTTAGTGAAAATAGTGTTGAATCAGTCATGTTTTTATATCTAAATATACACATATCAGATAAATATGGTGGGATACATCTGAGAAGGTATATACAACACTCATGTTTACACATAACAAGGATATGTATATATATATATATATATATATATATATATATATATATATACATATGTAGATATATGTATACATGTATTTTATATATATATATATTTATATGTATACATGTATTATATATATATATATTTATATATGTATACACATATATATATATGCGTGTATATATAGTTATATGCCCATAACATGTTGTGGAGTTATACCTTAGCACCATAACTCACAACCTCTTAGTGCAAGGGAATGTAATGTAAGTATTGCAGTTATAAATGTAGAATGCTGCTACAGTAACAGGGGTTGTGTCAACAGATATGTTGTGTAGGAAGGCTCTTCTGAAACTGGCATGTATGCCATCAGTTGCTGACAGACTTCATAATGAAATCACAGTGAAGTACCACACAAATCACAGTAATTCTCCTGTGGAATACAGCAGAAATATGACCCATAAATGTGGACAGTCTGAAACAATCTGGTCAGTCCAGAGGTATACACAGAAGTCATTAGTGAAAGAAATGTGGAACAAGCCTGACAAAAGGGATGTTTACAGCCATGACAATGGGGATATATCACAAATACTGGAGTAGATAAGCTCACGCGTTGATGCATTTACAGCCTCCTGTCTGTCCTAACACATATTAACTGGAGGAGCACAGGTCCCAAGACCACATACTTCCCACTAGTTAGTGACATACATCTTCACAGCATCCCACTGTTTTTCAGAAATACACAACACATATGGTGGACAGGCAACAGTACATCTGACAAATATCTGGACATAACATCACACTAGGGTAAATACACTGAGCTGCTAGGCATGTCACCAAGCACTGTGTAAAGTAGAGGCAGACTGCCACAACACTAACCCAAGTTTCCTATGGGGGAATACACATGTAATTGCAAATATAGTAGGCACTACAGGCATGTAACAGCACGTAGTAAAAGACACCAGTGTGAAAGTGCATACCCACAACCAGTCTCTACACAGTCACAATCACATTATGGTAAGCTTAATTAATAGTACAGTATATGGACTGTGTGAACAATACCATTCTCATATTTGCCACTCACACACTAACCCTACATATACTGGCCCATTTCACAGTGTAGTCTGATGCCTGACTGTGTCATGGGACATGTCTCAGTCTGGCCCTACAAACATATACGCTAATAGGGTGCCAGAAACTAGAGCAGCATGCAATGTCAGATAGAACAGGACCAAGAACACTGACATCTACCACACTCTGTACACAGGCCAAGTAACATATTCACAATACACTGCTACACAATATTGACAGTTAGCAATCACCATAAGTACACAGACCTCACTACTGTACAGACTACAACAGAATGTCCAGGTTTTGTCCTCAAATATAAGGTTTTCTATACATAACATGTCTGGCATTCTGATGTATCACTGGTTTGTTATCAGGAATGATGTTAGTAAATAATGATATACTGTACATATGCACCTCTTACTGCATGACATATGGACGAAGAGTGACAGCCTTGGGGGACAGAGAAACAAACACAAGGCCAATATTGACATATTGCTGTGATAAACTGTGAAAATTGCTGGTGTTAAAGGGTTTGTTGTGACATATCTCTTCTGAGGGATACGAAGTGTGTAACACACATGGATATCACCATTTACTGAGTGCAATCATCAGAGTATGCTACTGCATTTCTAAAGACAGAAAATGTGTGAGTAACACAACACATCTAAGACTCCAAACTCTGGCCAGTCTGCAGATAGCCCTACAGGTGAGAGTTTCCTCAACCACATAACACTGTCATGCCAGACTTTAAAGCATGCAGAAAAGCCATATCTATGCAAACCCTGTTATACCAACATTACTTTAAATGTACAACAACAATAGTTACATTCTGTCCCCATATCTAGAACATCACCCTCCTGTTTGTTGGCCTGTCTCCACAGTGTTTGTTGTAAGAGGTATTTCCAACTACCCTCTGTGATGCTGTTTGTCAGAGACCCACATGAAGTCCTGCTCACAGTGAAGGAAAGGGGCCAACACCCATGTGAAGTGCTTAGTTATAGGAGTGTGGTTCCATGCAATTGGCTATAGGAATTATACCAAAGCTGTTCCATATGCAATTAGCAAGTGGGGGGGGGCTCCAGTTCAAGCACAGGCCATCAGCTGATCATGAGCATTACCTTCAAATGTCAAGCTGCTGCTATGCAAAACAGATGTGTTTTTCCACATCTACCAGAGAGGGAGAGAGAGAGAAAGATAGAGACAGAGAGAAAGTAAGAAAGGAAGAAAGAGCCAAGCGTGTTTCTGTATGATCCATGGGTGGAGAGTGGTATCTGGGTATTATAACAGTTGCCTATAATGTTTACTAATCCATACTGTCACATAGTAATTTCACATGGCCATAGACATTTATGGCTGTGGATTGTCTACAACAACCTCTACAGTGTTAGAAAACTGTTGGCCTTGTAATGTGGACATTGGGACATATAGGTCCTCAATATAATAATGTAGCAAAACCCACACTGCAATGGATACTGTCATTACACAATCACCCCCACACCCCCACAGGATACTGATGACACATACACACACACACACACACACACACACACACACACACACACACACACACATGCACACACTTGCTAGCTTGAGATCCATAGGTTCATTGTTTCACAGGTGTGTAGTAGGTAAATGGGCCTGAAGGCTCTACAAGGGTAGGCCAAGGGAATAAATTGGCATGAGGCCACATGACAATAGTCCCCATTGTGGCTCAGGGGTGTAGTCCCAGGAGTGGTCCACAGGGGTGGGTATTGTATTAAGCATCCACTCATCTGGGTTACTATTGTGGGTGGCCAGTGATATGCATTTCTTCCCATGTATGTGATCTATATTCCATAACATGGACAGTGTCTGGGTTGTGCACATGTCCCACATGCATGTTCTTTGACATGTGGAAGTGTACTTGAGGTCTCTGGGGCATGCTGTGTGGACAGATTGTTATCTTCTGATGTAGCATTCCTGACCTTACTCGGTGAGACATGGCTATGTAATTGAGGTCATGCTTGCACCTACAATGACAGCATGATATCGGTATTCAGTGGAGTTAGTGGCCTCTGTCCATACAGGGCATGTATATAAGGCATGGTATTCCCTTTGTGGGGTACGATTGCAGACTCTACAGTTCTTGCAGATGTCCAGTGGGGAAGATGGCAAAAGGGCCACTGTACACATTTATTTGACTACTGAGGGGATGGAACAGGGTGCCATGTCCTTTTACTTGCTGGATAATACACAGTCAGGAGATGTAACACATCAAAGTACTTTCTGATGTCAGTGGCACTTTTCTGGTCAACAGTTATGTAGTCCACTGCAATCATACCGTGGTTACTTTCTGTGAGGCAATATGCAGAGAACTACCAATATAGTGGTTGTTGCCTAGCCAAGTGTGTTTGTGTATGATACATGGGTGGAATGTGTTCTCTGAGTAATAGAAGGGTTGCCTGTACTGTTCACCAATCCAAACTGTCACATGTAGGGCTGTGGATTGTCTACACCAACCTCTCCAGTGTTTGACATCTGTTGGCCTTGTAATGTGGACATTGTGACATATACTAGGTCCTCAGCATAATAATTTAGCAAAACCCACTCCACAACAGATCCTGTTTTTACACAATTACAGCAACCGATAGGATACTGATAACTGACACACACACACACACACACACACACACACACACACACACACACACACACACACACACACACACACACACACACACTTGCCAGTACTGAGATTCAAACCCTACCTAGTTATGTATTGCTACTACTGTGTACAGCATTTATTGTACATGCCACTGAACGTATAGGATGGATGTTGCCCCAAGGTACTTCTAAGGTGAGTAACATCACCAGCCCTTTTAAATACTGGCATTGGGTGATGTAGTGGGTGAGAGATCCCAAAAATAATTTTACTCTACACACATTTTTACATTTGCCAGGGGTAAGGTTCAAACCTCTATCTAACAATTTTTTCAGACCACAATGGTTACGCATTTACCACATGCACCACTGACCTTACATGGCTTATGGTTGGCAACAGGTACTTCTAAGGTGGATAATATCTGCAGGACTGATAAAGTCAGGCACTGAGATGTGTACTGGCTGTACATGGGGCCAAAATCTTTGAGGTACAGACATACATATGTAGACACACAAACGCTTACCATGGATGAGATTCAAACCCATAACTGCGTAGTTACTGTTACTACATTGTTCTGAATTTATGGCACACGCCATGGAGCTTACATGTTGGAGAGCAGTGCCAAGGTATCTTTGAAGGTGAGTAACATCAGTGGCAGTGCTAATGAAGTGGTAAGGGGAGAGTAGTAAGTGTGAATGTCCATAAAAATCAAGTATCACCAAAGGCACACACACACTCTTTCAAGCAAACACACACAGTTTCACAATTGCCATGTCTGGGATTAGAACTCCTACCTAACTAGTATGATACACTATAGTATTATACAGTTGTCACAAGCACCACGGAACTTATATGTTGGAGAACTATATGTTGGAGAACTGTTCAAAGGTATCTTTGAAGGTGACTCATCAGCAGCAGTGCTAAAGGAGGGGTAAGGGGAGAATAGTAAGTGTGACTGTCCATAAAATCAAGTATTATCAAAGACACAGAAACTCTCTTACACAAACACACATAGCTGCTATGCCTGAGATTAGAGCTCCTACCTAATTAGTATGCTACACTATAGTATTATGCAGTTATCACAAGTGCCAGTGAGATTATATGTTACACAGCTGCCCAAAGGTATCTTTGAAGGTGAGTAACATCAGCAGCAGTGCTAAAGGAGGGTTAAGGGGAGAGTAGTAAGTGTGAATGTCCATAAAATCAGGTATTATCAAAGACACACACACACTCTCACATAAACACACACAGTTTCACAGTTGCCATGTCTGGGATCAGAACGCCTACCTAACTAATATGCTATACCATAGTATTACACAATTATCACAAGCACCATGGATCTTATATGTTGGAGAGCTGTCCAAAGGTATCTTTGAAGGTGACTCACATCAGCAGCAGTGCTAAAGGAGGGGTAAGGGGAGAGTAGTAAGTGTGAATGTCTATAAAATCAGGTATCATTAATGACACACACACTCTCTCACAAAACGCACACAGTTGCCATATCTGGGATTAGAATGCCTAACTAACTAGTATGCTGTAGTATAGTACTGTGCAGTTATTGCAACTGCCACAGAGTTTATATGTTGGAAAGCTGTCCAAAGGTATCTTTGAAGGTGACTAACATCAGCAGCAGTGCTAAAGGAGGGGTAAGGGGAGAGTTGTAAGTGTCAATATCCATAAAAGCAGGTATCATCAAAGACACACACACACTCTCACACAAACACACACAGTTGCCATGTCTGGGATTAGAACTCCTACCTTAATAGTAAGCTACCCTATAACATTAAACAGTTATCACAAGCACCATGGAGCTTATAGGGCTGGCACATGACCAAATGCTTATTTCAAGGTGACTGACATCAGCAGGCAAGCTAAAGTAGGGCAATGGGAGGTGTAGTGAGTGTGAATGGCCTCAAAATCATTCACCTTCACACACACACAGAGTTTAACAGTTGCCATGTCTGGGATTGGAACTCCTACCTAACTAGTTTTCTACACTACAGTATTACATACGTATCACAAGTGCCATGCAGCTTATAGGACTGAGACTTAGCCATAGGGTTATGTCAAGGTGACTGACATCAGCAGGAGTGCTAGCATGAGCAATGGGAAGTGCAGTGTGTGTGAATGGGCCATAAATCATTCCTCTGGAAACACACAAGCACACACACACACACACACACACACACACACACACACACACACACACACACACACACACACACACACACACACACACACACACACACACACACACTGTCACACACAACTTTACATTTGACAGGACTGGGTATACAAATGCTAGATGAATACTGATTTGTGCTATCATGTTACATGGTTATCACAAGCAGCACAGACACTATAGGGCTGAGGGCTACCAAAAGGAATATATACAGTGATTGACATCAGCATATCATGTGATATCAGTCAATTGGATGTGTGGTGGGTGGGAAAGGCCTCATAATGGGAATATCTCTGTCACTGTCTGTCTCTCTCTTCCCCACATCTCTGTGTGTGCATGTTTGACATATTATAGTGTGTTGGCTTTGGATATTTGTGAGTATTCCTATCCAGTGTGTTTGCAAAGCATGAATGGTGTACAATGTAGTGTGTGTACACAGACATCTGTGACTGACAGATATGTATAGTCCACTGTGTTGTCAGATATGGGCTTCATTTCTCTAAGTGTAGGAGCATGCCCAGTATGGCCTTCTGTATTGAGTGTGTGAATCCATTCCAGGTAGGCCTGTACTCCAGTCTAGGGTTTGGTGTTCTACACATACAGCTAGCAACATGTTTTTGCAGGATATCTGTAGATAGGTTGACAATATGGAGTCACAATGGGCGACAGATAGTGGGATACTGTAACTATTGCTGTCTGTGCTGCTTGTGTTACATGGTTGGTGTTAGCAGAGATATTCAGACATATGTACTGTTTTACACTGTGATGTATTATGTCATCAACTACTGACAGATATACCTATTTGCTCACAATTATTTCCTGGGAAATATAAGATGATTGAAGCTGTGTCCAGTATTGTGGTCTGTAATCTACATATTCTTGCGCAGTCATGCCATTCTGGAGGTTGCTGATGGGTCTGTGTAAATGGTCTAGTACCTTGGTACTATGGTAGCTGAGTATCCCCTTCTTGTACATATTTCGATGTAACAGAATGACCATCTCCTGCTGTGGCCATACCTCTCAGCTGTACAGATTCACCCAGGTTACCCAGAGGCAGGGCTCATATATCTGGTCAGTTCCCCTTCACATTGTGGTTGACGAGTAGGTTTGTAGCCACCCATTACTGAGCTTTCAGGCAGGGTTAGTATGGGCACATATCATAGTTTCAGACTTCACACAGTCCATGACGTCCATGCTTCTACACCCCCACTCTATTATTCTATCCTTTTCCTAATATTGTGCAAGCAATATCTGAGAAGTATTCCTATAGTTGACCCTTCATCCCAGCAGTATTTAGGGGTTGGTACACAGTTCATGCAGTAGGGCATGGTGGGCATACTACTGGGATTTGTCAACATGGCTTTGCATTTGTGTTCTGCTGACTGTGTTATGTTGTTAGTTGGAACACCATAAGATACAATACATTGGCAGTACGTGTGAGGCACAGGCCCTTGACATAAGACTGTAGGCCATTTGGTAGTGATGCAGGCCATCTGTAGCAGGCCAGTGCATTCTGTCACTCCTACATTCCCAGGCTGTGAGCCAGAGGATTCCCCTGGGGTGACAGGGTGAGTGTGTGAGGTGTTAATGGCAATAGTTCCTGTCTATATTAATTCATTGGTCTGGATGCTGGCAGGGTGCTGTTTACAGCTAGGGACACACCTGCATGGGACACCTCTTCAGCGTGTTACATTCTGTGGGTATTCCCATAAAGAAGTGGGGGCCATACTTTAATCATTCCCAACAGCAAGGATATGACCTGTGATAAACATGTGGCTGATGGTGGGGTGAGCTGAGTGCATGTGCGATATGGAAGCTACTTGCAGCTGACTCACAAAAATACATGGGACATTCCCCTTATGCTGCCTTGTGCAGGGACACAGGCAGTCTCTCATTACTTCATAACTGTGCCTTTTGTAGTCTGCAAGTGACTGGCCAGACTACATCAGTATTCCATACTACACAGACAACGAATGTGCTGCTAACCTGTATGTACAATTCCAAATTTGTATGCAGTTGACAGTTACATTTTATGTCCTCTGTCTAGGGTACTTCCACCAGTGTACTGTGTGTATGTCTGGGCCCATATTCATGGCATGTCCATCTTTCAGATGGTGACAGATATTGACATCTGGACAGTGAGTATGGATGACTGCTGACATGAGTATTGCTGAGAAGCATTGTGGTTGGCACTGCAGTTGTCGGAACATGGCCCTGTCATCCACAGTACTGCCCATAGGCCACCGAGACACAACCCTCCAAGACTACATGCTGACCACTTCTAGACAATATTGAACACACAACAATCTAACACACGAACCCCTGCATATTGTACACATGCCAAAATCTATCCTGTAGATTAGGCCAGCTCGGGCAATCTGTGCTCCACTGTTATTACACCTCACACTTACATATTACTGCATTTCTACATTGGATTGGGCGGGGGGGGTGCACACCTGATGACTTTTAAACATTTGCTATGACTGTACTGGTATTTCAGGTACTCTGTTGGCTTCCATTTCATTATGTATTCTGACTTATCATGCAGACTGGAGGCATATCAGTAGAGTACAGATCTTAGGTTTTATCGGCCTGCATTTCAGTTTCAGACGTCTTACCCTTCAGGACTAACATACAACTGCCAGACCTGTTGTAATCTGTCTGTGTAGGTCTGGAGGGGGGCTGTTAACCATTGCCATCAATCGGAGGCCTTAGTCCAGCCTTTCTTTATGGTCCTCTGCACCTGTCCTGCTGGTTGAGGCTGGTGGTGGGTATGTGTGCCTCACTGCCATGCATGTGTGTGTCCTATGGACACACATTTGAGCCACCACATGTATTGCAGTGGGAATTGTCACCTTGTCTAATACTGCCTAAAATGTTGACTGCAGTATTTATTATGGATTTCATGCTGCCCATATAGTTGTCCACTATTTGCTGCCATCCCATTCAGTCACCCAATTCCCTTGCATGCTCAAGTCCATACCATAGATACAACTATCAGAACATACTACTCCATTCAGCAATTGATAGGAAGAGTGACTTACCTTGTGGCTGTGCCAGTATTGAGGACAGTGCTGGAAGGCTGACTATGTCGGATGCACATAGTACACTCTCTATACATGGTAAAGCACAGGTAGTGTCATGTTTGGCATCCCTTTTACTGTATGTGTGAGGCAGAGAGAGGTGCCATTCCCTGGGTCCCTACCATGTCAGTGTATGTGCTATGCGTTGCCTCTTTGCCAAGGCCTGGGCATACTGTGCATGCCTCCTTCTGCCTACATGGGCAGGCTCAGGTTGTTCCTCCTCTGAGTCCCTCTGTGTCTGTCATGGCCTTGAAAATGGTGGGGGGCTGTGTGACCTTGCCTCATGCTGTTCATGTTGTAGCTGTTTCCGCAGGATCATATTGTGTAGCATGGCACATACTATGAACATTTGTATACATGTAGCTGGAGAGTACTGCAAGGCTCCACTGGATATGTCCAGGCAGAGGAACTATGACTTGAGCATTCCAAACACGCACTCTATTATGATTCTGTGCGTGTGCCTCATTATGAAGTTCTTGTTCAAGTGTGTGTGCATTTCTGATGGGTGTCATCATCCACGGCTACAATGTGTAGCCAGCATCCCCCACTAGGTGGCCATATGGGATGTCCCCACTGGCAAATGACTGGTACAGCTGTTTCATATGCCAGATGTGGGAGTCGTGATAGCTTCCAGGGCTGCCAGCACACACATTCAAGATAATGCCCTGGGCATCACACATGACCTGGAAGTTGATGGAGGGGAAGCCCTTGTGGTTTATGTAGACCCTACCCTGCTCACCGGGTGGTGTTTTGTTGTGTATATGTGTGCAGTCTGTAGCACCCACTATCTTAGGGTATTCTGCTATTTGAAGGAACAAATGCATATTGCTGGTCAATGCCTCACGGGTGCTGAGGAAATACATGTGCTCACCGGCATGTTCTGATATGGCATCCAGGAACTGGTGGAGTACCATGGATGCTGATGCCTGTGAGATCCCCATGATATCCCCAGTTGCCCTTTGGAAGGTACCTGTGGCTAGTATTCATAAGCCTACACATACCTTGGTATCCACAGGGATGGGTTCCCCTCTGTTAGTTCTGTGTGTGAGGGGTGGCCGGCACAGCTCAACAATTTGCTATAGAAGTTCCTGTCCACCCTATAGTGCTCCACTATTTCCAGATCATGTAGCCCCTGGTAGGTTACCCTGGGTCTGGATTCAGCAAGCTCTGCATGGAGTGCAGGAATAGGCCGATGAGCGATCCAGGAACGAGTTCCAGGGACGTGCACGAGCACTCCTACACTATTCCTACACAGACACCACTACTATATGCTAATTACCTCATTTGCTGGTGAAAACCATGCAAATGAGGTGACTCTTTAATATCCCTCGGAAGGTATGCCGTGGATGCATGCTGTCAAAGGACAAAATAGCATTTTTCCAACAGGTCTTCCTCTACATGGTTGATATTAACTTCCCTCCTTTAATACATAGACTTACATCAAGAAAATTTATTGTTTCAAAAGATGTCTCCATAGTAAATTTTAGGAAACTAGTGGTTGATTCCAAATATCTCATTAGGGAACTAAATTCATCCAATGTCCCATCCCAAATGACAAGGACATCATCCACAAATCTCCTATATACCAAGATCTTGTTAAACCACTCATGCGTGAAAAGAAACTCCCTCTCCCACTGATAGACCACTAAATTCGCATATGTGTTAGCACAGGGTGTGCCCATAGCTACGCCCCTATTTTGTAGAAATAGGCACTCCCTGAAGCTAAACACATTATGCGATAACACCATGTCTAACAATTGACAAATCAATATTTCCTTATTACGGTCTATAGCTGGAAAAGTCTGGAGCAGTTGTCTAATGGCTTCAATGCCCTTGTCATTTGGGATGGATGTAAACAAATTCTGAACATCCAATGTGATTAAAAGATGTTCCCCTTTATGCAATTCTAAATCTATAGAATCAAGAAATTCCAGGAGCTGATATGTATCTTTCAAAATCGTGGGTATTTCATTTACTAGCGGTCTTAATAACTTTTCCAAATAAATGGAAATGTTTTCTGTTGCCCATTTCTCCCCTGAAACTATGGGTCATAATGGAGGGGGATGAATAGCCTTATGCATCTTTGGCAGACCTTTTATTATTGGGATCTGAGGGTGCTCATTCAAAAAATACTCATACAGTTCCTTGGTAATTTGATGACACATCAATAGGTCATATAACAATTCATTGATATCTTTAAGCATCTGGCAAAATGTAGCTTTAATATTCAAATATGTGTCCCCATCACTAAGTATATTATTCATAAGTGCTATATAATCCTCTGTGTCTAACAATACCACACCTCCTCCCTTATCTGCAGGTCTTATAGTGAGGGAGGGTTCATTAATAAGTATGTCAAGTGAGCATCTTTCTTCCTTGCTCATATTAAAAAACAAACATTTCCTATTTCCATCTAGAAAATACTGATAAAAAAACAGATAGGAACCGAACAACTGATTTTACAGTACAGTAGCTGAATTTAAAAAAAGTAAACTACACGCATATATTTTAAGTTAGATCTTAATGTAATTTGTCAATCCGGTAGTAAGTTGGGAGGGTGGCTTAATGGCTAAGGTGTTTGCCTTACAAACACAAGGTGCAGGGTTTGAGTCTCACAAGGGATAATTGGCTAGACTTAAAATGGCTCGCAAGGGCAGTAAGCTTAGTACTAAACTATGAACCTATGAACCTATTACCAATCCGGGAAGCAGACAGGCATCTGTACAGGAATAGTGTAACCTGCAGAAATGGTATTTGGTTACTAACCAAATACATTTCTGTAAATTACATAACGGAGGCATGACAGCTCGAAAGAAAGCATGTATTCAATGTAGTAGGTATGTCAGTGGCCAAATATATGGCCAATGGCATATGAAATAGTTGCAAAATTATAAAAAAATAACTTTCATTTTTTGGCAGATTTCAGCTGTTTAAGCATAGGGCAGTGGTGCGCAAATGAGATCAGCCCGAAAATAAGAAAGCAAGTGGGAAATAATCTTTTAAACTCAAATCAGCATTTTGCCATAATAGTCAATGGCATGCATAAGAAAATAATATTAGGGAGCAGTGGCTGCTAAGGGGGGAGGCTCAGTGTGTGTGTGGTAACTATGAATTAGCATTCCGTTTTATGCAAATGAGGGGACTGATACTGAATCACAGATTTCTTCTCAATGTTAGCTTGCACCCAACCTGGGAAAGCTTACAAGAAGAAGTGAAAACAGCCTTTAAAGTAAGGAAAAAGTGGAATAATAAGAATGTAGAATGTCAGTATTTCTCATGGAGACTGGTAACTAAAAAGTAACTTGTAAAAGGGAATATACCATATAAAAAAAAGTTGAAAGACAAAAACACATTTTGTGAAATGTAAAAGAGTGGTTAAATTCTGTAAAAAGTTGTGTGAATAAATTTTTGAGAATATTAAGGACATAAACAATATACATATGAATATGATTATATGTGGATATTATAAAAACAGGAAGAAATAATATATGGGAAGAGTAGATAAGAACTTCTTTATGTAATATTGGTTATTTGAAATGAAAGACTGAATGAAATGTGAAATGGATTTTGGCAAATATATTGTGAAAAATTAGATTATACTCATAGGAGAAGTAGTTGGGATTCAATTACTGAAGAATAATGATGGTCTATAGGAATGCATAGATATGCACATGTAAATCCCCGGGATTCATGACACTTGCGCCATGCGCCGGAGTAGCGTCGGCGATCTAGCGCCAAATATGGCCGTCGAGCGATTCAGGTAAGAACTGCGTGCACTACCAGCGTACGCCAGAGCTCCGCAGCTCCTGGTGAATGTATGCTAATTAGCCCATGTACAGCAGTGTAGCATGCAAATGAAGATATATAGCGATTCGTGAAGTGGTGCAGGAGTAGCGTAAGCATGCAGAAATGTAAACCAAAAAAAGCGGTTTACATTTTTTCAAACAGAACATCGGAGCCATGAAAGTGGACCAAACTTACGTATTACAATGTTAACATATGCCAATGGCTAAATATACAGCCAATGGCATAAAAAAATGCACAACACATAAAAAATAACATTTAATGTCATGGCCACACTAACGCAAAGTACAACCACAGTGCATGGGTGTGCAAATGGGAACACAAGGAAAATATATTTAGATATCATAAAACTGCAATGTAACACAAATCATGATTTCGCCATAATAGTCAATGGTACGCATGCTACACCACAACCGAGGTGCAAGGGTTGCTAAGGGTCTGTGAGAGTGTTCCGTGCGGTAACTAGGAATTAGTAGTCAATGCCATGCAAATGAGTCAAGTAATACTGAATCGCAAACATCCTGCCGGTGTAAGGATGTACCACACAGCGCAGCGATACAACATCGAGGAGTGGCCTGGAGGTAAACATGACATCATGAGAGGTGTGCGCCGCCATAGCTCTAAGCCCATTGGAGCATTGGTAATCCAGGTTGCCTGTTGCTAAGCAAAGCCACAGGATAGGGGTGTGTACCTTGCCATAGCTATGCTTAGCTGAGAGCACACAAGGTGACCGAAAGTGCTTGTGAACGTGGATGAAAACGCACTGAAAAGCCAGAAACCGGGCGCACACGGCACGCAACTTAGGTGAAACAGGAAGGTTATGGGAAGACAATAAGGAAATGCTGCAGCATGGTAATATGAGTATAAATGAGTAATTAACACCTAGGAACTCAAAGTGGGCCATTGATGACAGCTAACAAGGCTGCCAGCAGCTACCTGCAGAATAGGAAAGGGGAGTTGCCGTACTGCTAAGAAAAGAGGACTGTGACATCAGAACAAAGCAAACCTGCAGTAGATCAGCTACATAACACATTTCACAACACATTCCTGGGTTGAGAAATTACAAAACATGAAAGCAGGCAGCTGGATGTGTGCCTGACAATGGGAGGGGGATCGGTTTGAAAAGTGAAGTAAAGGGCAATAGATGAATCACGGCAGCCAAGTGTAATTCAACACCACAGGCATCACAATAGCAGTACCTGCTGTGAAACCCACAAGTAAGATACCCTGCAGCTGGAATTGCACATACACACCCAATGACATCAGCAACTTCCAAAGCACAATAGTATAAAGTGTGAAAGCACCGCACACACACTTGTGTATTCCCAAACACTCTGCACCATCAGTGTAAACAGATGGGGAACTTCTAAAATGTACATGGTAGGGGCCACCATAGATTTGATTCATCAGTATGTGTTGGAGACTGAAGGTGGTGTGGAGGATGAGGTTGACAACCACCTCAGGAACCGGAGGAGGAGAAGAGTGATCAGACCAAGGGTAAACTACCAGGAGCTAAATGATCTGGAGATAGTAGAGCATTACAGGGTGGGCAAGGACACCATACAGCAAATTGTTGAGCTGTGCTGGCCATGCCTCAGAGCCAGGAATAACAGAGGGGAGCCCATCCCAGTGGACACGAAGGTATGTGTAAGCTTGAGAGTACTAGCCACAGGTACCTTTCAAAGGCCAACTGGGGATATCATGGGGATCTCACAGGCATCAGCATCCAGGGTACTCCACCAGTTCCTGGATGCCATGTTACCACATGCCAATGAGCATATATACTTCCCCCAAATGCAGGAGGAGTTGGCCAGCAATATGCGCCTCTTCCACCATGTGGCAGACTACCCGGAGGTACTGGGTGCAATAGACTGCACTCACATACATATCAAGTCACCACCCAGTGAGCATGGTAGGCACTACATAAACCGCAAGGGATACCACTTCATCAACTGCCAGGTCATGTGCAATGCCCAGGGCATTATCATGGATGTGTGTGTGCCAGCAGCCCTGGAAGCTACCACGACTCCCACATCTGGCATGCCTCACAGCTGTACCATGTATTTGCCAGAGGGGACATCCCATATGGCCACCTTGTGGGGGATGCTGGCTATGCACTGGAACCTTGGATGATGACTCCCATCAGAAATGCACACACACCCATGCAAGAACGCCATAATGAGGCACACGCACAAACCAGAATCATCATAGAGCGTGTGTTTGGGATGCTGAAATCATGGTTCTGTTGCTTGGACATATCTGGTGGATCCTTGCAGTACTCTCCTGGCACGTGTGCCCACATCTTCATAGTATGTGCCATGCTACATAATATGATCCTGCAGAAACAGCTGCAGCAGGGACATAATGGTGAAGGCCCTCACAGCCCACTACAATTGCCAAGGGCACCACAGGCACAGAGGGATTCAGACCACTAACACCCTGTGCCAGCCCCAGTAGGCAGACGGAGGTGTGCCCAGTATGTCCATGCCTTGGCAAAGAGGGAACCTATAGCACATACACTGACAGTATAGGCCCCTACGGACTGACACACTTCTCCACCTGCACACACAGTAAACATGGATGGCACACACACACGACCACCTGTAAATTGTCATGTATAGGTGGTCTACTGTGTGCATCCTACATAGGCAGCCCTCAACTATTGCACACACAACTGCTATTGACACAAGGTAAGTCAATACCTGAACAGTAAATTAAGCTATCAGCATGTGTTGATACTGTATGTATAGGTTCCTAGGTACATCAGTAGGTACATGTCTAACTGTCAGAGGCCATTCATAAGCCTAGCCAAAATGTGTCTGCTGTCGCCACTCCATTGATTAACTAACTGTCCCTCTGTGGAGCAGAGCCAATTGCGGGATCCTTGGGGTGTAACCACTGTTCCCCACCCACTCTGCAAGGATTTCCTGGTGTGTTATTGATGGGCTCCATATAATGTAATCAGGGATGTAGTTCCAAAGCATAGGGAGTACCCATGACAGGTATCTGTCACCCTAGCATTCTCCAGTTATGGTTGTGGCAAGGTATAGCTCATTACAGTGTGTGGCTCATTGTGACATGGATTCCCATAGCTGGAGCATATCCATTAAGCCTCAATTGGACATACTATTAACAGGTATCATCCATATGTACACCAAATGAGTTACACATTTGTTTGCAGTATTGAGGAACAGCCTAAGTACACTCTACATACTAAACACCATAACACCTGTACATATCCCAGATGCCTCAGTGGTAAAGCCAGTGACTGTGTCGTTCATGGTCCCGGTTCCACGACCTTCAAGGGCTGTTACGTAATTCTGATGTCCTGAATAAGGGATGTTGGATGCAGGTCATTAAAGCACATTTAAGCACATGTTAGTGGGTTTTTGTGCCGGTAAGTGCCGATAAGCGGCGTTTAAACATGACTACATGGATATGCACAACACAGGTCTAACCTTTGCTGAATATCATGCAGGTCACGTGCAAAGCTGGCCAGAACTTCTGAAATGTGCGTTATTCACCCTTGTACTAATAGTGCCTGCTCTGAGAGGTAAAACAACCACTGCCAGGAGCAGAACATGCAACCATGTACACAATCTTCACAATAACCTACCACTAAGCTACCTGAGATGAACCAACAACAGTTGTGTATTGTGACAGGTTAAAACACAAAAGGGTGGACTTCGGGAAATAGTATAAACCACCATGTACCCAATGAAAGATGTATTCTATCTCTCTCTCTCTCTCTCTCTATATATATATATATATATATATATATATATATGTATAATATAGAGAGAGAAAGAGTGATAGAGAGATATATGTCGATATATATGGATATACATATATATGCAAATATATAGATAGGTTAACAACATCTACACAACCATGGAGGTACATATAAATAGGATAACTACCAAATACCGAATGCTTTACATACCAACACGTGTAATCACGAGGCTTAAAGACCAAAAGACTACAGTACCGAAACACCAGAACCGTAAGTACTACTATCACGATGTTAAGGGACATTTAGTTAGTGCTTCTGGTGCTGTGGTTTAGGTAGGTACTGTGTGTAAGTGTGTTTCTGATTGCTGTACTGTGTGTAAGTGTGTGTTCTGAGTGTGGTGTGTGTTTCCAGGGGACTGTAATGTGTGTGTGTGTGTGTGTGGGTTTGCTTTGTGTGTCTGTTTGTGCTATCTCGGAGGTAGATTATTAAAGTAGGTGTGGTGTGGGGTGCGCAGCCACCCACATGGGGATGTGGGCAGGGCCACCTGCCCATACATAGTGCAGGATGGTTTGTTTGGATGTGATGGGTAGCAGTGTGTCGGTGTGTGCGTGTGTGTGTTCTGTGTTTGTGTTACTTTTGGGAGATTGACTGTCGCGAGTTTGAGTGCTTGGTATTGTGGGGTTTGGGAGTCTGGGAACGGTAATGTGGTCGTTGGAAGTGTGTGCGTTCCTGAATCCATGGGTATGCCGTATACAGCGGTTGAAGTCTTCAAATATGTATATAACATGGACCATAGCAATCACACATTCCGCCACGACCGAACATTATGAACAAAGGATATGGAGAGTATATGCCTATACACTATTACAAATATGTGCTATGGACATGAGGCAAAGATAGGGTTACCACCTGTCCCACCTTGTGAGGGACAGTCCCTCTATGTGTGGTGGTGTCCTGACCAAAATAAGTACAAATACTAATGTCTTACAATCTTGAGACATTTGGCATGTTCCATATTTAATGTAATTGCTGCATAAAATAGTCATGTCTGTATCTAAAATACCTACATGTAACAAGAAACAGGATAAGCAAGTAAACAGCTACAAGAATATGCTTTTATCTAGGCATATATGTAAAGTTCTATACTTTGTACTGACCGTGGGTATGTGTCAGCCTCTAAGATCCAATGTGTGTCCTGCAAATGTCCCACTATGGCCATTTGAAAAGGTGGCAACCCTAGCCAAAGAGGTTCAGTCACCAACACAACTCCAATGAGTGCAAATATCTGTGACAGAAATACATGAGACAGCTTTCATGTAGCAACATTTCATTACATACCAATGTATTTCAGAAGGGATTGAAGGACCAACATCACCTGCATGCTATACAGGAACCAATTAACAATGGCTTAATGAATCAGCCTGCAATTACCATAGTATTAGTCCACTAAAGGATAGGTCTTCAAATAGGGAAGGAGCCCTCACAAACATATTGAATATGTAGAAATGCAGTTCCTACACACCTGCATCTGCTATGTACACCCACCTACATCTCCCCCACACCCGAAACAATTGCAATACATACTGTAATAACATCACAAACATCCACTCACTCTATGATATCTACAGAAGCCTTAACATACCTTGTCAGAGACACACTAAAAGTACCTATGTGAAATAGTTGCTGTTATACAATGGAACAGCCACCGATGTTACAGGGTTTGGTTGCAATAATCCCGTATCAGATGGCTGTGCATACACCAGGAAGTGTTACCAATTACTGATTAACAGCATAGTATGATACACAAGTACAGTATACCAAAGAGATCAGGTGAGCACAGTTCAAAACACCTAACGTTCTATGCATAGCCACACAGCCTTGAGCTGCCCAAACATCCTTGCCAGACATAAACATTTGCAGATGTATCAGGTACAAACCCTACAGAAGTAGCAATATTCAGAAATATAACAGCTAGACTCACATGTAGAACTACATCTTCTAGCCATTACACACAATCCACGGGGGCCATGAAGGTAATATATCGCTGTGTGTCTCCATATAGCTGTTGCAATTCATCACAAACAAGACATCCAGGCCATCTTCCTTGAAGGTATGGCAAAGGTACAATGCCCAAGTGGAGTATTCAATTATACACCACTGTTGCCATATCATTGGCTAATGGAGTAGCTGCACAGCTGATGTGCATGTAATCATCTACTCCAGAACACCGATTGGTGGCAGGATACCACATGTTACTGATATCAAAGTATAAAAGGATGGTTTGTCATACATTCAAACCATCTGTATGTACCAGAAAAACTTTACAACGAGGATTGCAACACAAACTGAATAGGATTTAAATTACTGTCAATGACAACTCAGGTTACTAATAAGGTATGCAGAACACTCAGTATGTCAGTGTATGTAGTACCTGTTCTGTAATAATTAAAGTGTATGCAATGCATATAGTGGGAAAAGGTATTATGCAGTGATGTATTGTTGAGCATAGTAACGCTCGTAGAAATCGTGTGTACTGTTGTAGGCCACAAGGTAAACACCTCATACACCACAAGGGATGCTATATAAGGACTTTGAACACAACAATTCCACTCCAGCCACTGTCAGTGACAGGGTTGGTCCAACAAGTACGTGCCATAACAGGGGATAGTATATGGTGATATACTGTAACAGTAGGCATATGTGTGGGTGTATAACTGAGAATAACATGCCGAAGGTGGTCCTGCTGTGCAATTATGATTTGCATTGTGGGATATTGTGCCAAAAAATGTGTAATGTACAGTATTGTAGGTAGATATGTCTAATATTTTACATAGCATTACTGTTATGTTATGCAAACATCAGGTATGTCTATTGGCATGTACAATACACAATAACAGGATACATATGACTTGTAGTTACCAGACAGTGTATCAGCATGATAGCTATTTGAAATGGAAGAGCTAGTTAATTATCCATGCACAAAGGACATGTAATAGGTTCATAAGTTCATAGCTAGGTACTATGAAGCCTAGCTACAGTGTTTTGGCTTGCGCCACCTCCCTAGTTTAGTTTTTAGTTTAGTTTCCTGTGCCTGTGAACAGCAGAGCCATTAGTTTCCTGCTCCTCTGTACAGCAGAGCCACTGCAGTGATCCCTGGTGTACATGTCTGTCTCCCATCCACCCATCGAGGTATCTCTTGAAGTGTGCTAGTGAGGGTCCCTGCCTGATGTACATAGGAATCATGTTCCAAAGCATGGTGGGGGAAAAAAAA
>NC_056735.1:244930030-244960575 GCF_019279795.1 Protopterus annectens
TCTTAAAATTGATTAATTAATTAACAATGTATTGATATTATATAAGGAAGTGTTCTTGTGTTTTTAATTGATTCTGAAGAAGTCGAAGTGATGGACGAAATCACTTAATCAAAGCATTTGTTTAACTAATAAAGTTGGGTCCGGATTCATGATGGCTTGCACAGAGTCTAAGAGTAGAGTAAGACTCCATGCGGCCATCATGTCCGACGAGCGATCCAGGAACAGCCTGTAGAGGCATGCAAGAGAGCTCCTAAAATGGCTCTTACACGGACAGAGCTGAGACATGCAAATTACCTCAATTGCAGCATAAAGGCATGCAAATGAGGTAGATCTACGATTCAGGAAACCCAAACCTGTCTGAGTAAGAGTAGTGTTATCTGCAGAAATGTACTCAGTTGACAACTGAGTACCGTTCTGCAAATAGCAAAATGGAGCCGTGACAGCTCCAAATAAAGGTTGCATCCAGTAGAGGAAGCATGCCAATGGCCAAATATACAGCCATTGGCAATGTTTCCTGATGCAAAATGAAAAAAAAATGAATTTATTTTTTAACAATTTTCCATGTTTAAGCGTAGCGCAGCGTCACACAAATGGGCTGTGCTCTAAAAAACAGAAAAATAAAAATTAAAACCCACAAATGTGGATTTTATGGGTATTTGTAATGTACAATGCAATGCAATGGCAGGCTGAAGACAACATGGCTACCGAGTAGGGGTTGCTAAGGGGGGAATCCAGTCTAAGAGATGTAACCAAGCATTAGTAGGCAATCCTATGCAAATGAGGGTAAGGATAGTGAAACCCATGTCTACATAGCAAATGAGCACAATCAGTGGAGTGTAAGACTAGGATAAGGTGAGTAACAGAGTAGGATATAGGTGACATCAGGAGGGGGTATGTATGAAAGAAGATAAGCTCATTGGACCAGAGTGGCATGTGTTAGCTGTCAGTTGCTCATCACTGGAAGAGGTGTGTCATCAGGTATCCTAGCTAAAGTCAAGAAATAGAAGGTGCACACTGTGGGTATCACTAAAGTTTCTTTGCTTGCAATGTGTATGCGCGCGTGTGCGCCTGTAAACCCGAGTAAGACAGTGTGTGTGCATGGAAGCGTGAGTGCGCGCGTTTAAGCCGGAGTAAGCATGTATAAGGCAGTTTACAGTATTGTGAGCGCATTTGCACTGGTGTGCGCGCATTTAAGAAGGAATTAGCTAGTGTAACTCCATCTAAGCCTGTGTGCGTGCATGTTATCACATGTACACGCATCTGCGCTACTGTGCGTGGCGCTGCCCCCCTGAGGAATTGGAAAGAGAAAAGGAAGCACAACAAACAGTAGGAAGTTAACCAGGGAGAGTCAGCAGAGCTAGCAGGTGGAAATAATCAGAATCAGGCAATTACACAGGCAGTAAACAAGCCCAGCCCAGCACTTAAAACTCTGCAAACAACTTTTCACCATGTATTGCTCAGAGACACTGCACCACTGCAGTAAGCTAAGAGAAGTGAATACTGAAAAGGCTTAACTGAGACAAAGAAATGTTAGGGGCTGCAATTGCTGTCATAAAATGACATATGCAACATGCTGAGGGTAGTGACAATGGGAATGCTGCCAACCAATCCCCAGTGAGGAGACGGAGAAGAGTGTACAGGCCCAGGGTAACCTACCAGGAGCTACATGAGCTGGAGATAGTGGAGCGCTATAGAGTGGACAGAGACCTCATGCAGCAAATTGTTGAGCTGTACAGGCCATGCCTCACACACAGAACCAACAGAGGGGAACCCATTCCAGTGGAAACCAAGGTATGTGTTGGCCTATGAATACTAGCAACAGGTACCTTCCAGAGACCGACTGGTGATATGATGGGGATATCACAGGCATCAGCATCCAGGGTACTGTACCAGTTTCTGGATGCCATGTCAGCACATGTCGGTGATCATGTATATTTCCCCAATTCCCATGAGGTATTGGCCAGTAATATGCATCTCTTCCAGCAAATAGCGGAATACCCTGAGGTAGTGGGTGCAATAGACTGCACGCACATATGCATCAAATCACCAGACGGTGAGTGGGGTAGGGTCTACTTCAACCGCAAGGGCTTCCCCTCCATCAACTGCCAGGTCATGTGTGATGCCCAGGGCATAATACTGAATGTGTGTGCTGGCTGCCCTGGAAGCTACCATGATTCCCATATCTGGCATCTGACGCAGCTGTACCAGACATTTTCCAATGGGGACATCCCACATGGTCACCTAGTGTGGGATGCTGGCTATGCACTGGAGCCATGGCTGATGACACCCATCAGAAATGCACACACACCTGAACAGGAACACCATAATGAGGCACATGCACAAACACAAAATGTAATTGAGCGTGTGTTTGGGCTGCTCAAGTCACGGTTCCGGTGCCTGGACACATGTGGCGGAGCCTTGCAGTACTCACCAACCACATGTACCCAAATTGTCATAGTATGTGCTATGCTACATACACCAAAAAACAAGTTCGCAGTGGAGATCCAAATAAGGGTCCAGACCAAGAATCAAAACCAATGTTTAATAAATAATCCACTAACGCTTTACACACAACATACGTTTTTGAAACGTCTTCTTCAAAGTGCAAACATAGAATAACAACGAACTACTCTTAAATAAATACCCATATTCTGAGATAATTAACCAATAACAGTATAATCAAACAATTAAACAATAAAGTATGACTGAATTATAAACATTTTTCTACCAAAGTAGAAGCACTCAATCCAGGATAGCAACACTGATAAAATAAAACATTGCCATCATAAATACAAATATAAAATATAACTATGATTAAAATCATACCTGAGGAACATTTTTAAATTGAATTAAATAACTACCATGTTCATAAAAAATGTTTTTATAGACCATACATATAATAGTTTTAAAAAAATAAATTAAAACATTCCTTAGGTCATATGAAAATGTGCATAATACTGCTATCAAGTGGCAGTTTACAATTTAGCACTTCTCATTTTTAAAACAGAAGATATGGAAATCATATCATTTAAACCTGGTCTTTTTGTAGCATCCAATGTTATCTGCCAAAATAACTCCCTATATTCTAATTTAGTTTCCCACATGCCACCCCTTAATTCCTTAGGGACCACTTCTAAAACAAAAAAACTGAAAGAAGCTTGTGAACAAACTAAAGTATGATGATAAAGTGCATTAGTCATTTTCTGCTTTTTTATATCATAATAATGCTCATAAATTCTTGATTTAAGTTTCCTCTCAGTTTTTTCTACATAAAATGACCCACAAATGGAACAAATACCTAAGTAAACCACCCCACTAGTATTACAATTTGAAAAGGTATTACACTTAATGTACCTGTTCCTACTAGGTAAATGTATACTTGTGCAATAAGCAACAAATGAACATTGGGAGCAACAGCCACATTTAAAAGTTCCCACCCTTCTAGAAGAACATCCAAATCCCAAACCACCCCCAAACTCAAAAAGTCTCTTAAAATTGGTGTCCCTTCTGTATATGAATCTTAATGGTGGGTGGGTTATTTCATTTAATTCTGAAATTTGTTTAAAACAGTCCCATTCCCTCATTACTGTTTGTTTAATGTGTCCTGAATCACCAGTATAATCCATAATGTAAGCTTATTCACCCAATGTGATAGAATTTTTAGAATAAATATTAGGTCCAGGTTCCTCATCACTACCTAAAATGGGAGCAAACCGACCATTTCTACCTTCTAATACCACATTAGTGACCTCACTAATCAAATTATCTGGATAGCCTCTATTTCTGAACATATTGGTGACAAATTGACATTCTTCTACAAAATCATTGTCCTGTGAGGTCATACGACTAATTCTTATTAGTTGTCCTTTAAATAAATTCTATTTTTGAAAATATGGATGACCACTACTAAAATGAAGGTATGAGTTGGAAAAAGTCTTTTTCCTATAAACCTTAGAAGAAAAAGAATGGTCCAATTTAGTCAAAGAAATGTCCATATATATCAATTCCTGACTGTTAAAACTATAGGTAGAGTCCACAAATTCAGTAGTTCCTTTAAGATATGTTAAAAATTCAAAAAAACTTTCTTGGGAATCATTCCAAAATATACATATATCATCGAGAAAATGTTTGTAAAAATACAACTACTAGAAAATTCACAATTGGTAACAAATTGCTTTTCCCACCAGGTCAAAACAATATTTGTATAAGTGGGGGCACACTTTGCCCCCATTGCCACTCCTCTTTCCTGTTTAAAAAATTCTCCCTCAAAAAACATATAATTGTTCTTAAGAATAGTCTCCATAAGCAGTAAACAGGTCCTAAAATCATTTGGAGTGAATTTACCATAGTCTCTCATACATTCTTCAAGCCATAAGAGTCCTGTATCATGGGGTATAGAGCCAAATAAATCTACAATGTCTAAAGTTACAAAAAAGTATGTTGGAATTAAAAATTTCTGGCTTCACCTGCCTTAAAAAATCCCAGGAATCCTTAAGAACAGTAATTCCTTCATTGGAAAGAGTTTTTAACTTAACATCCACATACTTAGCAAGGGAGGGGGTGGTCATGGACCCTTCAGAAGAAATAATCAGTCTTAAAGGTGGATCCAATGGGTCTTTGTGAACCTTGGGTATACCAAAGACCGAAAGGGTTCTAGGATTTATGTTCAACAAAAAATTGAAAGTATCCAAATCAACAGAACCCTCCAACAACAAATCATTAAGAAGAATATTTATCTTAGAATTAGCTATATTAACTTCATTAATGGAAGCTTTAGAATATTTAAGACTATCAGATAACAGTTCCTTCATTTTAGATTCCTAGAGTATGTAGTCCATTAAAACCTACCACCCCCTTTATCAGGTTGCATAATCCTAACCGCTCTATTGTTAGTTACCTCTTTGAGCAACAATTTTTCATCCATAGAAAGATTAGAGGTTACCCTATGGGTATTGATGGTATTTCTAATTTCCCTTTCTAAAATGATTTCCAAATTTTTAAGTTGCGGATGTAAGGGGGGATTAAAAGTACTTTTTCTCCTGAAGGGAGATGGACTGGAAATAGAATTGGAACCTGATAACATATAGGCCAAGTTTTTCTTCCTAAGAAATAATTTCATGTCTACTATGGCCTTGGGAATGCTTACTTTCCTAACAGGTATGAATTTAAAACCTTTAGAAAAAAGTTGAAAATGACCTAAACCAATAATTTCAGAACTGTAATTACTCTGTCCACTAGGCAGCAGTGCATTCTAGCCTTTGTGCCCTCACTCTCTCCCCAGTTATTGCTAGTTTCAGCTCTTATCACTCTCTGTTTGCTCCTAGTCTGTACTCTTCTCATCCTCTACCTACCTATCTTAGACTTTAATTCTGTTTGCTTCCCCTTTTCACTATCCTCTTTCCCATACCTTATCTGCTTTGCTACTTACCTCCTCCACTGCTTCTCCCTGGGCTTCTACTGTTCACTGATTGTCTCTGCTGAATCCTCCACTACTTGCTCTAACCCTACGGGCTCACTCCGCTCCCCTACCCTACCCCCAATTCACACCCACCCCCACTACCTCTAGATTTATACCCACTAAGCCACATCTACTTCCTCTCAAACTATCAAACCCCTCCCCTTCCTCTCCCTGTCCCCTCCCATCATCTATCCATACTCACATGACAACTTCCCTTCATCCTTCTCAAAACAAACCTTACCTAGACCATAACATGTTTCTAAAATATTTATCCCTCCCAATTCAAATGTTACTCCTTCTAAGCCTCACCTATATTTACTTTCTTACCCAACCTACTCTCATCAACCACTCTACTCACTTACACACAACTTTTCACCTCCACACATCAAAATCCTACTATAATAACCAAATCTCTCCTAACCTTTATCCCCTCAGCAACAATCTATGTTTTCACTACAGACTAATCCTTCTTCATAAAACCATTACACCCTCTCCATTCTCCATATCTCCCTCTAATTTTTCTACTTACTCCACTCAAACAAAACAACCCAAATACCTCTACTACCTAACTCAACTTCTTACTGCATTACTTTTATCCGGTGATATACACCCTAACCCAGGTCCAAACCACTCCTCCTCAAATTCTAAATCTATCCTATTTACATCTCTTAATGCAAAGCCTAGTGAACAAAATCCCTAACCTTCATGCATGGGTACTCCATAACAAACCTGACATTCTAGCCATTTCTGAAACCTGCCTAAAACCCCATATAAAGAATGCCGAAATATTACCACCAAACTACTCAATCATTAGATCAGACAGAACCCAAAAAAAGGGTGGCGGAGTAGCTCTACTCTATTCCTCCTCCCTATGCTTAACACCTTATAACAAAGTCATTCCCCAGTTCTCTAATGCAGAACTAATATTAGCTCATCTCCAGCTGAATAAACACAAATTTATATATATAGCCTCTCTCTACATTCCCCCTGGAGATAATATCACAATACTTGGAAACATCCTCTCCTGGCTATCAACTAACATCTGTAATGAAACTATAATCATGGGAGATACCAATATTAATTGGTCTTCCATACAGTCACCTACACACACCCTCAACATCAACCTTTACAACTATTCTCAACTAATCAACTCAATAACTAGACCATCCAAAGACTTCTCAAATGGCAATATCTTAGACTGGATTCTAGTCTCCCATCCCCATAACTACACTGACAGTGGAACCCTTCCTGACCCCCTCAGTGATCATATTCCCATCTTCACTAGACGTCTACCAACTCCCTTACAAGTTACTCATAACTACATAACTACCAGATGCCATAAAAACTTTAACCTTGAAGCTTTCTCCAGCTCCCTTAAATCTATTAACTGGATTCCCTTAAAAACCCTACCACTTGAAAATGCAGTAACTCACTTCAATACTATCTTCCTAGACATCCTAAATAATCATGCTCCCTTAATAACCAAAAGAATAAAAAGGAAAACCACCCTCTGGTTAACAAAAAATACACTTACTACCATGCGACTTAGAGATAAAACATGGGCACAATACAAGCAAAACAAATCCACATCTAACCTCAATAAATACAAAACTATTCGTAACTCAGTAAAAAAGCTTATCTCAAAAGACCACCAAAACTACTTTATCCAACTTCAAAACAATCATAAAACAAACCCACAAAAATTCTGGACAGGTATAACTTCACTCTTAAAATCTGGCACTATAGAAACCTAAACCCCAGCCCATATATACAAAACACGGATCTTGCTACCCAATTCAATTCTTTCTTCATAGACTCCATTTCTAAACTTACTTCTTCTTTTACACTTAATAATCAAACCCCTACCTCCTCTACTCACAACCAATCTCCCCCTCCAACTCCTTTCTCTCATTCATCCCCATCCCAACTCCCTCCATTTTTGATTAAACCTACTCCTACTTCTACTATAAGAAAATTCCTACAGAAACTAAAACCATGTACCAATGCCCCTGACAGCATTCCCTCATACTACCTCAGTATAGCTGCTGATGCCATTGCCCTCCCTATCAGTATCCTCATCAATCGCTGTATCCAAGAAGGTTTAGTTCCTGAAACCTGGAAAAAAGCTTACATCATCCCTCTACACAAAGGAGGAAATAATACTCACATCTCCAATTTCCGTCCCATAGCCATCCTCTCACCCATTTCTAAAGTCCTTGAGAAATGTATCCATCTTCAACTCCTTCCCCATCTCTTGGACAACAATCTACTAACCCCTACCCAACACAGATTCAGACCCCATCATAGTACTATGACAGCCCTCCTATCCTTCCTTGAAACTGTGAATAAAGTTAGAGATTCTGAACTCATTGTGTCTACCATTCTTCTCGATCTTTCTAAGTCCTTTGATACTATCTCCCATAACCTACTTCTTACTAAACTATCTAATCTAAACCTTTCTCTCTCTTCACTCAACTGGTTTAACAGCTATCTCTCCAATAGATAACAAGCAGTCAAGTGGAAAAAAGCTACCTCCTCCTTTCTGAATACCCCAACAGGTGTTCCACAAGGTTCTATTCTGGGCCCCCTTCTCTTTAATATTTTCATCAATGACTTTTTCGTCGCTATCCCTCAGGCTAACATTATACAATTTGCAGATGATTCCACAATCATCTACGCTGCCTCATCTATCCCAACTCTTTTAAAGCTAACCCAGGAAGCCTTCTCCACCACTGAAAAGTGGATGAAAGACAACCATCTAGCTCTTAATGCTGCTAAAACCAAACTCATGATATTTACTCCTTCAAAAACCACTAACATTGATCATAAATCATTCTCCATCTCCAGCCAAAATAACATCCCCCTTGAGCTTGTATCAGAAACCAAACTATTAGGAGTTCAAATTGATGACAAGCTTAAATTCAATTCCCATCTACTACAAAACATAAAGAAAACCCACCAAAAACTTGGCATGCTGTACCGTCACAATCGATTCCTCAGCTACTAAGATTACTCTCTCTACAACATTTCTCCTACCCTCCCTTCTCTATGGGGCACCTCTTCTTTCTAACCTACAATCCTCCCTCAAAAACAAACTATCCTCTTGTTACAATAAAATTGCCAAATTCGCCACTTGCAACAAATCATCAACCCACCATTGTGAACCACTCCACAAACTGAACTGGTTAGAACTACCCAACTACCTCTCCTACACCCAACTCACATATGCTCACAAACTGATTTTCCAGCCATCCCTCTGCCCCACACTCTCTTCTACCTTTAAAATGCACCACACTCAACGACATCTAAGATCAAACAATCAAAACCTTATAGAAATTCACAGACCCCTCCACCCTCGTGGACAAAACCTCCTGTCCTTCTCACTAGCACGCTTATGGAACTCCCTTCCTCCCTCCATTTGTACCATTACAAGCCTCCCATCCTTTAAAAAATCACTCCACTCCCATCTAACCTCCACATGGGCATGCTCCTGCTCTCACCCCTCATAACCTACTCTTTACTCTACTACTCTCTCTCTTCATTCACTCTATACCCCATGTAGCACTACTCTTGAGCTACCAGTATACTGATCTCACCCCTCATAACCTACTCTTTACACTACTACTTTTCTCTTCTGTCATAGCCTACTCTTTACACTACTACTTTTCTCTTCTGTCACTCAAAATCCCAGGTAGCATTACTCATTGGCTACCAGCATACGAACTGACTCTCCTCAAAAATAAATAAATAAATAAATAAATAAATAAATAAATATATATATATATATATATATATATATATATATATATATATATATAGCATAGCACGTATAACTTGTGTTTTTTAGCACTCTCTACATGTTTAATCACATGTATTGTACAAAGTTTAACTCAAATGTAATGCATATGTTTATCCTCATCCTTGTGTAATCTGTATGTGGAGCTTTTCTCCCCAGGACTCCATTGAAAATGGGTTCTTCGGGCCCAATGGACTATCCTGGTTAAACAAATGCAAATAAATAAATAAAATAAATAAATAAATAAATAAAATCTTATAATTATTGTATTCAAAAGTGTAGCCATCCTGAACTATTTCAGAAGAAGAAATTTGTGAAATTAAAATCTGGGATTCCCCCTGTGGTTGTAATAATTGTAATGCACTGGTTTATTTTGCCATATTCTGTCAGACCTCCGTGGAAGGGGGGGAATTTCTAAAGGGTCATCTCTAATAAATTCCTGGGAAACATCATGAAAAACCTCATCTTGGTTCTGTTGATTGTCCATGAACCTGCTATTCCTAATAACATAGCGTTCATTAGTATGTAAATTAAAAGGCTTGGGTTTAGGGTAGGCCTTACCCTCCTTGTATTCCCTGATGTCCCTTTCTAATTTACCCAATTTCCTTTTTATATTATTTCTACAATCAATATCAATTTGTTTAAAAATATTAAAATAGAAAACTCTTTCAGATTCCACATTGAACAATAAATCTTGAATTATACTGGTGTTAACAGTTTCCATTTTGGTCAAAAAATATTTCTCATTCTCTCATTCCCAGAAATAATGGCCCTAACTACATCCAAACCAGATTTATCAAAAATTTTTATCAATTCACCATGGAATTCAGACCCATCTTCTACACGATTTGGAAATTTGCAAACTCGCAAACCCTTCGGAACTATGTTCCTGTTCAAACATTCTTTTAAAAAAGTATTGTCACAACCAAGATGCTTGTATTTGTCCATATAGTAATACAAAATGTCCACACTTTCTCTATAAGTCCGTGTACCAGAATCCTGGTGGTCAGAACAGGATTTGTTAATGTCTAAAGTATAATTTTTGTCAATAAAAACTTTATAATCTAATAACTGTCCTTGATTAGAAAAGTCACCTTGTTGAAGTCTGTTACCATTCGTATAATTGCCTGAAATACGCACATTATCCTCGTCCCTATGGCCCACATGATCGGATCACAACAGGCTAGGAAAATTATTCAAATCGTGAGAATCCAAATGAATGTTATTACCATCAGTAGAATGGTTGTTCTTAGCAAAAACATCCTTGGTGAATGGACGTTGTGAGCGATTAGATCCAGATGAAACGTGAAAACCGGAAGCTAGTGTAACAATTGACTGGCATGCGGGGGTGAGCAGTTCCACCAGTTGGGATAACTGGCCAATCACCTTCCTGAGCTCTCCTTTGTTCCCACCTCACACATCCGTCTCAGTCTCAGCCCCTGAGAACTCCGCCATCCCAATAACTGACAAAAACCAAAAACAGGGAGATGGATGCGAACAATAAAGTGCCAACACCAAAAACCAAGTTCGCAGTGGTGATCCAAATAAGGGTCCAGACCAAGACTCAAAACCAATGTTTAATAAATAATCCACTAATGCTTTACACACAACATACATTTTCGAAACGTCTTCTTCAAAGTGCAAACATAGAATAACAACGAACTACTCTTAAATAAATACACATATTCTGAGATAATTAACCAATAAGAGTATAATCAAACAATTAAACAATAAAGTATGATTGAATTATAAACATTTTTCTACCAAAGTAGAAGCACTCAATCCAGGATAGCAACACTGATAAAATAAAACATTGCCATCATAAATATAAATATATGCTATGCTACATAATATGATGCTGCAAAACCAGCTGCAGCAGGACCAGCATAGGCCTGGCCCAAACAGCCCCCCCCACCATTGCCAAGGTCATCACAGGCAGAGCGTGACTCAGAGGAGGAACAACCCAAGCCTGCCCCAGTAGGCAGAAGGAAGCGTGCCCAGTATGCTTTGGCCTTGGCAAAGAGGCAACGCATAGCACATACACTGGCTCAGTAGGAACCCTGGAAATGATACCTCTCTCTGACTTGCACATATAGTAAAAGGGATGCCTAAGTTGACACTACCTGCTTCAAACATGTACAGGGAGTGTAGTATGTGCATCCGACATAGGCAGCCCTGCAGCACCACCTGAGGCATGATTGCCATGTGTCAAGCAATTTAAGGTAGTGCTAAACAGCATATACCACCATATAGTATATGCAAACAGAATACACACACCAACTAGTACAACTGTGGTCAGTGTTGAGTAATATTGGGCAATGTCCAGCAAAGTTGGTGAATATACAGCAATGTCGGACAAGCCTGGTCTAAGTAGGGCATAGCAGAATGAAAGCCAACATGCTCATATTTGCTTAACTGGCCCTTAAGCAGTCTGGTCTGCTCAGTATGGAAATATAAAAGCAATAATGGGCCTCAAACCCAGGATACTGTGCACCATAGCTAAAGTACTGAACCACTAAACCATGACAGCATTTCACTGTTCAGCCAGTATGAAGGAATGTTGATAAGTCTATGCAACATATCTCATGGAAACCCTGCAGGCACAGCATAATCCCTGTTGAGTTATGACACAAAGGTGAGTCCTGCAGTAAGAACAGAACTTGACTTCCAACACACACAGTATAAATGTTAATATTGGTCATGTTCACACACACATCCACAAATGTAGTGGACGCCAGATTGCAACATACTGAAAGGTCACACTGGGCATGCTCACACACTTGAATAAATGAGACATATGTCAGGCAACAAAACATGGAAAGCCTGAACTGGGCATGCTCACACACACAGGCCATGTCTGACTACAGCAGTGGGCCGCACATATCTGGCAGTTGCATGTGTTAACCCAGGAACCTCTCACTATCCAGCAATCCGCCCTGTGCACACAGTTACATGACAACAGACACTTATATAATATAGTGGAACCCTGTCATGATCAAACATGTTCCACAGATACCTAAGTTGTTCATAGAAACTGGGAAAGCAAAGACGATCTAGACCTGCAAACAGTATCAGCAATAAATATTGTGCATCCCGAGCAGAAGCATAGGTTCAGAGGTCGATAGTAGGCTATCTGCCCTAGGGTATGTACAAGCCTAGCCAGAGTGTGTTTGGCTTTTGCAGCCCTGTCAGAGTACTACACTGTGCCAGATATGTGTCACACAAGATAGCCCATGTACGTTTAGGCTAGTGTGCCTCTGTCTAGCAGGGACACAGAAGATATCCCATGGGTAAACATACAATCACCCATACAGCCGTCAAGATGTCCCCTGTAGGTTTTTAGTGGGTGGCTCTGCCTATCTGAAACTGTGATCACAATCTGGAGTGAGTGGAGGCCCTGGGATAAGAATCTGTCCCTCCAGCATGTCCTATTAACATCTGTGCTGAGGTATATGTACCTGGAGTGTGTAGCTACAAGGGAGTTGGATATCCTGAGGTGGCTGGAGCATGTCCATTAATTCTGGGTGTGGTATTACTGCAAACAATAGGCACATATCATATCCAAGTAGGTGGTAAGCGACTGAGTAGAGCTGGAGTTACTGCATCTGAACTGTGCAGGTCATCTGTGTGAGTCCCTACATCTGCTTGGTGTGGAACTTATAGGTTCATAGGTTCATAGGTAGATACTAGGCTATCTGCTCTAGGGCATTTATAAGCCTAGCCAGAGTGTATTTGGTGTCCATCTCCCTATTAGATTAGTCTACTGTGCCTCTGTAAATTAGGTCACAGAAGGTACCCTTTAAGATTAGTTTGCTGTGCTGTCTAGCAGGGATACAGAAGAGATCCCTGGGGTGAATTTGTGATTTCCCATCCATGTGTCCAGATTTGGCTTGAAGAGGGTCAACGAGGGGCTATGTCTAATATGAATTGAGATTCTATTCCAGAGTGAGTGGAGCCTCTGGGAAATGAATCTGTCCCTCCAGCATGTCCTTTTTATTCTTGTGCTGAGGTTTAAGTCCCTGGAGCGTGTATCTCTAAGGGACTTGGATTTTTGAGGTGGAGCATGTCCATTAATTCTGGCTTTGACATGGCTTTGTATGTCAGGCATAGATTGCCTCTGAGTAGGTAGTAAGCAACTGAGCAGAGCTGGAGTTTCCTTAGTTGAGCTGCATATGACATCTGTTTGTAGCCCATGATCCTCTTGGAGAGGTACTTTTGGGTCTCTCCAGGTGCTGCAAGTGTTGGGTAAGGTACATCCCAAAAGGGCCATTGTATTCAAGTATGGGGCTGATGACTGACGAGTAGAGGGGCACAATGACCTCTCTTGATGTAGATGCGAACCCTTTCATGATAAGGTGGCATATATAGAAGGTCTTTGTAACCACTTTGGCAATGTGATTATCAATCTCAAATTACTACTTCTGTACTTAATGGATTACCACCTATGTGGTAATTTGTGTGCATCTTGTTTTTCACAAATGACTATGCACTTTTTAGCATGTAGCTCGAGCTTGTGGCTCTGGCACCAAACATCCATCTCTGTGAGACCCTTCTGGATGATGCTTGTGTCAGCTGGAGAGTCGATTATGGCCCCCAGTTTGCAGTCATCTGCGAACCTTGTCAGCCATAATCCCCCCGTGTTAGCCTGAACCTCAGAGAAGTATATAGCGAACCAGAGAGGTCCCAGAACTGAGCCCTGTGGTATGCCACTTGTAACTGGTTTGTATTCGGACATGGCACCTGTGATTCTGACCATGTGGGTTCTATCCCTGAACCAGTTTGCAGCCCATCTTGTGATATAGGGGTTGATATTTAAGCTGTTAAGCTTATGTATGATTTCCGAGTGGGGTATTGTGTTGAACGTTTTTGCGAGGTCCAGGTAGGCTGTGTGGACTACCTTGTCCTCATCCATAGCTTTGGTAACTGTTTCAAAGAAATCAACTAGGTTTAAGAGGCAAGATCTGCCCTTAACAAAGCCAAATTGGGTAGGGACCAGTGTCTGGAGGCTCCCAATGTCTTTGTTTATGAGTTCCATGATAATATGCTCCATAGCTGTACAGACCAAACTAGTCAGGCTTATGGGGCAATAGTTCCCAGGGTCTGTTGTGCACCACCTTTGTGGAGTGGAACCAATGTAGCTGTATGCCATTATTCGGGTACATATCCTGTAGTAAGGCTAAGTTTGAACAGTGACTCAATGTGAGGGTTCAGTTCTTCTTGGAGCTTGTGTAAGACACAGCCTGGGACATCGTCCAGTCCCATAGCTGCTCTGTTTTTTGCTTTGGCGAGGGCAGCTTTCACCTGTGCATCTGTGATGTCAGGGAGGTTACATTCAGTTGGGATAGGCATTTGTTCCTTTGTAGGTGAAGGGGGGGGGTTGTGCTGAATCTGTCTACCAGGATGTTGGCTGTCTGTAGTTTCTGTATATTTTGTACCGTTACGCAACAATTCAGAGCATATCTGGGAGTTTCCACCCATATTATGGACATAACTAAAGAAGGACTTGTGATTATCTTTAGTGTCTAGGGCAATTTCCCTTTGGAAACTGGCCTTTGATGATTTTATGAGGTATCGAAGTTTCTTGCTAATACTGATCAGAGATGCCTTCCATTTTTGGGATTTTGCTCTGTCATGTAGTAGCTTCCTCCTTCTGTTGTATAGCTTAATTATGGCCAGGGTCCACCAAACAGGTCTCCTGTTTTTGGAGGAGTGATTCTTCATTTTATTTGGGATAGCATGATCCATGCATTCCTGCAGGTGCTCATAGAATGCATTTGTAAAGGATTCTGCGGATTGGCCTGTATTATCCTCTGGCCCGTGGGCTTTGAAGGATTCCACCCCAGTCTTGAGAAGTGCAAAGCTGGAATTTGAGAAATTCTATACAGTGATTTCCTTGGCTGGCGGTGGGGACGGGATGTGGATGTCCATGGAAATTTGTTAATGGTCTGATCTTACCAATGAGGGGTTTACCTCTGTTGTGGAACATAGAGTCCCCATGTTGGTGATGACCATGTCCAATATGTTGCTCCCTCTTGTGGGAGTGGTGACAAGTTGTTCCATTGCATTACAGTTTATAACTTCAAGGAACCATTGGGCAAGTGTGTTTGGGCATGAGTAGTTGTTGCAGTCAATGTTTGGGTAGTTGAAGTCACCCAATAACATAGTTTTAGGAGAGACCTTGATATTATCCAGTGTTCTCAGGAATGCCAAGTGGGGTTCCTGTAATAGGGAGGGTGTTCTGTAGCAGGCTACAAACTGAAAGGCAGTTTGGCCCGCTGTTAGTTGCACATGGATGGTTTCTGATGCTTCGTGCAGTGCCACTAACCTGGAGGTGTAGGTATCTTTGATGAATATAGATACTACCCCTCCTTTTGTGCTTTGGTCCGAGTTTTGTGTGTGAAACGCATGGTATGAGTTATAACCTGGTAGTGCTGGGGGTGCGAGTTATAACCTGGTAGTGCTGGGGGTGCTCTCAGGAGCCTTGAACCAGGTTTCTGTTACTGCACAGACATCGATATTCTCCATACTGAGGAGAGCCTCAAGTGCGTGCATCTTGAGGTTTAGACGTCTGGCATTGAGTAGCATTACCTTTAGATTTTGTATCCTTGGTGTGTCTATGGAGGTGTGTTTGTCCTTTGAGCCTCACCTCAAAAAATGCACTATGGAGGTGGCAAGAGGCATGGCCAGTATCCAAAGCCTAAGGGTGACAGGTGCAAGCCATCCCTAGCAAAGCAACATGGCTTGTCGGGCATGTCATCCCAGGCTGACAGACACTGGATTCCCATTGAATGACACCAATACTTTAGAAAATTGTTGAAACTGATCATTTTGTCTTTATACTCTGGCATCATTCTTGGTGAGGGCAAGATGCTACCCAAGGTCAGGGTCATACCAGCCTGGGCTACATAATCAGAGAGCTGCTCTATGTCTCATTTCTTGTAGTCCAGGGAGGTACGTCTCATGTCATTCACACCTGCATGGACAATGACAGAGTCATACTTGTACCTGCTTTGGAGTGACCTGAGTGCTTGTGTTATGTGGTGGATCCTGCCACCTGACAGGCAGCTTAGAGTGGCCTTCTCCTTGTTCAGTCAGTTGAGCGGGACATCAGTGTGCCGGACAATAGAGTCCCATATAACAAGTGTATTTGGTGTGTTGTTTGGACTTAAGGGCTGTGACTGTGAGGCACACTGATTTTGTGAGATATGTAATTCATGGGTATTGTTGAGGGGTGGCTGTTTCTTGGGTATCTGTGGCCAGTACAGTTGCTGCAGGTGTTGCGTAAGGTACACCCCAAAGGTGGCATTGTAACCAAGCATGGTTGTTATTAGTATAGGGGCACAATGCCATCACTCGATCTAGATGTGAAACCATATGGGATAAGGTTGCTTATATAGAAGGTCTGTCCAACCACTGTGGCAACATGAATGTCAAAGGCGACAGTATGAACAAGTCATGTCCCCAATCACCTAACAACACCTACCATATGTAATGGAGTACTACCTATGTGTTAATGTGTGGGCATGTTGTTATTCCCAAAGGGGATGACTATGCAACTAATGGCATTTAGCTGTAGGCCATGGCTCAGGCACCAGTCATCCATCTCTGTGAGAACCTGTTGGAGTATGCATGTGGTAGCTGGAGAGGTGATCATGGCACCCAGTTTGCAGTCAAGTGTGAACAAGGTCAGCCATATTCCCCCTGTGGTAGCCTGTATGTCAGACAAATATATACTGAACAAGAGAGGTCCCAGGACCGAGCCGTGTTGGATGCCATGTGTTACTGGTGTATAGTCAGACATGGCACCTGCAATTCTGACCATGTGGGTGTTATCCCTGATCCAGGTAGCAATCCATCATGTGAGATATGTGTCCATATCGATGCTGGTGAGCCTATGCATAATAGCCCAGTGGGTTATTGTTTGAAGGGTTTAGCAAGCTTCAGGTAGGCTGCGTGTACAACTGTCCCTATGTTGATGGACCTGTTAACTGTCAAAAGAATACAAACATGTTCAAGAGGCAAGATCTGCCCACAACAACGCTGAAATGTGTAGGACACAGTGTCTGTAGTTTCCTGATGTCTATGTGTAAGAGTCCCATGACAATACACTCCATAGTTTTGCATAACAGGATAGTAAGGCTTATAGGGCAATATTGTCTGTGGTCCATTCTGGCACCAACTATGTGGAGTGGGAACACTGTCGCTGTATGCCATTCTGTGGGTACATATCCTGTAGTAACTCCAATATTGCACAGTGATGTAATGTGAGGGTTACGTCTGTCATGAAGCTCATGTAAGATGCAGGACAGGACACCAACTAGTCACATTGATGCTGTAATGTATGCTTTGGGGAGGGCAGCACTCACCTGTTACTGTGTGGTGTCAGGGAGGTTACACTCTGTTGGGATGTTGCTCCCTAGGGGGGACTGGGGGGAGACATCTGCACTGAACCTGTTTGCCAGGATGTTGGCTATGCCAGTGGGTTCAAGGTAAGTGTAGTCAGTATGCAGTAACTCACAGCATATCAGTGAGTGTCCACCAAGGTTCCTGACATAACTGACAAAAGCCTTGTGATAGTCCTACTTGTCTGGTGCAATTGTCCATGAGAAGAAGACCTTAGATAAGTACATGAGTGATCATAGCTGTTTGCTAGTACAGATCACAGATGCTTTCCCCATCTGGGTTTTGTGCTCTATCATGTAGTAGCTTCCTCCTGACATTATACAGCTCATTAATGGCTGGTGTCTACCAGACAGGTCCCCTGCCATTGGAGGAGTGAGTCTTGTTGTTATTTGGGGTAGCACAATCCATGCAGTCCACTAGGAGTCCATAGAATGTGTATGTAAAGGATTCATCAGTCTGAGCTGTATTTCACACTGTCTCAAGGTCTCTGAAGGATACCACCTAGCTTTGGTGAAGTGAGACATTGGCTCATCAGAAGTTCACCAAGATTACCCAGGATGGGTGTGTGGAGTGTATATGTATGTCCAGTGAGATAGATGTATGTTCTGACCTTACCAATGAGGGGTATATTGCTGGTGTGGAACATAGAGTCACCATGTTGGTGATGATCAGGTCCAATATGTATTCCCCCTTGTGGCTGTGGTGACTGGTTGTGCCATAGCATACAAATTTACAAATTGTAGCAACTGTAGGGCAAGGTTGTTGCGGCTTGAGTAGTATCACCAGTCAATATTCATGTATCTGATGTCACCCAATATAATGGTGTTTGTGGAGACCATCATATCCCCTGCTGTTCCCAGGAAAGTCGAGTGTGGTTCCTGAGTATGGGAGGGTGGTCTGTAGTAGGCAACAAACTGAAAGGCAATTTCGAACAATGGTAGCTGTATATGTATGGTCTGTGATGCTTACTGCAGTGCCACTAACCAGGAGGTGTGTGTATCTGTGATGTATATGGATACACCCCCAAGTTGTGTTGTCCGTTCCAAGTCCTGTGGTTAGAAAGCATGGTATGAAACATAACTAAATAAAATAAAAATAAATAAAAAATAAAATAAAATAACCTGGTAGTGCTGGTGTGCGTATATGACCCTGAACTAGGCGTCTGTTAATGCACATATATTGCTATCCCCCATACTGAGGGGAGTCCTGAGTGGCCGCAATATGAGGGTAACACATCTGGTGTTGAGCAGCATTACCCTTAGTGTTATTTAACCTGTAATGTCTATGTAGATGGGTTTGTCTTTTGAGCCCTGCTCAACAAATGCACTATGGTGGTAGCAAGAGCCTTAGCCAGATTCAAAGGTCCGAGGGTGACAGGTGCAAGCTGTCCATAGTGAAGCTACATGGCATGTTGAGCATGTCACCACAGGCTGACAGACACTGTATCCCCTATGAATGACACCAATCTGTTAGCCAAGTGTTAAATGTGATACGTTTGTCTGTATACTGTGACATCATACTTGGTGGGTGTAAGATGCTAGACAAGGTCAGGGTCATACTGGCCTGGGCTACATGATGACACTGTTCCTCCATGTAGCATGTCATGTGGTCCAGGGAGTAACATCTGAGGTTTTACCCACTAGCATGGACAATGATGGTGCCAGTCCTGTACTTGCTTTGTAGTGACCTGACTGCATGTGTTATGTGGCAGATCCTGGCACACAACAGGCAGCACAAAGGGACTATTCCCTTGTATGGGCTGGTGAATGGTACGTCAGTGTGTCTGACAATAAGTGTCGCCTATCACAAGTGTATTATGTGTGTTGTGTAGCCCGAAGGCAAGTGACTGTGTGGCACACTGACATTGTGAACTATGTGAGATGTGGGAATTGTAGTGGGGTAGCAGTTGTGTGTGTGCCTGCTGTGGAGGTCTCTGCTGCTTAGGCAGAGTTCATTTACAGCATCCAAGTATGTGTATGTGTGAAAATGTGGTTCGAGTGCTGTCGCCAGAGGATATGTGAGACTGATATGTGGTGTGTGTGGTTATCTTCACCACCTGATAGACTATGCCAGTCATGGGTCAAGAGAGTTCAGCACCCTGTATGTCTCTGTAGGTGCATCTCACACATATATCTGGGTTTGTTGTGAGGAGGAGAGTCTTGTCTGTGTACATGAGGCAGATGTGACATTGTGTCTACATCACAATATTCACCAGCTGGACTGGAGAGTGCACACAAAGCCAACCCCTGGACACACCGGGATATCATCATGACATACTCTGTAGCCAGATGACAAAGGATCAGTAGAGTGTTAAGTGTGTAAAGGAGTATAACAGGGATTAGTGCTCAGGTTTGTTGGTGTTCTGTAAAGAGTAGCTGAGAAGGAGTCCAGACTGAATCATGACATCTTCAACGGCTATGTCATATATAGCAATGTACACACATATATGTCATGAGTCAGGGCCAACTGTACCTGACTGACAATGCAGACATCCTGACAGATAGGCCCATATATACATACCCACCTCCCACTGACGATAGTCCATATCATCATACCAGGAGATATCACATGTAGAATGGATGAACAGCTACCCCCAATGCTAAAAGCATGGCATCACGTGGATTACATTGATTCCCAATATGTGTCATGCATAAACTACAGAACAAACAAATCCTGCACCTGAACAGTCAGCTGAACCTCCCCCCCTACACAGGATGTGGAACAGTTGAATGTGTTACAGCAACATATGGCAGTCCACACAAGTGTTGGTGCACAACACACCATGGGATGTACAGTCCAGTATGCCTATGAAGTATGATCTGCAAGCCATGGAGTCCATCATGGTTGAAGTCATAAACCAAGCTATTGGAAGCTAACATACACACAACTCTACTAACCGTGGTATGTTCATATGCAGATCATGGTTCCCAAACATGCTAGACTGTTTGCAAGGCAGCCACACAGGACATACATCACTGAACACAGCTACCCATGTCTCACATACACTTTGAATAGCCCTTTATCAACATCCCAGACACATGTAGTACTGACAAAACCAACAAGCTGTGCATAAATATGTGTTGACATATGAAGGAATGTCAATGTGTCCACAGATAGATCACACAAGGTAAAGATTATGAGTTCCTGTTCCAGCTGTTGACACCTGACAACCCACATGGACCATTCCTGGAATGGCATAAAGCAAAGTGTACACACATTACCATGTCCAGTCTGATGATGTCACCACCCAAGAAATACAGACAGAGAAGAGAAACCACCCTGTAAAGCAAATAGCGTGCTGCGCTAATGCATCTCTCTTTAGTATCATAACATAGTTAGGTAGGGGTTTAAATCCTACAAACGCTTCCTGTATGTGTGTGCAATTCTCTTTGAAAGGAGTTGCCTTTTTGAAGACTGGGAAAACACACTACAGATGTACATTCCTCTTTGGAAAGACTGATGATGTCACCACCCTAGAAATACAGACGAAGAAGGGAAACCACCCAATAAATCAAATAGTGTGCTGCGCTAATGCGTCTTTCTCTAGTATCAAAACCTAGTTAGATAGGGGTTTGAATCCTGCAAATGCTGATTGTTTGTGTGTGGGGGGTGTGCATGCAATTCTCTTTGAAATAAGTGACCTTTTTGAAGACTGGGAAAACACACTACAGATGTACATTCCTCTTTGGAAAAACTGATGATGTCACCACCCTAGAAATACAGATGGCGAAGGGAAGCCACCACATAAAGCAAATAACGCACTGTGCTAATGTATCTCTTTCGCGTATCATAACATAGTTAGGTAGGGGTTTGAATCCTACAAATGCTGACTGTGTGTGGGGTGTGTATGTGTGTGCAATTCTCTTTGAAAGGAGTGGCCTTATTGAAGACTGGGAAAACACACTACAGATGTACATTCCTCTTTGGAAAGACTGATGATGTCGCCACTCTAGAAATACAGACGGAGAAGAGCAACCCCCCCCCAGTAAAGCAAATAGCTTGCTGTGCTAATGTGTCTCTCTAGTATCATAACATAGTTAAGTAGAGGTTTGAATCCTGCAAGTGCTGACTGTATCTGTGTCACTCTTGGTCAATGCAGTGTGGGTCTTGCTTTTACTATGTTATGGCATATTATGATTACAACAGTAAGTGCATTGCACACATCAGGTATATGCGTTGCAAATATATATGTGTACATGTTCCCTTAATCAGTACATAGGTGTGAAGCCTGCTTACTACAGGAATACATTTGTTGGCATTGACAGTTTGTGCCGCAGCTTCTCAGGTCGTAGGTCACATATGTATGTATGTGACAGGCCTGTCCACTGTCGTATTCCGTGGCCAAGGTCATCTGTGCCACACACACCCATGACAGTTACTTTGCAGTAGTGTGAGTGAGGGTATATGCCTGGGGTATATGCCAGGCATGTTTATACACAACCATGACTGCCAATAATGGACAGTCTTTATAGGTGTACAGCTGCCTTGTGTATATGCATCCAGGCCTCCAATGTCTCATGTGACACACCTTGGGACTCCTCAATACCTATGGATATGTGGATACCAAGGGACACATGACATAACATGAGGCTGTATGTACACATTGGTACCCAACATACATGTTGAGGGTTACCACCAATGTGGTACTGACGGGATAGTAAGTATAGTACATGTGGATGACTATGCCATAGTCGGCTTACTGTTATACAGCATGTATCACATGACAGGCATCTGTCTGTATGATACCCTTGTGTAGGATATGTGTCCCATCCAGGGAATGGATTGTAGGCCACTGCATGCATTACCAGATGAGGATGGACACATCCCTAGTGTGTTTGCATGTACCTAAGGGGGGCTATATGCCAAACAGGTGTGGACACAGAAATGGGTGGCGGTAATTACCACTGGTTAGTGTTATAGTGTAGCACCGGAAGGATACAACTGTTACTGAGTTCTCTATGACTGTGTGTCATTTGCCAGGACAACATCCAATGATTGCTTATAGTCATGCTGTTGAGGTTATGTACACTACCAGACCGCAAATCATTGACATATACTAACAGTATCACCCACAGCATGGTGTCTACCCATGTCATACACACATGTCTACCCATGTTAGCACATAACTGTAGTAGAATGCATACTGGTCATTGAAAGATACTGTGACATGTTCACTATGTGTACAACAGGGTATGCCACATGTCTCATGTCTCCACTAAGCACGTACATACAGACAGTGTGCACCCACCATGTTCACAGATGTACACTTGCTAATCTGTACTGCACACATCACACACATACTGTCCACTCACTAACACATGCTGGCAACACATTACACATCAGCTAAGTGGCACATGGGTGGACAATACATAGTCAGACCTCACAGTGGTGTAAACAATGCTACATTGACAATCAGAGCTTTGATGAATAATGTCTGCTGAGATATACCTACAAGGATGTCATTACACTTTCCTGTTGACAACTTGCTAATATTGCTACACTGCTATAGTGTCACCCTGTGCATCAACACCATGTTAGCCTGTTCCTCCATCAATGTTACAGATGACAGGAGGCAACACAGGTATCATCATATGCACAGGGCATTTTGTTGTTTGCCAGAGCCTGCCATTGACCCATCCAATCGACATGTCTGTGTGTGTGTCTGTGTGTGTGTGTGAGGGAAAACAGTACAGCATGGGCCAATGTTGATGTAATGCGTGTGTGTATGTGTGAGCCCTAGTTGATTGGTTAATGTGTGTGTGTCTGCATGCACACAGCTCCACCATGTGGCTGCCATATACAGTAGTTTGTGGGACAGCCACAGACTGTACCTGCTAGGCCATACAGATTACTGTCTCCAGCCATGGACACAGTACCTGTGGCTGGCAGGGGTGCTACAGACAGTATCGGGTACCAATCCTGACTGGGTACTGTCCTCAGAGGCAGAGGTGGGATGACTGGACCCCATGTCCCTGCTGGGAATGGCCAGAGCCATGTGCACATGGTCTACTGGGACGGTCAATGGACAGGCCAGCCCCAGCATTGCTGGGGCTGGTACTGCCACTACGGGAGTGGCTGTGAACCGGGGGCCATCAACGACCACTGCCAGCTGTTGCTGTTGCTGGCATGCATCCGCGTCGACGTTGCAACCATTGCGCATGGTCCTGGCTCATGGATGACATATCGTGGAGGGCATCTAATGTCTCCCCCGAACGTCTATCAATGACCTTGGTGTAAGTCTGGATGGCACCAGCAAGGTCACAGATGCTGTCATTGAAAGCGGTGTAATGTGCCCTCTGCACCCTAAGTCCCTGCCTGGTGTACTGTTCCATACATGCCTGAGCCTGCATTACAGCCCGGAACATACTGGACGTCATAAGACCAGTGACGGCATGCTTGCCAGGGGCAATATGACCAGCGGTGCTCCCCTGAGAACCCCTGGACCTCTGCCTATGTGGTACCATTTCAGGAATATGGCTATGGCTGCTGTGAGGGGATGCAAGTGCCATGGGTACCATACTCTCATGGTCAGTGCCAACTGTATGCTGTCCCTCGCCTATGGCCATTGGTGGTGAGTGATGTGTTGGCAGTATGAGTGTGCACATAGATGGGGTTGAACACTGTGTACTGTCGATTGGTGGACCAACGACAGACCCTGTCAAACCTCACTGCATCAAAATACATGTCTCATCATCAGCACTATTCGTGGCAGTGGCTTCAGGTTCCCTGCTGCATTCTGCCAGCCCTAACTCAGTACCTGTGAGAAGAAGACAGGAAACACACTTTACGGTCTACATATGAACACTTGCACACATGCACACATGTACACATGCACACTTGCACACATGAACAGTAATACACTCCACACTACAGCACATACACATACACACCAGCAATCCAACACATACTCTATAGTGGGTGAAGGTGGGTGTTAGCATCGCAAGGTAAACAGTCACCACACATGTGTCAGCATGCAGAATATGTGTTGTACAAGGCCATACAGTGCAAGTGTAGATGCTCCAATGTAATGGCAGTATACATGGCTTTGTTGTAACTGTGTCATTGTTCAGTGATTGGCTACACCATGGAACACAATTTGTACATGGACACAACATTGCTGTGCAGGTATTATCAGGTCTGCAATGCCCTGTGCACCATCACTCACACGTATACATGCCATGGCTGCATGTGTTATCTGTGTGACACATAGATATGAATGTCTGAGTACAGTGTCTGTGTCCAAAGCAGATAATAGTGGGCACAGGTGTAGCACATGCATGTTATGTACACACACGGGATGATTGCTGCATGTTGACATGAAGGTATCCAAATGCTCTAAATGGCCAGTGTACAGTGGTTATGGTGAGTGTGGGACATATTGCAGATATGTCAGTGCCACACATGGCATGTCATGCTACATGAATGCAACATTAAACACCACACATACCCAATGTGTGTCAAGTGACCTATACACCCACTAGCATTCCAGGACATATATGTGACAGTTTGTTTGGATGGCGACTGCTGTGCATATTGTGTATATTGGCATATGTAAGCACAAACAGAACATGCTATGGATATTATGTATAGGTGCATATGTTCACACAAGCACAACATTAAGGTGCAAAGCAATGACTGCTATGAGTAGTACTGTGGTCACTGTAACTGGATGGGATGTAGTACCCTGTGCCATCATCAACATGCATCCTGTGGTCACTCACAGCTACTAATGTGTGCAAGACTACCGCCTAGCATTCTGTACCTGAACTGCAGTGCCATGGCTATGTTCACAATTACACAGACACATTGTACATGGGTGTGTGAGGTGACCAATAGGGAGCATTGCCTAACTTGACTGTGTTATGTGTTGCAGAGTGTTGCACACACCCATGATAGGACTCTACCCCTGAGGAACAGCATGTATGTGTGCAAGACATGTGGAATACTGACGTGTGACCTTACAGCAGGTGTGATGGGAAATGTAGCATGTTTTCGTGTACTGCATATGATAAATATGTTCTGTTGTGTACAGCTGTAGCAACTATGCATATCTAAGGTGCAGTACAGTGTTGGCAACACTTGTGTCTGCTGCACTGTGCAGTGTATGTGCTTGAGGCAGCTACTAACTTTAATGAGATGATTAATGTCTCACAGCATACATTATGCGTAGGTGTGCTACGTGTACATGGCCTACACCTCACCTATGACATGCACATTTCATTACTAATATTAAAATGTTAACACACTCACCAGCATGTACCGTCTGCCCTGCTGTCACACCAGAGGGACCTACAAGAATATGACACAGTTTATCAGTGGCCACAACTGTGGCATTGCTGCCGTGAGTGCAGTAATCTACAGTGGAACAACAGTCAACAGTCACAGGTGTGGAGATACTATTCCAAATATCAGTATTGCACACGAGAGGCAGCACAACTGCTAAACACACAGTACACATCTCACATAAGCATATTCTAACAATACAGGTAACAGTAGTCTACAGCTAGGGCATATTACCTGCATGCTCCATGTCGTCCTGCTGGGTAGCTCTGGCCTCCATGATGACACATGCATGATGTTGCTGCTGCTGTAGGTCAGGAGCCACCATGCTTAGGAGCAGCTCCTCCACTCTGGTGAGGGGGGGATGTATGGGCACCCCACCACCTGTGACAAGCTATTGCCTATGGATATCAGACGCATGCTGCCGGACATGTCTGATTAAATCACTGCAGTGATGGCGTACCTGCTCATATGTCAGGTTATGCATGCCTATGTCATTTACCCGGCGGACAAGATCTTGCCACAGTGCAGTGCGCTCATGCTGGTGCTGGCTAGCCCTCGAAAAAAGCTGTGCATAGTTCTGATACAGGCTGGCCTGTATGACCTCCTCCTCTGCAGCTGTATACAAAGGATTGTGGTGATGAGCCATAACCCTGGAAGACAATTAAACAATATGTGTGAGCAAGTCATGTGGCACACTTAACATTATGAAGTACAGATATCACTTAACTGCCAGATATAGCATCTGTCTACCACAGGATACACACGTTCAATACCACATATCAGTGCTCAGCCCACAACTGCCTGACAGTGGCTGCCGCACACCATACAACAAACCAGTATACACCAGTACTCAACACACTGTATTGGATACGATGCACAACCTCACACTGGGGGTATATATCAAGCTAATGCATGACGAATATTGTTATCCAATGCAATGAATGTAATGTGCAGTTACAGTATTAACAGTAAACCACCCTAGTCTTTGAGGCCATACCCCTACCTAACATATGTGCACAGTTGTTAATATAGCTGGCATACTGCTGTAATAGAGTATACATGTTGCTAGGTACACACACATACCCTGTAACACACATGTGATTGCGGCCATGGTACAGGCATCATTACACACACATCAGACATACATACAACACACAAATGTATGCCAACACAGATGAGCATTACCTGTGTACCTTATAGTACTGTGTGCCCCTACTTACAGATACCTATGCCTGAGGAATATAATCTGTGCAGACTACAGGAAACACACAAGACAGTGATACCAGGGACTGTGAACATACACCATACTGTGGTGTTTAGGCCTACAGCTTCAGGTAGTACAACAGTTCATATGTGACCTGGATTCACCAGCAGTACCACTTACTGAGCATACATGTATTGCTACAGCCTACAATGGGACACCACAGTCGTACACAAGGTACTACGTCACAACATATGCCATCCTACTATGTCTGCATCCCGATAACTGACACATCTTTCTCTGCCCTCACACCTAGGACACAAACTACCATGACAGACACAACCTCACGCTAAGCTATCACACCTTTACAGACCTTGCACACAGTCAGTATCACACTCATTCCATCTCACATAGCTGGTATTGCACTGAGTACATGTGTGTGTGCATTGTGTCATAGGTAGGTACTACACTATTGGCCCGGGGCCTACAGGAGCCTAGCTATATGCTACCCTGCCATTTGACACACATGTAATGTGATTACACTTGGTCCTGTCAAACGGATACACAGAGGTAACTCCCAGGGCATATTACCTATCTCCATAACATTCATCTGGGGTATGTATGACATCTACTAATGAGGAGCCTTGTTTATTAATGCTGGGTAGTTTAGTCCAGAGTATGGCATATTTGTGTATAGGAACCTGTACCTCCAGCATGTGCTGTTTAGTGCATTGACAAGGATTAGGGCCCTAGGTCATGTAGCCCTGAGGGATTGTGAGGTGTTGTCATGGTGGTTGATTGACTACTATGGGTGTGACAAACCTCTGTATGTCTGGCAGTGGTAATCTCTGTGTATGACGTATGCAATGCACACTAGCTGTGGTTTTGTGAGTCAGTCTGCAGAGGGCATGTGTTTGGGGCAGTGTAACTCTTTGTTAGGTACATCTGTGGCCTTCCCACTTGCTGTGGTTGTCATGTGAGGTACATATCATATGGGGCATTGTGAGGAGTAGGGGGTACACTGACCTATATTTCCCTAGATGGCACACCTTTTGTGATGACACGTTCCATGCAGAGGGATTACAGGACTAGTGCGCAACTGTGATTATCAGAGGGGAGGCTACTATACACTGTGTCCCATGTTCCCTTCTGACACCTTCAGTGTTGGTCAGGCAACCACCTATCTGGTAGTTAGTGTGTAAAGTGTTTTGGAATGGGGTATGGTACTGCAGTATCAACACTGGTGTTCAGTCAATGCGTTGGTCACCAGGCACCTGTTGCAGTACGTCTGACCCCGTGTCTCCCTCTCTCACTCTCTCTCTCTCTCTCTCTCTATATATATATATATATATATATATATATATATATATATATATATGGATTCACTTTATAACCTCAAAATGCTGAAATATCGAATTTCAGTATCTCGAGACTATAAAACCAAATCCATAAAACACCGACAAACAAAAACCACGAAACCACATAACCGAAAACACCGCACACACTACACTAAACATACAACACAACACCTACATCAAAACATAAACAAAATAAAACACACATACACAACTCGCACACACATAAGCAGGGAGGCAAGCCAACCTGCACCCCCCCATGTGGGGGGCTGCGCCTCCCACACCCCCACTCTATATATACTAACTCCGAGATCGCACAAACACAACACAAAAGCTCACTCACACACGCACATTCTCCAATCCCTCACACACACTCTAACTCCCACTCAAAACCCTTACAAAACACTCACTTACCTGACATAACAACTACATCCACACATGGCACCGTGCACCACCAAAACAGAAACCCGGACATTACGTGAGTTATCTCATAACCGCAAATTCGACATATATTCGACATATGTGAAATTCGCGATTATGAACGTTGGCTATTTCAAACATTCAACTTTATAGATTCAAGATACTGAAATTCGACATTTCAGTATTTCGATGTTATAAAGTGAACATTCATATATATATATATATATATATATATATATATATATATATATATACATATCTATATATGTACATATATATATCTGTATCTCTCTCTCTCTCTCTCTCTATATATATATATATATATATATATATATATATATATATATATCTATACATATATATCTCTCTCTCTCTCTATATATATATATATATATATATATATATATATATATATATATATATATATATATGTGTATATATAGATAGATATATATACATATATACAGGTATATATCCACATACTTGTAAACATCCATTGCTGTACATATACATGCACATATAGGCACATATACTGGCCAGCTTTCATGTTGGGAATATCAATCATTAAACAGTTGTGAGACATACAATTTTGTAACAATATTCCACAGTGTTGTGCGGAATGCATTTTGCTGTCCTCAGGCCATATAGCTGTAGCAGGCCTCACTGTCTCAGTCCCATAGCATTTAACCACCACATGACATATACCTGCACTGCTTGCTGTTTTCAATGCCACACACTACAACCTACATAGATATGTGCACATAGCAACCTTCAACTACATATATATGTCTAGCCTTCACTAACAGTTACAGTATGTCCCTTGCCCTATGCACATCTGCATTTACATATAGATCTGGACTGCGCACACATATGGAGGGTTCACAGTATGTACAGTACCCTTCAGACACATCATTCGCATCCCACCAAATACATATCTGTTACATACCTTACCTTTGTATTTTTTACCTCTGTCTGTTGTACCTGTTGACGTTTATTTTTCTTTTTAAATATATATATTTTTTGGTGTCTCCAAATGCCTCTGTTTGTTCGTTTGTTTGTCTGTCTGTCAGTCTGTCTGTCTGTCTGTCTGTCTGTCTCTCTCACTTGCTCGCACTCTCTCTCCATATGCTGCAATGATATTATTGCATGTGTGGACAGCAAGTACAGGCTGCTTTTGTAGGTATCTGCACATGTGCATGTGATGGCCTCTGCACCAATTGGTGCCCACCATTTAGTAATTGCATGCAGCCTGCTGTGTGCTAATTGCAGTTCTCACTGTGATTTCAGGACACTGCTATAAAATGATAGGTTAGGTAGGCGTAGGCCTTTCAGTTTTGCAAGGTGGGGACCATGCTTGTTTGCTGTGACACTGTTGTCTCAGTCAGAAGGTTGGTATATGTCTCATACCTGAAGCTGATTGTAGCCAGTGAAATGCATGTTGTACTGAAACCTGACTGTTGCTTCTTCTAGTACACTCTTCTCAGTGTGTCAGCCTACTCACACCTCATAATGCTAACACTGATGCATGGGAGTATGTACTATTTTTGGAATTAGGAAATTACCTAGCATACAACAGTGTTATTGCAATGTATTGCTCTGGCTTTCCTATATTCCCTTTTACATTCATCC
>NC_056735.1:244961075-244988575 GCF_019279795.1 Protopterus annectens
TAGTGTCTGACTTCCTACCCTTCAGAACTAACATCCCACTGCCTGACCTGCTGTTGTCTGTTTGTGTAGGCCTGGGGGGATGTTACCCATAGGTATCATTCAGAGGCCATAGCACAGGCTCTGCATGGCTTTGTCTACACCTGTCCTGCTGGCTGAGAGCGTTGTTGGTATGTGAACCTCCCTGACTGACATGTGGGAGTCATATGGACACACGTCGCGCAGCACATTTCCTGCAGTGGGTTTTGTCACCCTGTGTAGTACTGGCTACTGTGGTAACTCCAGTATGTGTTACAGATATCATGATGCCACTATGGGTGTCTACTATCTGCTGCCATAACATTCAGCCACCCATTTCCCTTGCATGCTCACATCCATACCATAGATACAGGTAATGACACATTCTACTTCATTTGGCAATTGGTAGGTTGAGTGACTTACCTTGTGGTTGTGCCAGGACTGAGGATGGTGCTGGAGGGCTGCCTATGTTGGATGCACATAGTACGCTCCCTATACATGGTTGAGCATGGGTAGTGCCATGTTTGGCATCCCTTTTACTGTATGTGCAAGTCAGAGAGAGGGGTCATTCCTTGTGTCAGTGTATGTGCTATGTGTTGTCTCTATGCCATGGCCTGGGCATACTGGGCATGCCTCCATCTGCCTACTGGGGAAGGCTCAGGTTGTTCCTCCTTCGAGTCACTCTGTGCCTCTGCAGGCCTTGGCATTGATGGGGGGCTGTGTGGCAATGCCTGTGCTGTTCCTGCTGCAACTGTTTCCACAGGATCATATTGTATAGCATGGCACATACCATAACAATTTGGGTTCATGTAGCTCGTGAGTACTGCAAGGCTCCATCGGATGTGTCCAGACAATGGAACCATGACTCGTGCATCTCAAACACACACTCTATTATATGTCTGGTGTGTGCATTTCTGATGGTTGTAATCAGCCACTGCTCCAGTGTGTAACCAGCATCCCCCACTAGGTGACCATAGGGGATGTCCTCATTGGCAAATCTCTGGTACAGCTGCATCAGATGCCAAATGTGGGAATCATGATAGCTTCCAGGGCAGCCAGCACACACATTCATTATAATGCCCTGGGCATCACACACGACCTGGCAGTTAATGGATGGGAGGCCCCTGCGGTTGATGTAGGCCCTATCCTGATCACCGGTTGGTGCATTGATGCATATGTGTGTGCAGTCTATAGCACCCACTACTGCAGGGTATTCTGCTATTTGGTGGAATAGATGCATATTACTGGCCAACACCTCTTGGGTGTTGAGGAAATATATGTGTTCACTGGCATGTGCTGACATGGCATCCAGGAACTGGTGGAATACTCTGGATGCTGATGCTTGTTAGATCCCCATGATATCCCCAGTTGAGCTTTGGGAGGTACCTGTGGCTAGTATTCCTAGGCCTACATATACCTTGGTATCCACTGGGATGGGTTCCCTTGCTCAGTTTGGTGTTGCTGGCACAGATCAACAATTTGCTGTAGAGGGTCCATTTCCACCCTATAGTGCTCCACTATCTCCAGCTCATGTAGCCCCTGGTAGGTTACCCTGGGTCTGTACACTCTTCTCCATCTCCTTACTGTGGGTTGATTGGTAGCATTCACATCCTTACCACCCTCAGCCTGTTGTACATGTTGTTCTATGTTGCCTGCTGCAGCCCCTCTCATTTTGTAGTTTTGTTTGTTAAAAGTTCCCCGCTTGTCTACACCAGTGGTGTAGAGTATGGGAAAAAACAGAGGGGGAAGGTGTTTGCATAGTTTATAGTAGTGTTCTGGGCTGGGCTGGTCTGCTGCCTGTGTAATTGGCTGATTCAGATACATTTCACCTGCCAGCTATGCTAGTTCTCCCAAACTACCTTCCTACTGCTGTTTTCCCTTTCCCATTGCCTTCCTGTTTAAGCCCAGGGGTGCATCACACAAACAGAGTGCTCAAATGTGCACAGTGCTGCTATTTCCTGGTTTAACCTTATTTTTCTTCCTTTAAAACCCGGTGCACACCTGTTTAGGCAATGTAAAGAGTGCTAGGTTGATTCAGAAGCACCCCCTAGCTTAGCTGTTCTAGGCTAGGAGCAAACCTGAGCCACAGGGCTCCAATCCACTTGCACCAGGCTATTCCTTCTCTTACACTGTTGAGACCTGATTAGCATGCTGGGGAAAACTGGGATTCACTATCATTCTCTTCATTTGCATAGGATTGCCTGCTAATGCATAGTTACATGTCTCACACTGAGCCTCCCTCCTTAGCAACCACTACTCACCGGCCATGTTGTCTTCTGCCTGCCATTGACTTTCATGGCAGAATTATGATTTTAGTTAGAATGCTTATTTTAGGTTTATTTTATTATTTCCCCCGATCCTGTTTGTGTGCTGCTGGTCTACGCTTAAACAGCCGAGATCGGCAAAAAAAAAAAGCTTTTTTTTTAAATTTTTTAGGCTGTTTGCAATGCCAATGGCCTTACACTTGGCCATTGGCATGCTTTCTAACTAATATGCAGTCTTTATTTGTAGCTGTCACAGCTCTGTTTTGGATTTTGCAGAAATATACTCAGTTGCTATCCGAGTACATTTCTACAGATTGCACTAGTCCTGCACGGCTGGTTTCAAGCTTCATGGATCACAATTTCCCCACATTTGTATGGATTTGATCTGCAAATTGGGTGATTTGCATACAGGGGCTTAGTCCATGCAAGACTAGTGCAGGAGTGCTCATGCATGCCTCTGCAGGCTGTTCCTGGATCGCATGGCAGACATATTGCCTGCTAGAGCTCTTGCACTAATCCTGCACACTGTGCAAGGCATGCAGAATATGGGGCTAGTCTTCTCCTTAAACTTGTTCATACACTAGCCACTTTTAACAACTATGATTTTGTTTTAGGCGAGGATGGGAACTTAACTCTTTATTCTTTTCTAGATCACCATGGCCCATTTTTCCATATGATACAGATATAATAGTGGTAGCAGAGATAATACATATATAAAAAAATTCAGTAACCACAACATAATAATACTAAGAGACATCAACATATATCTACTGTCAGATAAAAATGTCTAGTGGAAGCATTCCTGCCCCAGTACAATTTCCACCAGCTAAGAAATATCCCTACCAGAACAAACATTCTACAGATGATACACATTGGAAGAAGACTCCCAAATAAATGTACACTTCCAGGTGGAACCACTTTTATCATTTAAATCCTCAGGCCACCTACTATCTTTGTAGATTCCAGAAAGTACCTTGGAAAGTAGAGAAGACAAAGTCCATACAAAGGTATACATCTCTGAATGGTGTACCTTATACCATTAAAATGAACCTGGTGAAGCTTTGCGTCACTTTAACACACTTGCCAATAGTGCTAGACAAACACTTTCCCATTACAATAAAGAGAGTGTGCAGTAACCACTGCCCATGACTAAACATTACCCACAAATCCTTAATGAAATAAAAGCAGAAATCTTGGAAACTAAGGACATCAAATAATAATCACACCGTCTGCACAAACTGTTTAGCACTCAGGAAATACGTAAACTAGTCATTAAGGAAACTAAAGCCTGTTATTTAGGATCTTAACTTTCTACAAAATTGACTAACCCCAGATGGCTCTGGAAAAATAATTAAATGTGTCTCCTACTTTGATTCTTTGATTTACCTTCAGTTGCCACTAAAAAAAAATAACAAAGCTTAGTAACTACATATGCACTTATAAACCTATAAATTAGACTGGTCTGTCAGAATTTAAACCCATGGTACACTCCAGTCATTCCAACGGGAACCATAATAAGGAGAGATGTCTTCTCTTCATACTACCACCTTATCACGATCCAGTGACTTGTTAGCCACCTTATCACAATCCAGTAACTTGTTAGCCAGTCCCTCATCTCCATCTTCCTTTGCTGATTTAGGGACCTCCTAGTTTAGAGCAGGTATGGCAAGAGAAGCAAAACAATGCCTGGAAAAATGAGATATTAGGAAAAATAAACCTAATTCCAAAAGTGTCCACTTTGCTTTTCTAAAACTGTGCAAACTACTTTCTAAATCCACATGTTAGACTTGTCACTAACAGTATGAATGCTCTGCCAGGAATTTAAACATTCTCTTGTAATACTCATTCCAAAAATGCACTCCAACCTCATCTGCCCATTTCTGCCCCATCTCAGTCTTTGCCTAATATCCACCCAGCTGTTAAAACTCCTCATCAAATAACAGCTTATAACAGATTCCCCTCATGTGCTCTGAAACAGCTGTAATATCCTTCCCTGAGTTTTATACTGTTACTGGTTAACCTATCTCAAAAATGGAAAAGGAACATGTATCAACAGCCATCATAATGGGAGTTTGGAGAAGGTACACCACCAAATTTTCCTATAAAAGCTGGAATTGGTCACTTTTAGCACTATTGCAATTTTCTGCTTTAGGAATTGCCTGCATAATAGATCAACTAAATTCAAAGCCGGCAATCAAACCATGAATGAAGGTTAGTGTACTGCAACAGTTCCAGAAGACACAATTTTTGACCTGGTCTTTCTCTCCATCTTTTTTTAAGCAAGATTAATATGATCACACCCTCCACAAGTATCACTCTGTGCACAGATTATATCATACAACTCAAAACAGGATGTTATATCCCAGAATTACCACAAGTACTATAAAAATACTCCTTATCCATATAGCCATCTAAAACCTCCTGACAAAAATGAAAAATAAAAAAAATAAAAACATCATGGCATTTGAGACATCGAATACACTGTCATCTTCCTGCTTGTAAAAACTGACACCATTAATAATTCTCCCATAAATATTGTCCAACAATCCAATTACTAAATTCTTAGACTCAAAATATGTCACTAAAAAGGTACTACCCATTTTAAAACAGTATATTCTATTTCTAAACACTTCCTACTAGAAGGCAAAAGAGCAATAGCAAATAATGCACTAAATCCTAAGTTACAATATTCTCCACCCATTCTCACCCTGCGCTCTGCTCACAATACCAGCCTAATACAAAGCACTTCCAATGTAATAAGCAGAATTATAAATCTCTCCCATCTCTATGAGGATCAAAGGCAGCTTCCTACCTGCTACAGCTAGATCCACTCTCCTATCACCCAGCCTCACCTTTAAAATCTTCCATGAGCACTGATGCCCCTCCCTTGGATCTACACTGCAAGTACAATATTCACTATGCTCACTGTGAAACCACAATAACAACACCCTTACATTAGAGTGGCCTCCATTTGATCTGAGAGTCAGATAATAAGTTTTAATAAAATTGTGCCTGCCAACTGGAACAACCTTCTACAAGAAATAAGACAATCTGCTGCATATTGGTTGGACTAATGGTTAAGTTGTTTACCTTACAACCACAAGGTGCAGAGTTTGATTCTCACTTGGGATAATTAGCTGGGCTTAAAATGGCCCACAAGGGTACTTAGTCTAGTACTAATCCAAGTTGCTACAAGGCTTTTAGTTACAGGCAATATGACTACCGAAAAAAGATACAAATGCATCTGCAATTTGGATAAAGGATAACTGTACAAATCACACTCTGTACAGCAACAGCTAATAATGCTTCTTCCCATCAAAAGTACACTCCATAAATCAACGTGCGATAGCAGCTACATAACTATGGAAATAAAGCTCTTTAACACATCTCATAAACTACCATGGGTACTTTCTCCCCTTTCTTTTAACCCTCTTTCTATACTTATCCTCTAACTTTCGTACACTTTTTCTGCCTTACATAATGCTATAGTTCTTACAATGTTTTGCTTTCAATACTACTAATACCCTGCTAGATTCTTTCTCTGTTTTCTACGATATGACCATGGTGCTCTTCTACTTGCCTAATTATAATGGCAACAAACTCCAGAACAAGACACAGACCATTGTGTATGCCATGCATGTGTACTTCTTAACTCTTTTTTAAGAGCTCATTTTAGAACATATTAGAGAAATTAGGAATGGGAAAGAAAGTAGTGCCTTAGCTAAACATGTTATAGATAATGGTCCACAGCATAAGTTTAGATTTTTGTGTTAGAAGTCGTTACTGACAAAATTAGGGGGGGTGACATAAAGAATAAGATGGAGTCAGCTGAACAGAAGGGGATTCTTCAGTTTGGAGCTGATAAAATATCCGAAATAAACAATGCAGTCACATTAAAATCATACTTGTGAACAGGTAGACTGAAGCATTAATCCATAAAAGTTTTCTTATTATTTTTTATTATGTTCATTTTGTTAATTATTTTAAATGGGTGATGCTATCTGATTGACAGGTCTATATTAGATCACCAAACGCTTAAAAAAGTGAATGGTGATTAATCGACTCTATGTAAGCTAAAGCTTACAATTTTGAACTGTCAGAACATCGCTGTTCCAATCAAAGTTCTGAAACTTCGAATATCTGATATAAAAAAAAAGAGAGAGAGAAAAAAAACAAAAGCATCCCCCACACCAGCCGCTACTTAAATATACCAACTCTGAGTGCTAAACTTATTTCAGTCATGAGTGTTTCCCAAACTGGTAAATGCAGACTGTATGGGCCAGATTCATGAAGGCTTGCACGGAGTCTAAGAGTAGAGTAAGAATCCATGCAGCCAACATGTCCGACGAGCGATCCAGGAACAGCATTGCAAACAGCCCCTTAAACTGCTCCTACAAGGACAGAGCTTGGATATGCAAATTACCTCACTTGCAGCTGAAAGGCATGCAAATGAGGTAAATTTGCGATCCAGGAATCACAAACCTGTTCGAGTAGGAGCCGTGTTATTTGCAGAAATGTACTCCGTTGACAACTGAGTACCGTTCTGCAAATAGCACAATGGAGCTGTGACAGCTCCAAATAAAGGTTGCATATGGTTGAGGAAGCATGCCAATGGCCAAATATACGGCCATTGGCAAATTTCCCCAATGCAAAAAATAAAAATAAAAATTTTTTTTCCTCGATCAATGAGGTTTAAGCTTAGCACCGTGCCGCGCAAATGGGGTGCGCTATAAAAATCATAAAATAAGAAAATAAAAGCCACAAATAGGCATTTTATAAGATATCATAATATACAATGCAAGTGAATGGCAGGCTGAAGACAACATGGCTACCGAGTAGGGGTTGCTAAGGGGGGAACTCAGTTCAAGAGATGTAACCAAGCATTACTAGGTAATCCTATGCAAATGAGGGTAAGGATAGTGAATCCCAAGTCTACATAGCAACAGTCAGTGGAGTGCAAGACTAGGATAAGGGGAGTAACAGAGTAGGATATAGCTGACATCATGAGGGGGGTATGTATGACAGTAGCCAATCTCATTGGAGCAGAGTGGCATGTGTTAGCTGTCAGTTGCTCATCAATGGAAGAGGTGTGTCAGTAGATATCCTAGCTAAAGTCAAGAAATAGAAGGTGCACACTGTGGGTATCACCAAAGTTTCTTGCAAAAATGCTTGCAACGTGTATGCGTGCGTGTGCATGCCTATAAACCTGAGTAAGACAGTGTGCGCACGTGTAAGCAGAAGTTAGCATGTGTAATGTTGTCTAAATCTGTGTTAGCAAATTAGCACTTGTGTGCACGCGTCTAAGCATGTGTAGGGCAGTTTAAAGTGTTATAAGCACCGTTGCACTCGTGTGCACGCATTTAGGGAGGAATTATCTAGTGTAAGTCCGTCTACACCTGTGCACGCATGTGCGCGCATCTGCGCTAGTGTGCACGGTGCTGCCTCCCTGAGGAAATGGAAAGGGAAAAGGAAGCACAACACACAGTAGGAAGTTAACCAGGGAAAGTCAGCAGAGCTAGCAGGTGGAAATAATCAGAATCAGGCAATTACACAGGCAGTAAAACAGCCCAGCACTTAAAACTCTGCAAACAACTTTTCACCATGCATTCCACAGAGACACTGCAGCACTGCAGTAAGCTAAGAGAAGTGAATACTGAAAAGGCTTAACTTAGACAAAGAAATGTTAGGGGCTGCCATTGCTGTCATAAACCAACATATGCAACATGCAGAGGGTGGTGACAATGGGAATGCTGCCAACCAACCCCCAGTGAGGAGACGGAGAAGAGTGTACAGGCCCAGGGTAACCTACCAGGGGCTACATGAGCTGGAGATAGTGGAGCGCTATAGAGTGGACAGAGACCTCATGCAGCAAATTGTTGAGCTGTGCAGGCCATGTCTCACACAGAGAACCAACAGAGAGGAACCCATTCCAGTGGAAACCAAGGTATGTGTTAGCCTACGAATACTAGCAACAAGTACCTTCCAGTCACCAACTGGTGATATGATGGGGATATCACAGGCATCAGCATCCAGGGTACTGCACCAGTTCCTGGATGCCATGTCAGTACATGTCGGTGATCATGTATATTTCCCCAATTCCTGTGAGGTATTGGCCAGCAATATGCGTCTCTTACAGCAAATAGTGGAATACCTTGAGTTAGTGGGTGCAATAGACTGCACGCACATACGCATCAAAGCACCAGCTGCCAAGTGGGGTAGGGTCTACTACAATCACAAGGGCTTCCCCTCCATCAACTGCCAGGTTGTGTGTGATGCCCAGGGCATAATACTGAATGTGTGTGCTGGCTGCCCTGGAAGCTACCATGATTCCGATATCTGGCATCTGACGCAGGTGTACCAGACATTTGCCAATGGGAACATCCCACATGGTCACCTAGTGGGGGATGCTGGCTATGCACTGGAGCTGTAGCTGAAGACACCCATCAGAAATGCACACACATCTGAACAGGAATGCCATAATGAGGCACACGCACAAACACGAAATGTAATTGAGCGTGTGTTTGGGCTGCTCAAGTCATGGTTCCAGTGCATGGACACATCTGGTGGAGACTTGCAGTACTCACCAACTACATGTACCCAAATTGTCATGGTATGTGCTCTGCTACATAATATGATCCTGTGAAAACAGCTGCAGCAGGACCAGCATATGCCTGGCCCAAACAGCCCCCCACCATTGCCAAGGTCATCACAGGCAGAGCGTGACTCGGAGGAGGAACAACCTGAGCCTGCCCCAGTAGGCAGAAGGAGGCATGCCCAGTACGCTTTGGCCTTGGCAAAGAGGCAAAGCATAGCACATACACTGGCTCAGTAGAAACCCTGGAAATGATACCTCTCTCTGACCAGTAAAAAGGATGCCTAAGTTGAAACTACCTGCTTCAAACATGTACAGGGAGTGTAGTATGTGCATCCGACATAGGCAGCCTTGCAGCACCACATGAGGCATGATTGCCATGTGTCAAGAAATTTAAGGTAGTGCTAAACAGCATTTAGCACCATGTATATATGCAAACAGAATCGCACACACCAAGTAGTACAACTGTGGTCAATGTCAAGTAATATTGGGCAATGTCCATCAAAGTTGGTGAATATACAGCAATGTTGGACAAGCCTGGTCTAGGTAGGGCATAGCAGAACAAAAGCCAACATGCTTATATTTGCTTCACTGGCCCTTAAGCAGTGCATGGACACATCTGGTGGAGACTTGCAGTACTCACCAACTACATGTACCCAAATTGTCATGGTATGTGCTATGCTACATAATATGATCCTGTGAAAACAGCTGCAGCAGGACCAGCATATGCCTGGCCCAAACAGCCCCCCACCATTGCCAAGGTCATCACAGGCAGAGCGTGACTCGGAGGAGGAACAACCTGAGCCTGCCCCAGTAGGCAGAAGGAGGCATGCCCAGTACGCTTTGGCCTTGGCAAAGAGGCAAAGCATAGCACATACACTGGCTCAGTAGAAACCCTGGAAATGATACCTCTCTCTGACCAGTAAAAAGGATGCCTAAGTTGAAACTACCTGCTTCAAACATGTACAGGGAGTGTAGTATGTGCATCCGACATAGGCAGCCTTGCAGCACCACATGAGGCATGATTGCCATGTGTCAAGAAATTTAAGGTAGTGCTAAACAGCATTTAGCACCATGTATATATGCAAACAGAATCGCACACACCAAGTAGTACAACTGTGGTCAATGTCAAGTAATATTGGGCAATGTCCATCAAAGTTGGTGAATATACAGCAATGTTGGACAAGCCTGGTCTAGGTAGGGCATAGCAGAACAAAAGCCAACATGCTTATATTTGCTTCACTGGCCCTTAAGCAGTCCGGTCTGCTCAGTATGGAAATATAAAGTAGTGATGGGCCTCGAACCCAGGATACTGTGCACCATAGTTAAAGTACTGAACCACTAAACCATGACAGCATTGCACTGTTCAGCCAGTATGAAGGAATGTTGATAAGTCTATGCAAATTATCTCATGGAAGCCCTGCAGGCACAGCATAATCCCTGTTGAGTTATGACACAAAGGTGAATCCTGCAGTAAGAACAGAACTTGACTTCCAACACACACAGTATAAATGTTAATATTGGTCATGTTCACACACATCCACAAATGTAGTGGACTTCAGATTGCAACATACTGAAAGGTCATACTGGGCATGCTCACACACTTGAATAAATGAGACATATGTCAGGCAACAAAACATGGAAAGCTTGAACTGGGTATGCTCACACACTTAGGCCATGTCTGACTACAGCAGTGGGCCACACATATCTGGCAGTTGCATGTGTTAACCCAGGAACCTCTCACTATCCAGCAATCCGCCCTGTGCACACAGTTACATGACAACAGACACTTATATAATATAGTGGAACCCTGTCATGATCAAACATGTTCCGCAGATACCTAAGTTGTTCATAGAAACTGGGAAAGCAAAGACGATAAAGACCTGCAAACAGTATCAGCAATAAATATTGTGCATCCTGAGCAGAAGCATAGGTTCAGAGGTCGATACTAGGCTATCTGCCCTAGGGTATGTACAAGCCTAGCCAGAGTGTGTTTGGCTTTTGCAGACCTGTCAGATTACTACACTGTGCCAGTGAATAGTAGGTCACACAAGATAACCCATGTACATTTAGGCTAGTGTGCCTTTGTCTAGCAAGGACACAGAAGATATCCCATGGGTAAACATATGATCACCCATACATCCATCAAGATGTCCCCTGTAGGTGGTTAATGGGTGGCTCTGCCTATGTGAAACTGTGATCACAATCTGGAGTGAGTGGAGGCCCTGGGATAAGAATCTGTCCCTCCAGCATGTCCTATTAACATCTGTGTTGAGGTATATGTCCCTGGAGTGTGTAGCTACAAGAGAGTTGGATATCCTGAGGTGGAGCATGTCCATTAATTCTGGGTTGGGTATTACTGCAAACGACAGGCACACATCATATCCGACTAGGTGGTAAGTGACTGAGTAGAGCTGGAGTTACTGCATCTGAACTGTGCAGGTCATCCGTGTGAGTCCCTACATCTGCTTGGTGCGGAACTTATAGGTTCATAGTTCATAGGTAGATACTAGGCTATCAGCCCTAGGGCATTTATAAGCCTAGCCAGAGAGTATTTTGCTTCTGTCTCCCTATTAGATTAGTCTACTGTGCCTCTGTAAATTAGGTCACAGAAGGTACCCTTTAAGATTAGTTTGCTGTGCCTCTGTCTAGCAGGGACACAGAAGAGATCCCAGGGGTGAATTTGCGATTCCCCATCCATGTGTCCAGATTTGGCTTGAAGAGGGTCAGCGAGGGGCTATGTCTAATATGAATTGGGATTCTATTCCAGAGTGAGGGGAGCCTCTGGGAAATGAATCTGTCCCTCCAGCATGTCCTTTCTATTCTTGTGCTGAGGTTTAAGTCCCTGGAGCATGTATCTGTAAGGGACTTGGATTTTTGAGGTTGAGCATGTCCATTAATTCTGGGTTTGACATGGCTTTGTATGTCAGGCATAGATCGCCTCTGAGTAGGTGGTAATCAACTGAGTAGAGCTGGAGTTTCTTTAGTTGAGCTGCATACGAAATCTGTTTGTAGCCCATGATCCTCTTGGAGAGGTACTTTTGGGTCTCTCCAGTTGCTGCAGGTGTCAGGTAAGGTACATCCCAAAAGAGCCACTGTATTCAAGTATGGGGCTGATGAGTGACGAGTAGAGGGGCACAATGACCTCTCTTGATCTAGATGCGAACCCTTTCGTGATAAGGTGGCATATATAGAAGGTCTTTGTAACCACTTTGGCAATGTGATTATCAAAGGAGAGATTACTGTCTGCATTGGTCCCCAAATCTCAAATTACTACTTCTGTACTTAATGGATTACCACCTATGTGGTAATTTGTGTGCACCATGTTTTTCCCAAAGGGGATGACTATGCACTTTTTAGCATGTAGCTCGAGCCTGTGGCTCTGGCACCAAACATCCATCTCTGTGAGACCCTTCTGGAGAATGCTTGTGTCAGTTGGAGAGTTGCGTATGGTCCCCAGTTTGCAGTCATCTGCGAACTTTGTCAGCCATAATCCCCCAGTGTTAGCCTGAACCTCAGAGAAGTATATACAGAACAAGAGAGGTCCCAGAACTGAGCCCTGTGGGACGCCACTTGTAACTGGTTTGGATTCGGACATGGCACCTGCAATTCTCACCATGTGAGTTCTATCCCTGAGCCAGTTTGCAACCCATCTTGTGATATAGGAGTTGATATTTAAGCTGGTAAGCTTATTTATGATGCCCAAGTGGGGTATTGTGTCAAAGGCTTTTGCGAGGTCCAGGTAGGCTGTGTGGACTACCTTGCCCTCATCTATAGCTTTGGTAACTGTTTCAAAGAAATCAACTAGGTTTAAGAGGCAAGATCTGCCCTTAACAAAGCCGAATTGGGTAGGAACCAGTGTCTGGAGGCTCCCAATGTCTTTGTTTATGATTTCCATGATAATACGCTCCATAGCTGTACAGACCAGACTAGTCAGGCTTATGGGGCAATAGTTCCCAGGGTCCGCTGTGGCTCCATCTTTGTGGAGTGGAACCACTGTATCTGTATGCCATTATTTGGGTACATATCCTGTAGTAAGGTTAAGTTTGAACAGTGACTTAATGTGAGGGTTCAGTTCTTCTTGGAGCTTGTGTAAGACACAGCCTGGGACACCATCCGGTCCCATAGCTGCTGTGTTTTTTGCTTTGGAGAGGGCAGCTTTTACCTGTGCATCGGTGATGTCAGGGAGGTTAAATTCAGTCGGGATAGGCATGTGTTCCTTTGGGAGTGAAGGGGGGGGGAGGTTTGTGCTGAATCTGTCTGCCAGGATGTTGGCTATGTCTGTAGGTTCGGTATATTTTGTACCATTATGTAACAATTCAGAGCATATCTGGGAGTTTACACCCATATTATGGACATAACTAAAGAAGGGCTTGTGATTATCTTTAGTGTCTAGGGCAATTTCCCTATCGAAACTGGCCTTTGATGATTTTATGAGGTATCGAAGTATCCTGCTAATACTGATCAGAGATGCCTTCCATTTTTGGGATTCTGCTCTATCATGTAGTAGCTTCCTCCTTCTGTTGTATAGCTTATTTATGGCCGGGGTCCACCAAACAGGTCCCCTGTTTTTGGAGGAGTGAGTCTTCATTTTATTTGGGATAGCACGATTCATACATTCCTGCAGGTGCTCATAGAATGCATTTGTAAAGGATTCTGTGGATTGACCTGTATTATCCTCTGGCCCATGGGCTTTGAAGGATTCCACCTCAGTCTTGAGAAGTGCAAAGTTGGCTTTTGAGAAATTCTTTACAGTGATTTCCTTGGCTGATGGTGGGGATGGGATATGGATGTCCATGGAAATTTGTTAATGGTCTGATCTTACCAATGAGGGGTTTACCTCTGGTGTGGATCATAGAGTCCCCATGTTGGTGATGACCAGGTCCAATATGTTGTTCCCTCTTGTGGGAGTGGTGACCAGTTGTTCCATCGCATTACAGTTTATAACCTCAAGGAACCGTTGGGCAAGTGTGTTTGGGCATGAGTAGTTGTTGCAGTCAATGTTTGGGTAGTTGAAGTCACCCAATAACATAGTTTTAGGAGATACTTTGATATTCTCCAGTGTTCTCAGGAATGCCAAGTGGGGTTCCTGTAATTGGGAGGGGGTTCTGTAGCAGGCTACAAACTGAAAGGCAGTTTGGCCCGCTGTTAGTTGCACATGGATGGTTTCTGATGCTTCGTGCAGTGCCACTAACCTGGAGGTGTAGGTATCTTTGATGAATATAGATACTATCCCTTCTTTTGTGCTTCGGTCCGAGTTTTGTGTCTGAAACGCATGGTATGAGTTATAACCTGGAAGTGCTGGGGTGCTCTCAGGAGCCTTGAACCAGGTTTCTATTACTGCACAGACATCGATATTCTCCATACTGAGGAGAGCCTTGAGTGCTTGCATCTTGATGTTTAGACTTCTGGCATTGAGTAGCATTACCTTTAGATTTTGTATCCTTGAGTTGTCTATGGAGGTGGGTTTGTCCTTTGAGCCTCGCCTAAAAAATGCACTATGGGGGTGGCAAGAGGCATGGCCAGTATACGAAAGCCTAAGGGTGACAGGTGCAAGCTGTCCCTAGCGAAGCAACGTGGCTTGTCAGGCATGCCATCCCAGGCTGACAGACACTGGATCCCCATTGAATGACACCAATACTTTAGACAATTGTTGAAACTGATCATTTTGTCTTTATACTCTGGCATCATTCTTGGTGAGGGCAAGATGCTACTCAAGGTTAGGGTCATACCAGCCTGGGCTACATGATCAGAGAGCTCCTCTATGTCTCTTTTCTTGTAGTCCAGGGAGGTACGTCGCATGTCATTCACACCTGCATGGACAATGACGGAGTCATACTTGTACTTGCTTTGGAGTGACCTGAGTGCTTGCGTTATGTGGTGGATCCTGGCACCTGACAGGCAGCTTACAGTGACCTTCTCCTTGTTCAGTCAGTTGAGCGGGATATCAGTGTGCCGGACAATAGAGTCCCCTATAACAAGTGTATTTGGTGTGTTGTTTGGCCTTAAGGGCTGTCGCTGTAAGGCACACTGATCTTGTGAGATATGTGATTTGTGAGTATTGTTGAGGGGTAGCTGTTGCTTGGGTATCTGTGGCCAGTACAGTTGCTGCAGGTGTTGGGTAAGGTACACCCCAAAGGTGGCATTGTAACCAAGCACCGTTGTTATTAGTATAGGGGCACAATGACATCACTCGATCTAGATGTGAAACCATATGGGATAAGGTTGCTTATATAGAAGGTCTGTCCAACCACTGTGGCAACGTGAATGTCAAAGGCGACAGTACAAATAAGTCATGTCCCCAATCACCTAACAACACCTTCCGTATGTAATGGAGTACTACCTATGTGTTAATGTGTGGGCATGTTGTTATTCCCAAAGGGGATGACTATGCAACTAATGGCATTTAGCTGTAGGCCATGACTCAGGCACCAGTCATCCATCTCTGTGAGACCCTGTTGGAGTATGCATGTGGCAGCTGGAGAGGTGATTATGGCACCCAGTTTGCAGTCAAGTGCGAACAAGATCAGCCATATTCCCCCTGTGATAGCCTGTATGTCAGACAAATATATACTGAACAAGAGAGGTCCCAGGATTGAGCCATGTGGGATGCCATGTGTAACTGGTGTATAGTCAGACATGGCACCTGCAATTCTGACCATGTGGGTGCTATCCCTGATCCAGGTAGCAATCCATCATGTGAGATATGTGTCCATATCGATGCTGGTGAGACTATGCATAATGGCCGAGTGGGTTATTGTGTGGAAGGGTTTAGCAAGCTTCAGGTAGGCTGCGTGTACAACTGTCCCTATATCGATGGACCTGTTAACCATCTAAAGAATACAAACATGTTCAAGAGGCAAGATCTGCCCACAACAACACTGAAATGTGTAGGACACCGTGTCTGTAGGTTCCTGATGTCTATGTTTAAGAGTCCCATGACAATACGCCCCATAGCTTTGCATAACAGGATAGTCAGGCTTATAGGGCAATATTGTCTGTGGTCTGTTCTGGCACCAACTATGTGGAGTGGGACCACTGTTGCTGTACGCCATTCCGTGGGTACATATCCTGTAGTAACTCCGATATTGCACAGTGATGTAATGTGAGGGTTACGTCTGTCATGAAGCTCGTGTAAGATGCAGGCTGGGACACCAACTGGTCCCATTGATGCTGTAATGTATGCTTTGGGGAGGGCAGCAATCACCTGTTACTGTGTGGTGTCAGGGAGGTTACACTCTGTTGGGATGGATAGTTGCTCCCTAGGGGGATGGGGGGAGACATCTGCACTGAACCTGTTTGCCAGGATGTTGGCTATGTCAGTGGGTTCACGGTAAGTGTAGTCAGCATGCAGTAACTCACAGCATATCAGTGAGTGTCCACCCAGGTTCCTGACATAATTGACGAAGGCCTTGTGATAGTCCTACGTGTCTGGTGCAATTGTCCATGAGAAGAAGACCTTAGATAAGTACGAGTGATCATAACTGTCTGCTAGTACAGATCACAGATGCTTTCCTCATTTGGGATTGTGCTCTATCATGTAGTAGCTTCCTCCTGACATTGTACAGGTTATTAATGGCTGGTGTCTACCAGACAGGTCCCCTGCCATTGGAGGAGTGAGTCTTGTTGTTATTTGGGGTAGCACAATCCATGCAGTCCACTAGGAGTCCATAGAATGTGTATGTAAAGGATTCAGCAGTCGGAGCTGTATTTGACACTGTCTCAGGGTCTCTGAAGGATACCACCTTGCTTTGGTGAAGTGAAACGTTGGCTCATCAGAAGTTCACCAAGATTACCCCGGATGGGTGTGTGCAGTGTATATGTATGTCCAATGAGACAGATGTATGTTCCGACCTTATCAATGAGAGGTATATTGCTGGTGTGGAACATAGAGTCCCCATGTTGGTGATGATCAGGTCCAATATGTATTCCCCCTTGTGGCTGTGGTGACTGCTTGTGCCATAGCATATGAATTTACAAATTGTAGCAACTGTAGGGCAAGGTTGTTGCGGCTTGAGTAGTATCCCCAGTCAATATTCGTGTATCCTATGTCACCCAGTATAATGGTGTTTGTGGAGACCATCATATCCTCCACTGTTCCCAGGAAAGCAGAGTGTGGTTCCTGAGTATGAGAGGGTGGTCTGTAGTAGGCAACAAACTGAAAGGCAGTTTCACACAATGGTAGTTGTATATGTATGGTCTGTGATGCTTAGTACAGTGCCACTAACCCGGAGGTGTGTGTATCTGTGATGTATATGGATACACCCCTAGTTGTGTTTTCCGTTCCAAGTCCTGTGGTCAGAAAGCATGGTATGAAACATAACCTGGTAGTGCTGGTGTGCATATGTGACCCTGAACTAGGCGTCTGTTAGTGCACATATATTGCTATCCCCCATACTGAGGGGAGTCCTGAGTGGCCACAATATGAGGGTAACACATCTGGTGTTGAGCAGCATTACCCTTAGTGTTATTTAACCTGTAATGTCTATGTAGGTGGGTTTGTCTTTTGAGCCCTGCTCAACAAATGCACTATGGTGGTAGCAAGAGCCTTAGCCAGCATTCAAAGGTCCAAGGGTGACAGGTGCAAGCTGTCCATAGTGAAGCTATGTGGCTTGTTGAGCATGTCACCACAGGCTGACAGACATTGTATCCCCTATGAATGACACCAATCTGTTAGCCAAGTGTTAAATGTGATATGTTTGTCTGTATACTGTGACATCATACTTGGTGGGTGTAAGATGCTAGACAAGGTCAGGGTCATATTGGCCTGGGCTACATGATGACACTGTTCCTCCATGTACCATGTCATGTGGTCCAGGGAGTAACATCTGAGGTTTTATGCACCAGCATGGACAATGATGGCGCCAGTCCTGTACTTGCTTTGTAGTGACCTGACTGCATGTGTTATGTGGCAGATCCTGGCACACGACAGACAGCACAAAGGGACTATTCCCTTGTATGGGCTGGTGAGTGGTACGTCAGTGTGTCTGACAATAAGTGTCACCTATCACAAGTGTATTATGTGTGTTGTTTAGCCCGAAGGCAAGTGACTGTGTGGCACACTGACATTGTGAACTATGTGAGATGTGGGTATTGTAGTGGGGTAGCAGTTGTGTGTGTGCCTGCTGTGGTGGTCTCTGCTGCTTAGGCAGAGTTCATTTACAGCATCCAAGTATGTGTATGTGTGGTACTGTGGTTTGAGTGCTGTCGCCAGAGGATATGTGAGACTGATATGTGGTGTGTGTGGTTATCCTCACCACCTGATAGACTATGCCAGTCATGGGTCGAGAGAGTTCAGTACCCTGTATGTCTCTATAGGTGCATCTCACACATACATCTAGGTTTGTTGTGAGGAGGAGAGTGTTGTCTGTGTACATGAGGCAGATGTGACATTGTGTCTACATCACAATATTCACCAGCTGGACTGGAGAGTGCACACAAAGCTGACCCCTGGACATGCCAGGATATCATCATGACATACTCTGTAGCCAGCTGACAAAGGATCAGTAGGGTGTTAAGTGTGTAATGGAGTATAACAGGGATTAGTGCTCAGGTTTGTTGGTGTTCTGTAAAGAGTAGCTGAGAAGGAGTCCAGACTGAATCATGACACCTCCGACAGCTATGTCATATATAGCAATGTACACACATATATGTCATGAGGCAGGGCCAACTGTACCTGACTGACAATGCCGACATCCTGACAGACAGGCCCATATATACATACCCACCTCCCACTGACAATATCATCATACCAGGAGATATCACATGTAGAATGGATGAACAGCTACCCCCAATGCTAAAAGCATGGCATCAAGTGGATTACATTGATTCCCAATATGTGTCATGCATAAACTACAGAACAAACAGATCCTGCACCTGAACAGTCAGCTGAACCTCCCCCCATACACAGGATGTGGAGCCATTGAATGTGTTACAGCAACATATGGCACTCCACACAAGTGTTGGTGCACAACACACCATGGGAAGTACAGTCCAGTATGCCTATGAAGTATGATCTGCAAGGCCATGGAGTCCATCATGGTTGAAGTCATAAACCGAGCTATTGGAAGCTGACATACACACAACCCTACTAACCGTGGTATGTTCATGTGCAGAACATGGTTCCCAAACATGCTAGACTGTTTGCAAGGCAGCCACACAGGACATACATCACTGAACACAGCTACACATGTCTCACATACACTTTGAATAGCCCTTTATCAACATCCTAGACACACATAGTACCCACAAAACCAACAAGCTGTGCATAAATATGTGTTGACATATGAAGGAATGTCGATGTGTCCACAGATAGATCACACAAGGTAAGGATCATGAGTTTCTGTTCCAGCTGTTGACACCTGACGACCCACATGGACCATTCCTGGAATGGCATAAAACAAAGTGTATACACATTACCATGTCCAGTCTGATGATGTCACCAGCCTAAAAATACAGACAGAGAAGAAAAAACACCCATTAAAGCAAATAGCATTCTGCACTAATGCGTCTCTCTCTCTCTCTCTCTAGTATCATAACCTAGTTAAGTAGGGGTTTGAACCCTGCAAATGCTGACTGTGTCCGTGTGTGGGGGATGTGTGTGTAATTCTCCTTGAAAGGAGTGGCCTTTTTGAAGACTGGGAAAACACACTAAGACGTACATTCCTCTTTGGAAAGACTGATGATGTCACCACCCTAGAAATACAGACAGAGAAGAAAAGCCACCCAGTAAAACAAATAGCACGCTGTGCTAATGCATTTCTCTCTAATATCATAATCTAATTAGGTAGGGGTTTGAATCCTGCAAATGCTGACTATACCCATGCGTGGGGAGTATGTGCAATTCTCCTTGAAAGGAGTGGCCTTTTTGAAGACTGGGAAAACACACTAAAGATGTACATTCCTCTTTGGAAAGACTGATGATGTCACCACCCTAGAAATACAGACAGAGAAGGAAAACCACCCAGTAAAGCAAATAGTGTGCTGCGCTAATGCGACTTTCTCTAGTATCATAACCTAGTTAGGTAGGGGTTTGAATTCTGCAAACGCTGACTGTGTATATGTGTGCAATTCTCCTTGAAAGAAGTGGCCTTTTTGAAGACTGGGAAAACACACTAAAGATGTACATTTCTCTTTGGAAAGACTGATGATGTTACCACCCTAGAAATAAAGACAGAGAAGGAAAACCACCCAATAAAGTAAGTAGTGCGCTGTGCTACATGCATCTCTTTCTAGTATCATAACCTAGTTAGGTAGGGGTTTGAATCCTTCAAATGCTGACTGTGTGTATGTATGTGCAATTCTCCTTGAAAGGAGTGGCCTTTTTGAAGACTGGGAAAACACACTAAAGATGTACATTTCGCTTTGGAAAGACTGATGATATCACCAACCTAGAAATACAGACTCAGAAGGGAAACCACCCACTAAAGCAAATAGCGCGCTGGGCTAATGCATATCTCTCAGCATCATAACCTAGTTAGGTAGGGGTTTGAATCCAGTAAACGCTGACTGTGTATGTGTGTACAATTCTCCTTGGAAGGAGTGGCCTTTTTGAAGACTGGGAAAACACACTAAAGATGTACATTTCTCTTTGGAAAGACTGATGATGTTACCACCCTAGAAATACAGACAGAGAAGAGAAACCACCCAGTAAAGCAAATAGAGCAATAGGGGTTTGAATCCTGCAAGTGCTGACTGTGTGTGTGTCCCTCTTGGTCAATGTGGTGTGGGTCTTGCTTTTACTATGTTATGGCATATTATGATTACAACAGTAAGTGCATTGCACACATCAGGTATATGTGTTGCAAATATATATGTGTACATGTTCCCTTAATCAGTACATAGGTGTGAAGCCTGCATACTAAATGAATACATTTGTTGCCACTGACAGGTTGTGCCGCAGCTTCTCAGATCGTAGGTCACATATGTATGTATGTGGCAGGCCCATCCACTGTTGTGATCCGTGGCCAAGGTCATCTGTGCCACACACACCCATGACAGTTACTTTACAGTAGTGTGAGTGAGGGTATATGCCTGGGGTATATGTCAGGCATGTTCATACACAACAACGACTGCCAGTAATGGACAGTCTTTATAAGTGTACAACCGCCTTGTGGATATGCATCCAGGCCTCCAATGTCTCATGTGACACACCTTGGGACTCCACAATACCTATGGATATGTGGATACCAAGGGACACATGACATAACATAAGGCTGTATGTACACATTGGAACCCAACATACATGTTGAGGGCTACCACCTATGTGGTACTGACGGGATAGTAAGTATAGTGCATGTGGATGACTATGCCATAGTCAGCTTACTGCTATACAGCATGTATCACATGACAGAAATCTGTCTGTATGATACCCTTGTGTAGGATATGCGTCCCATCCAGGGAATGGATTGTAGGCCACTGCATGCATTACCAGATGTGGATGGACACATCCCTAGTGCGTTTGCATGTACCTAAGGGAGCTATATGCCAAACAGGTGTGGACACAGGAATGGGTGGCGGTAATTACCACTGGTTAGTGTTATAGTGTAGCACATGAAGGATACAACTGTTACTGAGTTCCCTATGACTGTGTGTCATTTGTCAGGACATCATCCAATGATTGCTTATAGTCATGCTGTTGAGGTTATGTATACTACCAGACCGCAAATCACTGACAGATACTAACAGTATCACCCACAGCATGGTGTCTACCCATGTCATACACACGTCTACCCATGTTAGTACATAACTGTAGTAGAATGCATACTGGCCATTGAAAGATACTATGACATGTTAACAATGTGTACAGCAGGGTATGCCACATGTCCCATGTGTCCACTATGCACGTACATACAGACAGTGTGCACCCACCATGTTCACAGATGTACACTTGCTAATCTGTACTGCACACATCACACACATACTGTCCACTCACTAACACATGCTGGCAATACATTACATGTCAGCCAAGTGGCACATGGGTGGACAATACATAATCAAACCTAACAGTGGTGTAAACAATGCTACATTGACAATCAGAGCCTTGATGAATAATGTCTGCTGAGATATACCTACAAGGATGTCATTACACTTTCCTGTTGACAACTTGCTAATATTGCTACACTGCTATAGTGTCACCCTGTGTATCAGCACCATGTTAGCCTGTTCCTCCATCAATGTTACAGATGACAGGAGGCGACACAGGTATCATCATATGCACAGAGCGTTTTGTTGTTTGCCAGAGCCTGACATTGACCCATCCAATCGACATGTGTGTGTGTGTGTGTGTGTGTGTGTGTGTGTGTGTGTGTGTGTGTGTGTGTGTGTGTGTGTGTGTGTGTGTGTGTGTGTGTGTGTGTGTGTGTGTGAGGGACAACAGTACAGCATGGGCCAATGTTGATGTAATGTGTGTGTGTATGTGTGAGCCCTAGTTGTTTGGTTAATGTGTGTGTGTCTGCATGCACACAGCTCCACCATGTGACTGCCATATACAGTATTTTCTGGGACAGCCACAGACTGTACCTGTTAGGCTGTACAGATCACTGTCTCTGGCCACGGACACAGTACATGTGCCTGGCAGGGGTGCTACGGACAGTATCGGGTACCAACCCTGACTGGGTACTGTCCTCAGAGGCAGAGGTGGGACAACTGGACCCATGTCCCTGCTGGGAATGGCCAGAGCCACGTGCACGTGTTCTACTGGGACAGTCAATGGGCAAGCCAGCACCAGCATTGCTGGGGCTGATACTGCCACTACGGGAGCGGCTGTGTACCGGGGGCCATCCGCAACCACTGCCAGCTGTTGCTGGCATGCATCCGCGTCGACGTCACAATCATCCCGTACAGTCCTGGCTCATGGATGACATATTGTGGAGGGCATCTACTGTCTCCCCCAATGTCTATCAATGACCTCGCTGTAAGTCCGGATGGCAAGGTCATGGATGCTGTCATTGACAGCGGTGTAATGTGCCCTCTGCACCCTGTCCCTGCCTGGTGTACCGTTCCATATGTGCCTGAGCCTGCATTACAGCCTGGAACATACTGGACTTCGTAAGACCTGTGAGGGCACACCTGCCAGAGGCAATATGACCAGCGGTGTTCCCCCAAGAACCCCTGGACCTCCGCCTATGTGGTACTGTTCCAGGAATATGGCTACGGCTGCTGTGAGGGGATGCAAGTGCCATGGGTACCACACTCTCCTGGTCAGTGCCAACTGTATGCTGTCCCTCGCCTATGGCCATTGGTGGTGAGGGATGTATTGGCAGTATGAGTGTGCGCATAGATGGGGTTGAATGCTGTGTACTGTCGATTGGTGGACCAATGACAGACCCTGTCAAACCTTCCTGTGTCAAAATACATGTCTCATCATCAGCACTATTCGTGGCAGTGGCTTCAGGTTCCCTTCTGCATTCAGCCAGCACTAACTCAGCACCTGTGAGAAGAAGACAGGAAACACACTTTACGGTCTAAACCCATGCACACATGCACACATGAACACATGCACACATGCACACATGAACACATGCACGCATGCACACATGCACACATGCATACATGCACACATGAACACATGCACACATGAACACATGAACACATGCACACATGCAAACATGCACACATGAACACATGGACATGCACAAATGCACACATGCACACATGCACACATGCACACATGAACACATGCACACATGCACACATGAACACATGAACAAATGCACACATGTACACATGAACACATGCACACATGAACAGTAATACACTCCTCACTACAGCACATACACACACACACACACACACACACCAGCAATCCAACACATACTCTATAGTGAGTGAAGGTGGGTGTCAGTATCACAAGGTAAACAGTCACCGCACACGTGTCAGCATGCAGAATATGTGTTGCACAAGACCATACAGTGCAAGTGTAGATGCCCCAATGTAGTGGCAGTATACATGGCTTTGTTGCAACTGTGTCATTGTTTAGTGATTGGCTACACCCTGAAACGCAATTTGTACATGGACACAACATTGCTGTGCAGGTATTATCAGCTCTGCAATGCCATGTGCACCATCACTCACAAGTATACATGCCATGGCTGCATGTGTTATCTGTGTTCCACATAGATATCAATGTCTGAGTACAGAGTCTGTGTCCAAAGCAGATAATAGTGGGCACGGGTGTAGCACATGCATGCTATGTACACACATGGGACAACTGCTGCATGTTGACGTGAAGGTATCCAAATGCTCTACATGGCCAGTGTACAGTGGTATGGTGAGTTTGGGACATAGTGCAGATATGTTGGTGCCACACATGGCATGGCATTCTACACGACTGCAACATTAAACACCACACATACCCAATGTGTGTCAAGTTACCTATACACCCACTAGCATTCCAGGACATATATGTGACACTTTGTTTGGATGGCAACTGCTGTGCATATTGTGTATACTGGCATATGTAAGCACACACACAACATGCTATGCATATTGTGTATAGGAGCATATGTTTGCACACGCACAACATTGAGGTGCAAAGCAATGACTGCTATGAGTAGTACTGTGGTCACTGTAACTGGATGGGATGTAGTACACTGTGCCATCATCAACATGCATCCTGTGGTCACTCACAGCTACTAATGTGTGCAAGACCACTGCCTAGCATGCTGTACCTGAAATGCAGTGCCGTGGCTATGTTCACATGTACACAGACACCTTGTACATGGGTGTGTGAGGTGGCCAATAGGGAACATTGCCTAACATGACTGTGTTATGTGTTGCAGAGCGTTGCACACACCCATGATAGGACTCTATCCCTGAGGTACAGCATGTGTGTGTGCAAGACATGTGGGATACTGGTGTGTGACCTTACAGCGGGTGTGATGGGAAATGTAGCATGTTTTCGTGTACTGCATATGATAAACGTGTTCTGTTGTGTACAGCTGTAGCAACTATGCATATGTAAGGTGCAGTACAGTGTTGCTACACTTGTGTCTGCTGCACTGTGCAGTGTATGTGATCGAGGCAGCTACTGACTTCAATGAGATGATTAATGTCTCACAGCAAACATGGACGGCATGCATTATGCGTAGGTGTGTTAAGTGTACATGGCCTACACCTCACCTATGACATGCACATTTCATTACCAATATTAAAGTGTTAACACACTCACCAGCATGTACCATCTGCCCTGTTGTCACACCAGAGAGACCTACAAGAATATGACACAGTTTATTAGTGGCCACAACTATGGCATTGCTACCGTGAGTGAGTGCACTAATCTACAGTGGAACAACAGTCAACAGTCACAGGTGTTGAGATACTATTCTGAATATCAGTATTGCACACGAGAGGCAGTACAACTGCCACACACACAGTACACATCTCACATAAGCATATTCTAACAATACAGGTAATGGTAGTCTACAGCTAGGGCATATTACCTGCACACTCCATGTCATCCTGCTGGGTAGCTCCGGCCTCCATGATGACACATGCATGATGTTGTTGCTGCTGTAGGCCAGGAGACACAATGCTTAGGAGCAGCTCCTCCACTCTGGTGAGGGGGGGATGTATGGGCGCCCCACCACCTGTGGCAAGCTGTTGCCTATGGATATCAGACCACACCGCCGGACATGTCTAATTAAATCACTGCAGTGATGGCGTACCTGCTCATATGTCCAGTTATGCATGCCTATGTCATTTACCTGGCAAACAAGATCTTGCCACAGTACAGTATGCTCATGCTGGTGCTGGCTGGCCCTGGAAAAAAGCAGGGCATAGTGCTGATACAGGTTGGCCTGTATGCCCTCCTTCTCTGCAGCTGTATATGAAGGATTGCATTGATGAGCCATAACCCTGGAAGTTAAACAATATGTGTGAGCAAGTCATGTGGCACACTTAACATTATGAAGTACAGATATCACTTAACTGCCAGATATAGCATCTGTCTGTCTATCAGAGGAAACACACATTCAATACCACATATCAGTGCTCAGCCCACAACTGCCTGACAGTGGCTGCCGCACTCCATAAAACAAACCAGTATACACCAGTACTCGGCACACTGTATGGGATACAATGCACAACCTCACACTGGGGGTCTATATCAAGCTAATGCATGACGAATATTGTCATCCAATGCAATGAATGTAATGTACAGTTACAGTATTAACAGTAAACCACCCTAGTCTTTGATGCCATACCCCTACCTAACATATGTGCACAGTTGTTAATATAGCTGGCATACTGCTGTAACAGAGTATACATGTTGCTAGGTACACACACATACCCTGTAATACACATGTGATTGCGGCCATGGTACAGGCATCATTACACACACATTAGACATACATACAACACACAAATGTATGCCAACACAGATGAACATTACCTGTGTACATTATAGTCCCCCTACTTACAGATACCTATGCCTGAGGAATGTAATCTGTGCAGACTACAGGAAACACACAAGACAGTGATACCAGGGAATGTGAACATACAGCATACTGTGGTGTTTAGGCCTACAGCTTCAGGTAGTACAACAGTTCATATGTTACCTGGATTCACCAGCAGTACCACTTACTGAGCATACATGTATTGCTTCAGCCTACAATGGGACACCACAGTTGCACACAAGGTACTACGTCACAACATATGCCGTCCTACTATGTCTGCATCCCAATAACTGACACATTTTTCTCTGCCCTCACACCTAGGACACAAACTACCATGACAGACAGAACCTCATGCTAAGCTATCACACCTTTACAGACCTTGCACACAGTCAGTATCACAATCATTCCACCTCACATAGCTGGTATTGCACTGAGTACATGTGTGTGCGCATTGTGTCATAGGTAGGTACTACGCTATTGGCCCATGGCCTACAGCAGCCTAGCCATATGCTACCCTGCCATTTGACACATATGTAATGTGATTACACTTGCTCCTGTCAAACGGATACACAGAGTTGACTCCCAGGGCATATTACCTATCTCCATAACATTCATCAGGGGTATGTATGACATCTACTAATGAGGAGCCTTGTTTATTAATGCTGGGTAGTTTAGTCCAGAGTATGGCATATTTGTGTATAGGAACCTGTACCTCCAGCATGTGTTGTTTAGTGCGTTGACAAGGATTAGGGCCCTAGGTCATGTAGCCCAGAGGGATTCTGAGGTGTTGTCATGGGGGTTGGCCGACTGCTATGGGTGTGACATACCTCTGTATGTCCGGCAGTGGTAACCTCTGTGTAGGACGTATGCAATGCATTCTAGCTGTGGTTTTGTGAGTCAGTCTGCATAGGGCATGTGTTTGGGGCAGTGTCACTCTTTGTTAGGTATGTCTGTGGCCTTTCCACTTGCTGTGGTTATCATGTGAGGTACACACCACATGGGGCATTGAGAGGAGTAGGTGGTACACTGACCTATATTTCCCTAGATGACACACCTTTTGTGATGACACGTACCACATAGAGGGATTACAAGACTAGTGTGGAACTGTGAATATCAGAGGGGAGGCTACTGTACACCTGTGTCCCATGTTCCCTTCTGACACCTTCAGTGTTAGGCAGGCAACCACCTATCTGGTAGTTATTGGGTAAAGTGTTTTGGAATGGGGTATGGTAC
>NC_056735.1:244991075-245005107 GCF_019279795.1 Protopterus annectens
ATTGCTCTGGCTTTCCTATTTTCCCTTTACATCCACTCCTTTTAATGCATATTACATTTCTTTCTTGAAATGTATTGCTCTGGATTCCTTATTTTCCCTTTACATTCACTCCTTTTAATGCATGTTATATTTCTTGCAGCACCAAGTTATTGTAAATCTGCTGTGGCTTAGTGGTATGTCATGCAGACTGGTGAGTCCAAGGTGTGGGGTTTGAGACTAACAAGGATATTTTATTTTGCTGCTGAGAAGTACAAGGGCCTTGTCATACAGAGTGACTAAGGCACTTTTAAGCAGTTCTTTCTTGCAATGCAATGCTCTGGCTTTCCTATTTCCCCTTTACATTCACTCCTTGTAATGCATGTTATATTTCTGTCTTGAAATGCATTGTTCTGGCTTTCCTATATTCCCTTTACATTCACTCCTTGTAATGCATGTTATATGTCTGTCTTGAAATGTATTGCTCTGGCTTTCCTATTTTCCCTTTACATTCACTCCTTTTAATGCATGTTATATTTCTGTCTGTCTTGAAATGTATTGCTCTGGCTTTCCTATATTCCCTTTACATTCACTCCTTTTAATGCATGTTATATTTCTGTCTGTCTTGAAATGTATTGCTCCGGCTTTCCTATTTTCCCTTTACATTCACTCCTTTTAATGCATGTTACATTTCTTTCTTGCAATGTAATGCTCTGGCTTTCGTATTTCCCCTTTACATTCACTCCTTTTAATGCATGTTATATTTCTGTCTGTCTTGAAATGTATTGCTCTGGCTTTCCTATTTTCCCTTTACATCCACTCCTTTTAATGCATGTTACATTTCTTTCTTGAAATGCATTGCTCTGGCTTTCCTATATTCCCTTTACATTCACTCCTTGTAATGCATGTTATATGTCTGTCTTGAAATGTATTGCTCTGGCTTTCCTATTTTCCCTTTACATCCACTCCTTTTAATGCATGTTACATTTCTTTCTTGCAATGTATTGCTCTGGCTTTCCTATATTCCCTTTACATTCACTCCTTGTAATGCATGTTATATGTCTGTCTTAAAATGTATTGCTCTGGCTTTCCTATTTTCCCTTTACATCCACTCCTTTTAATGCATATTACATTTCTTTCTTGAAATGTATTGCTCTGGATTCCCTATTTTCCCTTTAAATTCACTCCTTCTAATGCATGTTATATTTCTTGCAGCACCAAGTTATTGTAAATCTGCTGTGGCTTAGTGGTATGTCATGCAGACTGGTGAGTCCAAGGTGTGGGGTTTGAGACTAACAAGGATATTTTATTTTGCTGCTGAGAAGTACAAGGGCCTTGTCATACAGAGTGACTAAGGCACTTTTAAGCAGTTGTAAGCGGGTTTGCGCAGGTTTGCGCGACGCTTAGCGATGCTTAGCTAAGCGCACACAAGCTCACACTCACGCACTCACGTAAAGCTCTGCCAAACTCTGGGCAACTTTATTTAGCTGGGTAAAGTGCTGCTAAACTCTGGGCAACTTTATTTAGCTGGGTAAAGCGCTGCTAAACTCTGGGCAACTTTATTTCGCTGGGTAAAGTGCTGCTAAACTCTGGAAAACTGTATTTAGCTAGGTAAAGCACTGCTTAAATCCTTATATCAAATCAAAATGGTCATATCATACCATTCCACATAACTTGCTGGTAAAGACCCACAGTACAAGATTTGTGTTATGGCATTCCTATTTTCCCTTTACATTCCCTCATAGTAATGCATGGTATATTTATTACAGCACCAAGTTATTGTATATCTGCTGTGGCTCAGTGGTAATTCATGCAGTCTAGTGTGTCCAAGGTCCGGGGTTCGAGACTGACAGGGGTATTTTATTTTGCTGATGAGCAGATTACAGGCCTTTCATACAGAGTGACTAAGCCACTTTTAAGTAGTTGTAAGCGGGTTTGCGCGAGTTTGCACGACACTTAGCTATGCTTATCTACGCTTAGCTAAGCACACACAAGCGCACACCCGCTGACTACTGCTTAAAAGTGCCTACTCCCGCTAACACCCGCGCTAATTTCTTTTAAAGAAAAGAAAATTGGGAAATAGGAAAGTGGTGATAAAGGGTGCACCAAGAGTGTAGGACAGTAGGAAAACGAGCTCGGGATGTGCAGGAAGGATGTAGGGAAGGCCCATAGCTGCCCAATTCTTTACCAGCAACAGCTGTGCATATGTTAGAAATTTAGAGTGAGATTTGAAACCTTCCACCCCTGAGAGAGGAGTGAGGACAACAAAGTATATTGTACAGCCAATTGTAATTATCAGTTTACATGTCCAGCAGACATGTGTGCGAAATGGGCAGCTATGTATGGGGCGTAATTTTTTTGCGGGTACAGATTGCCCTTTTTTATTTTTTTTTTCAGGTAAGAGTGGAATGTGAGGTAAAGGAAGTAGGAATATTGAGGGAGGTGGGTTGGGGAGGTTAACAGACAAGACAAACAAGATGCATACAGGGGCTGAGTATGACACGTGGTGAGTACACACAATTGACGGGGACGGATGTTTGGATATCGCAAGCCCATGAGCCCACAGATGGCAACAGTGGAACTGAGATCCTCACCCATGGGCAGTTACCACTGTGCCTTCACAGCCCAGGCTGAGGCTGTGCTGTGGGCTGGATAGGAGGGGCAGGTACACCCATGAGTTGCGTCACTCTCGCCTAAAGCTGGCTTAGGGGATCAGTCACGGAACACCTGATCTCACTACACACCACAGACTGGACCCTTTGGAGGGTGAGTGGAGGCTCTCCTCTGGCCACGCTTGCAGAGGGGGGGTGAGCCCCATCCCCTGCAGCGCTTCCACCCATAGGTGGCACAGGGCCACCGGAGGAGGAGGTCCCGGGCTGGGCACTGGTGCCAGGTGCAATCGCCAGCTGAGGTGGGAGAGGTGGGTCTGCTGGGACCTGCCTTCCCTGTTGTCCTATGTTTAGCAGTATTTAATGGCATTTTGGGTTAGTAACAAACAACACCATTCCAAATTAGTTGTAACAGTATGCATTAGTATTCCCATTAACCAAACACACAAGAATTCCAAACATTGAACAGCAAGCATAACACATGCATATTTTGAACAACAGTGGACATTCCAATAGCATGTAGGGTTGATTGGTGGCAACAGGCCATCAGGTTTGGATATGTGAAGAGGGCACATGCATCAATGTACATGCAGATATGTATAAACCAACAGGACAAATGTCCATAGGAATTAATTGTGAATACACATACCCAGTTTGGTGTGGAATGGCATCATTTGTGAACATAACGCAGGGTAGTAAAATATTACATCAACAACTTAAAATACCTATACATATACTGTACATTCCTACTAGATGCAGATATATATCCCCTACATGTATTAGTATAGTTCCCTGTATGTAACCTTAGAAATGTTGGTGATGGAGATGTTACTGCTACATTAATATGAATTCCATTTGTATTCATATATGTTCATATCTGGCTGTGGTCAGGTAAAGTATCCTGCTACATTTGAACAGTTACGTACAGTTCTAGCAACACACTGACATTTGTGGGATCACAAGCACAAGCTGCTCATGTACCGGATTAACATGTACATACTATACATGAAACAGCTGAGGACTATAAATATTCTTCTGAGATACTGGCATTCCCATCAGCCAGTTTATATGGGCCTAGACAACTGTGGATGTTCAGCATTTCATACAACCATACTATCTCCATAATGCAAGGGTACAACAACATATCCAAAATGTGGGACGGACACAGTCCAGGTATTGTACTTTATTAAAAACATTTCACTCTTTGGTTGTGGCTGTCTCATTCATTTCATTATGTAGTGCATGCAGTATACCTTTATTCCAGACTTCTTACACCTTTATTGGCAGCTTCAAACTCTTTCTCATACTCTCTCACTTATTTTATATTTACATTTCAGGATGGTACTTCATTCCAGGCTTTATTAACATTTATTACTGGGTTACAACAATCCTTTCCAGCTGACTCACTTATTTCATATGACAGTATATAAAAGGATGTATTCAAGACTTGCCTGTCCCTTATTGATGGATTAGAACACTCATTTTCAGGCTGAAGCAGTTATCTGATATTACAATACAGGTGGAAACTCTGTTTGAGACTTGTTTACTCTTTATTAATGGATTACAATAATCTTTTTCAGGCTGCATCACTTACCTGATCTTAAAAGTTCAACTAGAAAAGAAAAAGCAGCAAATGCACTGTGTGCAAAATTCCGTCTCTGTGTCTTGGGAATTCACCTCTATTCAACGCTCATAACAGTCCACAACACCTTCAATGAAACCAAGTAGAAGTGAACAAAAGTTTATTGTAATGCCAACAAATAAGGAATGGTTAAGCGCTTTCACTTGAATAAAACAAGCTTCCTCAGAACACCAAAGCTTGCATCACAGTTGTTTAAATAACTTATTTGGCGCCAAAATTCAGTTTGAAATTTTAAAGCTGTACACACATCCTTGACCATTGTTCTCTATTCATAAAATATTAAATAATATTCATGTTATTTCTAAAAGCAATGTTACATATAATATGTGTTGATAAAGTGAACAAGTTAAAAAACTGAAAAAATGTTAACAAAAACATTTACATTTTGATCATATCAAAACATGTTTAAAAACATATAACAATGTACCTAATAGATAGTTCATTTTAAGACCAATAGTGGTTTGACAGATACAGTGTCATTTAAACCTGGTATAGTGGAAGCATCCGTATATATTTGCCACCAAAATTCTTTATATAATAATAAATTATTAAAGTCCCCCCCTCTGTTATTGGTGTGCACAATGTCCACTATACCAAAATTAAAATAATGTTTGTCACCATATTGTTTAATATGTTTATACAAAGCATTTTTTCATCCTTCCTTCTGATGCTATAAAGGTGAGAGTATATACGTTTATTTAAACTCCTTTGAGTCTTACCTATATAGAATCCTGAACATGCTCTACAGATGGCAATATACACCACCATTTTAGTTGTACAGTTGCCCCCACAGAATTTAATTCTAGTGTGTTTGTAATTATCCAATTTCACACTGTCTCCCTGAAACATAGTGTGACATTGTTTACATGCCCCACATTTTGCAGTTTTTATGTATTCTGTCTTCTTAATAAAGATACCCTTCTCTAAAATAGATTTTATGTTGGCCCCTACCTTATAAACAAACCTTGGGCATTCACCTAATGTGGGTGCTGTATCTTGATCAGCAGATATTATATGCCAGTTGTTCATTAAAATCTTCTTAACTTTACCTGAATGTATGCCAAATTCCAAAATGCAAGGTTTACCAAAAATGCAAGTTTCAGACTTCATATCATGCAATGTATCCACAGTCGAAACAATAGCTGTCCTATATTTTTCACCCAAAAAAGGCTTGTACTGGTTGCCCCATTTCCTCACAACATAATTGCTTACATTTTCCATAACTCTAACGTCATAGCCTCTGTCCTTAAATAAGGACGTAATAAATTTCACCTCATCCAACATGTCCTCATACCGTGAGGTCATCCTAACTGCTCTAATAAGCTGACCCTTATATATATTCATGAATTGTTTCTTCGGATGGTAGTTAGAATATTCCAAATAACTATTCAAAAAAGTGTTCTTTCTATAAATTTTGGATTTAAACTCATCCCCATGTTTTTGACACAAATGTGTCTAAATAAGCCAAACCTTCGTGACTGCTAGAGGAGGTAAATTTTAAAAAATTACTGCTACTATTGATGTATTGTAAAAATAATGCTAGCTGTTGTTCTCCACCATCCCAAATCAAATATATGTCATCAAGGTATCTGACGTAATATTTTATGTATGTCATAAAGTGACTATCTAAAATAGCCCTCTCTTCCCATTCAAACATGACCAAGTTGGCGTATATGGGAGCACAAGCTGCTCCCATAGCTACGCCTTTGGTCTGCTTGTAATATTCTCCCTCAAATATAATCTAATTATGTTCGAGAACCAGGGACAACATATCCGTAAGAAGACAGATAGTGTCCCATTGGAGATCTGTATGTTTTCTTATACTCGTAGCAAAAGCTGATAGACCATCTTCTTTTGGTATACAAGAAAATAAATCTATGACATCAATAGTCACAAATATCAGATCTGAACTGGATAGGTAAATAGGATACTGTTTCAGAAAATCCCATGAGTCCTTAGCTATATGTGGAATAGTGGCGTATATAAGTTTCAAATAGGTATCAATAACCTTACCTATATTAAACGTCTTAGACCTACTCCCTGATATAATGGGTCTAAAGGGCGGTTCATCTATATTCTTGTGAATTTTAGGAATACCCACTATAGAAGCTAATACAGGATGTTCAACCTTAATATAAGTGTAGATGTCATTATTGATCCTGTTATTTAGTAAATATTCTTCAATACATGTGTCTATTTTTCTATACCCTATGCTGATCTCATTCAAGGACAACATAGAATAATTTTCAGAATTGTGTAGTATTTCATGTATCTTACAAGTGTATAAAAAACTATCATAGATGACTGCGCCCCCCCCCCCTTATCTGGTTTCATGATTCTGATGTTACTAGCACATCTTAATTCCTGTAGTACCCTGCTCTCTTCTTTTGTTAAATTGGAACTGATCTGATGTCCATCGATTTGTCTATCCAACTTGTAAATCTGTTTAGTCACTACTTTATCAAAGATAGAAATGGTGGGGTGCATGGGGGGTATATATGTACTTTTCTTTTTGACTACTGGAATGAACGGCTCGACATGAGAAGTGTCACCCACTGTTTTTTTATCTTTAAATAAAATAGCCAGATTAAGCTTTCTCACATATCTTTTTATTTTACAAATACAGTCCGCTAGATTGAATCTCTTAGTGGAAATAAATTTAATCCCCTTAGATAGTAAATCAAAGTGTCCAGTATTTAAAATATAGTTAGTATAGTTGTATATATTAAAGTTCCTATAGGTGTAAGTAACACCATCCTGTAGGATGCCTACATTATTATTACTGGACTCACTTATTGTCTCAGTAACAACTGAACCAGAATTTAACGTGGGGTCCTTGGATATGGATGGTAGTGAGAATCTCTTCTGTAACCCCTCGTCCACTTTCTCTCCCTCCCCTTGTGCTCTCCGTATAAAAAATCAGAGTTAGCATTTCCATCAGAACTAGATTGTTTGTATGTATTTACAATTCCTGTCTTTTCATCCCCCCTCACATACTTAGGGTACTTACTATGATCTTTTTCCCATAAATATGCTGTACCTCTTTTATATTGGTCCAAGTCCCTATATAGTTTTTTCATCTTACGTTCATATATTTTTGAAATATTAGATTCAGCATAGGAGAATTGTTTGACGTACAAATTCTCCCACTGAGAAAAAAGTAAGTCATTTTTAATCAAAGTATTTAATTCTTCCACCTTCTTAATTAAATAAACCAGCTTCTTGTCATTAAATTTCATCAACACAGACATATACTTAAAACCACATTGGTCAAATAAACTATTAAAATCTGACTTAACATTTTCAGTAATATTCACACCCATAGGTAATTTAAAAAATCTAAGTCCCATCTGGACTACCTTTAACTCTATACATCTGGAAAGATAGGCATTGTCCAGTTTAATACTGTTAATTAGAACCAACTTTTTACCCAAATCATATATGAAATCCTTTAAGGTACCTTTAGACTTCTCCTTTGAAGTGTGTCTTTTGTCACTGATCTCTGCAGTCAGATCAGTATCAAAATAACAGTTCTTTTCAATAAATGTTTTAAACAGGTCTGAATTTACATGTTTCAAATGTTTACTTTTGCTGTGCCTACTAACATCAATATTGTCCATCATACCATTGTCAACAGTGTCAATATTAGTGTCCATATCCTTTGCTGTAGTACCATCTGTATCCAAACCCTTTGCTGTAGTACCATAAGTGAAATGTGACTTCATTCTTTTAGGCTTAGTGCCTATACGATAAGCTTCTTCATTAACATCACCAAATGAGAAATCAAATGTGAAGTCAGGAGTACCAATTTTACTACTACTCCTTTGAGAGCCTGCTAAAGAAACAGGAGGTATATCCAAAGAAATAATGTTTGTACTCCCAGTGTTTGCCATAACAGTACTTTTACAGGAACCCTGCCCATTAGCAATGGTTGTAGAATATGTCGACAAATTAGACAGTCTTAAAACATCTTCTTCACAGTTAGTATTCCCTCGACCAGTGTCAGTAATACAGTTCTTGTTGTCACGGCTATGTTCTACCTCTGAACTGTGGCAGTTATTTTTCCCTTTGTAAATATCTAAGAAGGAGCTGCTTAGTTGATTAAGTAGGGTAGTAAGCTTGCTTACCTCTCCCCTCAGTTCAGTCAATTCAGCTTTCACCGACTGATAATCCTGGTGTGCAGTCAATTCAGCTTTCACCGACTGAGAATCCTGGTGTACAGGACTGAGTAATGAATCCAATGAGGTTTCCCGATCAGACTCCATGAGACCCAACTCAGAACTCAACTGAAGCAAACAGTGCAGCAACCATAAAAGTTCAACTAGAAAAGAAAACGCAGCAAATGCACTATGTGCAAAATTCCGTCTCTGTGTCTTGGGAATTCACCTCTGTTCAACACTCATAACAGTCCACAACACCTTCAATGAAACCAAGTAGAAGTGAACAAAAGTTTATTGTAATGCCAACAAACAAAGAATGGTTAAGCGCTTTCACTTGAATAAAACAAGCTTCCTCAGAACACCATAGCTTGCATCACAGTTGTTTAAATAACTTTTTTGGCGCCAAAATTCAGTTTGAAATTTTAAAGCTGTACACACATCCTTGACCATTGTTCTCTATTCATAAAATATTAAATAATATTCATGTTATTTCTAAAAGCAATGTTACATATAATATGTGTTGATAAAGTGAACAAGTTAAAAAACGTTAACAAAAACATTTACATTTTGATCATTTCAAAACATGTTTAAAAACATATAACAATGTACCTAATAGATAGTTCATTTTAAGACCAATAGTGGTTTGACAGATACAGTGTCATTTAAACCTGGTATAGTGGAAGCATCCGTATATATTTGCCACCAAAATTCTTTATATAATAATAAATTATTAAAGTCACCCCCTCTGTTATTGGTGTGCACAATGTCCACTATACCAAAATTAAAATAATGTTTGTCACCATATTGTTTAATATGTTTATACAAAGCATTTTTTTCATCCTTCCTTCTGATGCTATAAAGGTGAGAGTATATACGTTTATTTAAACTCCTTTGAGTCTTACCTATATAGAATCCTGAACATGTTCTACAGATGGCAATATACACCACCATTTTAGTTGTACAGTTGCCCCCACAGAATTTAATTCTAGTGTGTTTGTAATTATCCAATTTCACACTGTCTCCCTGAAATATAGTGTGACATTGTTTACATGCCCCACATTTTGCAGTTTTCACTGTATTCTGTCTTCTTAATAAAGATACCCTTCTCTAAAATAGATTTTATGTTGGCCCCTACCTTATAAACAAACCTTGGGCATTCACCTAATGTGGGTGCTATATCTTGATCAGCAGATATTATATGCCAGTTGTTCATTAAAATCTTCTTAACTTTACCTGAATGTATGCCAAATTCCAAAATGCAAGATTTACCAAAAATGCAAGTTTCAGACTTCATATCATGCAATGTATCCACAGTCGAAACAATAGCTGTCCTATATTTTTCACCCAACAAAGGCTTGTACTGGTTGCCCCATTTCCTCTCAACATAATTGCTTACATTTTCCATAACTTTAACGTCATAGCCTCTGTCCTTAAATAAGGACGTAATAAATTTCACCTCATCCAACATGTCCTCATACCGTGAGGTCATCCTAACTGCTCTAATAAGCTGACCCTTATATATATTCATGAATTGTTTCTTCGGATGGTAGCTAGAATATTCCAAATAACTATTCAAAAAAGTGTTCTTTCTATAAATTTTGGATTTAAACTCATCCCCATGTTTTTGACACAAATGTGTCTAAATAAGCCACACCTTCGTGACTGCTAGAGGAGGTAAATTTAAAAAAATTACTGCTACTATTGATGTTTTGTAAAAATGCTAGCTGTTGTTCTCCACCATCCCAAATCAAATATATGTCATCAAGGTATCTGACGTAATATTTTATGTATGTCATAATGTGACTATCTAAAATAGCCCTCTCTTCCCATTCAAGCATGAACAAGTTGGCGTATATGGGAGCACAAGCTGCTCCCATAGCTACACCTTTGGTCTGCTTGTAATATTCTCCCTCAAATATAATCTAATTATGTTCGAGAACCAGGGACAACATATCCGTAAGAAGACAGATGGTGTCCCATTGGAGATCTGTATGTTTTCTTGTACTCATAGCAAAAGCTGATAGACCATCTTCTTTTGGTATACAAGAAAATAAATCTATGACATGGGTGATAAAATATTACATTAACAACTTAAAATACCTATACATATACTGTACATTCCTACTAGATGCAGATATATATCCCCTACATGTATTAGTATAGTTCCCTGTATGTAACCTTATAAATGTTGGTGATGGAGATGTTACTGCTACATTAATATGAATTCCATTTGTATTCATATATGTTCATATCTGGCTGTGTTCAGGTAAAGTATCCTGCTACATTTGAACAGTTACGTACAGTTCTAGCAACACACTGACATTTGTGGGATCACAAGCACAAGCTGCTCATGTACCGGATTAACATGTACATACTATACATGAAACAGCTGAGGACTATAAATATTCTTCTGAGATACTGGCATTCCCATCAGCCAGTTTATATGGGCCTAGACAACTGTGGATGCTCAGCATTTATGATCGAGTGCAATGCCCCACTCGGAATGTATCTGACCCGACACTTGCAGCAGCTGGAGAGGCCACAAAAGTTCCTCACCAAAAGGATAAAGGGTCTCAAAAATCTGTCTTATGCTGCCCGACTGAAAGAACTCCAGTTATATTCAGTTGCTTACCGCTTGCTCAGAGGTGACCTATGCCTGACATACAAGGCCATGTCAAACCCAGATTTGATGAACATGCTTCATCTCAAAAAATCTAGATCCCTCAGAGCCACAAGGGCGGGAGACTTAAACCTCAACACGGTTATTAATAGGGCGTGCTGGAGGGATAGATTCATCACTCAAAGACTCCCTATGCTGTGGAACAAAATCCCGGTTTATGTGAGGCAGAGCACCTCGCTGGCCTTGTTCAAGAGGAATCTTGACCAATGGATGGGAGATCGCAGATACACCCCAGGGGTTACCTCAGTGTCACTGCTCGACAGAGGCACAGCAAAATAATGGGCATAGTTTCTCCAAACTAAAGGGGTGGCGTAAGCCACAAAACTATGGGCTAGGCTTATAAATGCCCTCGGGCAGATAGCCTAGTATGAACCTATGAACCTATGAACCTATTTCATACAACCATACTATCTCCATAATGCAAGGGTACAACAGCATATCCAAAATGTGGGATGGACACAGTCCAGGTATTGTACTTTATTAAAAACATTTCACTCTTTGGTTGTGGCTGTCTCATTCATTTCATTATGTAGTGCATGCAGTATACCTTTATTCCAGACTTCTTACACCTTTATTGGTAGCTTCAAACTCTTTCTCACACTCTCTCACTTATTTTATATTTACATTTCAGGATGGTACTTCATTCCAGGCTTTATTAACATTTATTACTGGGTTACAACAATCCTTTCCAGCTGACTCACTTATTTCATATGACAGTATATAAAAGGATGTATTCAAGACTTGCCTGTCCTTTATTGATGGATTAGAACACTCATTTTCAGGCTGAAGCAGTTATCTGATATTACAATGCAGGTGGAAACTCTATTTGAGACTTGTTTACTCTTTATTAATGGATTACAATAATCTTTTTCAGGCTGCATCACTTATCTGATCTTAGAATACTAACAGAAGCTTTATTCTAGGCTTATTTGACTTTTATTACTGGGTTACAACACTGAACTCTTTTACAGGCTGTCTCATTTATATTATATAATAATACCAGCTGAATAATTACTAACCTGCCTGGTGGCACAGCCTTAACAGCCTATCAGCATAGGTTTGCCGATTCCTGGAATGAACACCTGCAGCTGTAATATAAATTAAGGGATATTGGAACATACCTGTTCATACTATAGGCTAGGATAGCATTTCTTACATACTTAATTACATGGATACTTACTCAGTAGTGGGGCATTGGGCATATTATGGGCCTCCTGGATCCATCGGTTCAGTCAGTCCTCCTTTCGACGCTTCAGGTCCGTATGGTGGTGACGGACATGCTCACCAGTCTTGGGAATGCCTGTGGCACTGGTAAGATCATGTGCCAACTGGTTCCATGCCTCTGCCTTGTATGGTCCCCATTGAACCTGGCCCTGCATGAGTCGGCCTTCATGTTGGTGGACTTGGAGCCAAACCATATATTTAGACTCCTCAATGCCCCACCTTTGCGCTCTAAAGCGATTACCCTCTCCGACGCCTGCCATCCTGACTGCAAGTGGGTACCACAATCAGTTATGGTGAGTATTCCCGCCTATGGGGCTTAAATATGCCGCATTTCCCGCATTTTTTTGTGATTGGCCATTTTTGAGAATTCTAAGCTGACTGCAGACTTGCTTAGTAATGGTTGATCTACCATTTCTATGTATATGTATGCTAATGGTGGCTGCTTCTCCTAAGCTGTCATGGCTCAGTGGTCCTGTGCTTTGATTATGATGCACAGGGTCCTGGATTCAAACCTTGTCACTCTTTTATTTTAATACTGTCTAGACAGGCTAGGGGGTGTGGCTGCATTTAAGCAACCTAGCTCTATGTTGCTCCCCGGTGCCCTACGGTGCCCTGGTTGGCACGGCGCGCACATCCGCGCAAACGCATTGCACTGGGTAAAGCGCTTTTAAACTTTGGGCAACTCTATTGTGCTGGGTAAAGCGCTATTAAACTATGGGCACCTCTGCTTAGCTGGGTAAAGCACTATTAAACTATGGGCACCTCTATTTAGCTGGGTAAAGTGCTATTAAACTATGGGCACCTCTGTTTAGCTAGGTAAAGCACTGCTTAACAGCAGGTTATTATATATCTGGATCCTTTAAAAATATATATTTTGTACACTGATGCATTGGCCATTTCACTGCTTTTAATTAAATTTTAATCATATATGTCTGGTATTATTTCAAATACTGATTTAAAACATAAATAAGAAGGGGAGTGGTGGGACTCGAACCATGAATGCCTCCTCTTTGTGCATACGATCTACCATTACGCTATTGCAATTTGGATTAATTTGCATAAGTAGTTCTTATATGCTCTTCAATGTCACAATTGCTAACTGTGGTTAAGCAATGGGCACACCCGCGCAAACAAGCGCAAATAAGGGCAGCTATATCGTGGATTTAAAAAAAATATTTATTTGTTACGTTTTATAACTGTGATGGGGGTTTACAGTGTCAGGGAGTGTGGTGTTGGGTGCAAGTACATTTGAGCGAACTCGCTCTTGTCTGTTGACACTATGCTTTTTAAAACCTTGCAGGGGCGTGGACTTTTAGACTGCTCGGCAGTCGGACACGGCCCCTGCTTTCCTACTCAGTCCGTGTAAGCATTACGGATGAGTCAGCGTGCCCTCATGAATATTCATGGCACGCTGACGTCAATCCGTTCAACTGCAGCCTCCGAGTAAGACTTATTAAGTCTTACATGGAGGATTAGTGAATCTGGGCGTCTGTCTTTGATAAGACTGTTATTAGTCTTTCATGGCTTGAACCTGTGACATAACATGAGTAAATCAAAGTGCTTTGGCACATGCACCCTGCCAAGAACAGCAGGCTTTAAATAGTGCATAACAAACATAAATGAATGTCATTAAAAAAAAAAAAAACACAAATGAATGTCAAAAAAATGTTGAAGTAGACTGGTCCTCTCTAAGCAATACATAAAACTAAGTAACTAACACATGAAACATATTGAATCTAAT
>NC_056735.1:245005607-245112365 GCF_019279795.1 Protopterus annectens
CTTACCTAACTAGTTTATCACACTAGAGCATTAGGCAGCTATAGGACGTGCCACAGAGATTACTGGAGTACTCCTTCCCCAAAGGTATATTTCAAAGGGAATTATATCGGCAGGTTTGCCAAAGAAGGGCAATGGAGATTGTAGCGATTGTGAGTGGCCTCAAAAACATTGCTCCCTACACAGACAAACAAACACACTTGCCATGTCTGGGAAGGGAACTCCTACCAAACTACTATATCACACTACACCATTAAACTGTTATAAGATGCACCATAGAGATTACTGAACTGTTCCTTCTCCATAAGTGTATTTCAAAATAAATGACATCAGCAGGCTTGCCAAAGAAGGGCAATGGAGGTTGTATTGACTGTGAATGGCCTCAAAAGCATTGCTCCCTACATAGAAAACAAACTTGCCCTGCCTGGGAATAGAAACCCTACCAAACTACTATAGCTCACTATAGCATTATGCTGTTTTAGGACACACCACAGAGATTACTGGGCTACACCTTCCCCAAAGGTGTATTTCAAGGTGAATGACATCAGCAGGCATGCCAAAGTAGAGCATTTGAATTGTAGTGAGTGTTACTAGCCTAAAAAGCATTGATCCCTACACAGACAAACACACACACACAGTTGTCACATCTGAGATTAGAACTCCTACCTAACTAGATTATCATACCACAGCATTACACAGTCATAGGATGCACCACAGAGATTACTGGGCTCTCTTCCCCAAAGGTGTATTTCAAAGTGACTGACATCAGCAGGCTTGCCGTAGTAGGGCAATGGGTAGGGCAGTGTTTGTGCATGGGCCATAACCCATTCATCTAGAGGTAGACACACCACACTCAGGCGCACACAAGTTTATATTCCTCAGGTACATGTATGCAACTGCTAGATGACTACTGCCTTGTACAGTCAAGTTGCACAGTTAGCAGTAGCACCACAGATTCTATAATGCTGAGGGATTCCAGAGGCAAATGTCTACAGTGAGTAACATTTACACATCATGTGGTTGTAGCAATTTGGCTGTGTGCTGGGTGGGACAGGCCTCACGATGGAAGGCTTTTTGTCACTGTCACTCTCTTCCACTCATGTATGTGTACTTTTGGCATATTATAGTATGTTGTCTTTGGATATATGTGTGTATTCCTATCCAATGTGTGTGCAAAGCATGACTGGTGCATACTGAGGAGTGTATGCACTAACATCTGCAACTGTCAGATATGTATGCTCCACTGTTGTTGCAAGACATGGGCTTCATTTCTTTACATGTGTGAGCTGGCCCAGTATAACCTTTCAGTATTTAGTTGTCTGACATTGCCTTCATTTCTCTATGTGTGGGAGCATGCCTAGTATGCCCTTCTGTATTGAATGTGTGGATCCATTCCAGGTAGATTGTACTCCAGTGCAGACTTTTGTGTTCTACACCTACAGCTAGCAAACTTTCTGCAGGATATCTGTAGATCAGTTGACAATATGAGGTCAAACTGGACAAGGGATAGTGGGTACTGTAGGTAGTTGTGTCTGTGTTGCTTCTGCTACATAGTCCTGGTGTTAGCAGAGATATTCAGACATGTGTACTGTTATACACTGTGATGCTTTATGTTATCAAGTACTGTCAGGAAGACATTTTTGCTCACAGTGATGTCCTGGGGAACACAGGGTGAATGCAGCTCTGTCCAGTATTGTGGTCAAATGCCTACATATTCCTGCAAACTAATGCCATTCTGGAGGGGGAGCTGCAGGCACTTGCTGCTGGGTCTGTGTAACTGGTTCAGCACCTTGGTACAGTGGTGGCAGAGGATCCCATACTTGTACATCCATTGACGTGACAGTATGGCCTTATCTTGCTGTGGCAATACCTCACAGCTGTACAGATTCACACAGGTTACCCAGAGGCAGGGGTCATAAGTCAGGACATTACCCCTATTGTGATTTATGAACAGGTTTGTAGCCACCCATTCTTGTGTTTGCAGCCAGGGATAGCATGCGCACATGGCTGTGTTTCGGACTTCAAACATTCCATGCTGCGCATGCTCCCACCCCCCCCCTCTATTATTCTATCCCCCCCCCTCTATTATTCTATTCTGTTCCATACATTATGAAAACATTCTCTGATACTTTCCCTATAGTTATCACCTTATAATGGCAGTATATTACTGTTGGTCCACAGTTCATGCAGTGGGACATGGTGGACATGTTACAGTGGTTTGTCCACATGGCATTGCATATGGGTTCTGTGGACTGTGTTATGTTGTTATTTGGGAGTCCATGACATGACATACATCGGCAGTATGGGTGTGACACAGGCCTTTGGTAGAGGACTGTAGGTCATTTGGTAGTGATGCAGGCCAGCTGTAGCATGCCAATGCATTCTGCCAGTCCTACAGTCCCAGACTGCAATACAGTATATTCCCCTGGGGTGACAGTGTTGGTGTGCTAGGTGTTCATGCCAATACTTTCTGTCAGTACTGATCAAGTGGTGTGGATGCTAGCAGGGTGCTGCTTACAGCTAGGGACACACCTGCATGGGACACCTGCACTGCATGCTGCATTCTTCCACTATTGCCATACACAGGTGGGGATTGTATTGTACCCATTCCCAACAGGAGGGATAAGACTGGAGAGGTACCTGTGGGTGGTGGTTGGGTGAGCTGGGTGCATGTGTGCTATGGACACTACTTGCATCTGACTCACAGATATACATGTGGCATTCCACTTATGCTGGCTTGTGCGGGTATATTAGCTGTTTCTCACTACATCATTCCTATGACCTTTGTGGTCTGTGAGTGTTTGGCCAGATGCCATTGATATTCTCTACTACAAGCCCAGATAATGTGCTGCAAACCTGTATGTACAATTCCAAGGGTGTGTCCATTTAACATTTACACATTATACATTGTCTGCCTAGGGTACTTTCCCCTGTGTACTGCTTGTATATCTGGCCCAACAGTCATGCCATGTCCATCTTTCAGATAGTGACATATATTACCTCCATACATTTACAGTGGCTTACTGCTAGAATGTGTTATACTGGGGAGCATTGTGTTTGGCACTGCAGCTGTGAGGACTTGGCCCTATCATCAGCAGTACTGGGCAATGGCCACCAGGGAAAACCTCACCATGCATACATACTGGCCACTCTCACACAATATGAAACACACACCAACCTAACACACGCATACCTGCATATTGTACAAATTCTACAATCTATCCTGCTACCTTGGCCACTTCAAGTAATCTGTGCTCCACTGGTATTATACCTACACATACATGTTACTACATTTCTACATAGGTTTGGCGGGGGCACACCTGACTGTTACTACGTGTCTACATTGTATTGGTGGGTGCACACCAGACTGTTACTATGTGTCTACATCAATTTGGTGGGGGCACACCAAAATGTTGCTACATTTCTACATAGGATAATGGGGGTGCACACCTGACTGTTACTACATGTCTACATAGGCATGGGGGGCACACCTGACTGTTACAACGTGTCTGCATCGAATTGGGGGGCAAACCAGACTGTTACTACATTTCTACATAGGATTGGGGGGCACACTTAACTGTTACTACTTGTCTACATTAGATTGGGGGGGCACACCTGACTGTTACTACATTTCTACATAGGATTGGGGGACACCTGACTTTTACTACATGTCTACATAGGCATGGGGGGCACACCTGACTGTCACTACATTTCTACATAGGATAGGTGGGGCACACCTGACTGCTACAATGTGTCTACATCAGATTGGGGGGGCACACCAAACTGCTACTACATTTCTACATAGGAATGGAAGGGCACACCTGACTGTTATTATGTGTCCACATCAGATTGTGAGGGCACACCTGACTGTTACTACATTTCTACATAGGATTGTGGGGGGCACATTTGACTGTTACTACATGTCTACATAGGCATGGAGTGGCACACCTGACTATTACTACAATTTCTACATGGGATTGGGGGGGTGCACACCTGACTGTCACTATGTGTCTACATAGGGATGGGGAGAACACCTGAATGTTACTACATTTCTACATAGGATTGGGAGGCACACCTGACTGTTACAACGTGTCTACATCAGTTTGGGGGGCACACCAGACTGTTACTACATTTCTACATAGGACTTGGGGCACACCTGACTGTTACTACGTGTCTACATCGGATTGGGTGGGCACATCTGACTGTTACTACATTTCTATCTAGGATTGGGGGGACACCTGACTGTTACAACATGTCTACATAGGCATGGGGGCACACCTGACTGTTACTACATTTCTACATATGATGGGGGAGGCACAACTGACTGTTACTATGGGTCTACATTGGATTGGGGGGACACACCAGACTGTTACTACATTTCTACATAGGACTGAGGGGCACACCTAACACTTGTACTCATTTGCTATGACTGTACTGGTATGTCAGGTACTTCATTTCATTCTGTAGTCTAACCTATCATGCTGACTAGAGGCATATTAGTGTACTACAGGTCTTAGGTTTGATTGACCTACATATAAGTTTCTGACTTCTTACCCTTCAGAACTAAGATCCCACTGCCTGACCTGATGTAGTCTGTCTGTGTAAGCCTGGGGGTAGGTTACCCATAGCCTTAGCACAGCCTTTGTTTGTGTTTGTCTACACCTGTCCTGCTGGCTGAGACTGTTGTTGGGTATGTGAGCCTCCCTGACTGGCATGTGTGTGTCATATGGACACACATGTGGCCCAGCACATTTCCTGCAGTGGGTTTTGTCACCATGTGTAGTACTGGCTACTATGGTTACACCAGGATTTGTTACAGGTCTCATGCTGCCACTATAGTTGTCTACTATCTGCCGGCATTTCATTCAGCCATCCAATTCCCTTGCATGCTCACATCCATACCATAGATACAAGTATCAACATATAGTACTCCATTCAGCAAATGGTAAGAAGAGTGACTTACCTTGTGGCTGTGCCAGGATTGAGGATGGTACTGGAGGGCTGCCTATGTCAGATGCACATAGTACACTACCGATACATGGTTGAGCACTGGTAGTGTCATGCTTGGCATCCCTTTTGCTGTATGTGCGAGTCAGAGAGAGGTGTCATTCCCTGGGTCCCTACTTTTTAAGTGTATGTGCTATGCATTGCCTCCTTGCCAAGGCCAGGTCATACTGGGCATGCTTCCTTCTGCCTATTGGGGCAGGCTCAGATTGTTCCTCCTCCAAGTTACTCTGTGCAGGCCTTGGCAATGGTGGGGGGCTGTGTGGCCTGCCCCGTGCTGTTCCTGCTGCAGAGGTTTCCACAGGATCATATTGTGTAGCATGGCACATACAATGACAATTTGAGTACATGTAGCTGGTGAGTACTGCAAGGCTCCACCAGATGTGTCCAGGCACTGGAACCATGATTTGAGCATCCCAAACACACACTCAATTATAATTCTGGTCTGTGCGTGTGCCTCATTATGAAGTTCTTGTTCGGGTGTGTGTGCATTTCTGATGGGTGTCATCAGCCACGGCTCCAGTGCGTTACCAGCATCCCCCACTAGGTGACCGTAAGAGATGTCCCCATTGGCAAATCTCTGGTACAGCTGTGTCAGATGCCAGTTGTGAGAATCATCATAGCTTCCAGGGCAGCCAGCACACACATTCATTATAATGCCCTGGGCATCGCACACAACCTGGCAGTTGATGGAGGGGAAGCTCTTGCGGTTGATGTAGACCCTACCCCGCTCACCAGGTAGTGCTTTGATGCATATGTGCATGCAGTCTATAGCACCTACTACCTCAGGGTATTCTGCTATATGATGGAAGAGAAGCATATTGCTGGGCAACACCTCAGGGGCGTTGGGGAAATATATATGCTCACCAGCATGTGCTGACATGGCATCCAGGACCTGGTGGAGTACCCTGGATGCTGATGCCTGTGAGCTCCCCATGATACCCCCAGTTGTCCTTTGCAAGGTACCTGTGGCTAGTATTGTTAGGCCTACACATACCTTGGTATCCACTAGAATGGGTTCCTCTCTGTTAGTTCTGTGTGTCAGGTGTAGCTGGCACAGCTCAACAATTTGCTGCAGAAGGTCCCTGTCCACCCTACATTGCTCCCCTATCTCCATCTCATGTATCCCCTGGTAGGTTACCCTGAGTCTGTACATTCTTCTCTGTCTCCTCACTGTGGGTTAGTCGACAGCATTTTCATCCTCACCACCCTCAGCCTCTTCCACATGTTGATGTATGATAGCTGCTGCAGCCCCTATCATTTTGTTGTGTTTGTTTGCTAAAACTTCCCTGCTTGTATACACCTGTGGCGTAGAGTATGTAGGAAAAACCAGAGGGAAAGGTGTTTGCATAGTTTATAGAAGTGTTCTAGGCTGGGCTTGGCTGCTGCCTGTGTAATTGGCTGATTCTGATACAATTCACCTGCCAGCTATGCTAGTTCTCCTTAATTACCTTCCTACTGCTGCTTTCCCTTCCCATTGCCTTCCTGTTTAAGCCCGGGGGTGCCCCATGCAAATACAATGCTCAAATGTGCACAGAGCTGCTATTTCCTGGTTTACTTTTTTTTCCTTTTAAAACCAGTCTGCACACCCGCTTAGGCAATGTAAAGAGTGCTAGGCAGCCTCAGACATACTCCCCTGCTTAGCTCTGCTAAGCTAAGTGCAAACCCGAACCACAGAGCTCAATCCACTTACAGTATGCCTGACACACTCCACTATGATGTCAGCAAACTCTTAGGCTTGAACCAAGCTATTACTGCACTTACACTGTTGGGTGCTGACTAGCATTGAGGGGAAATCTGGGATTCAGTATCATTCCCCTCATTTGCATAGGATTGCCTGCTAATGCACAGTTACAAGTCCCACACTGAGCCTCCCCCTTAGCAACCACTATTCACTGACCATGTTGTCCTCTGCCTGTCATTGAGTATAATGGCAAAATAGTGATTTTGGTTAGAATGCTTATTTCAGGCTATTTTTTATATTTTTGCCCCAATCCCATTTGTGCACTGCTGCCCTACGCTTAAATAGCCAAAATCTGCTAAAAAAAATATAAAAGTTATTTATTTATTTTCAAACTGTTTTCCATGCCAATGGACATATATTTGGCCATTGGCATGCTTTACACTTTATATACACCCTTTATCTGGAGCTGTCATGGCTCTGTTTTGTAGTTTGCAGAAATGTACTTGGTTACTAACTGAGTACATTTCTGCAGATTACACTAGTCCTGCACAGCTGGCTGCCAGCTTCCTGGATCACAAATTCACCTCATTTGCATAGCATTCACCTGCAAATGGGGTAATTTGAATTTAGGAGCTGTGTCCGTGCAGGAACACTCGTGCACGTCCCTGCAGCTTATTCCTGGATTGCACGGTGGACATATTGCCTCCTGGAGCTCCTGCTCTGTTTCCCGTGCAGGGCTTGCTGAATCCGAGGGTAAGCTTGAAAGCCTCAAATTTGTTCAGACTCCAGGCTACACTGTTAATGGAAGGTGTGATGCTGGCAGTCTGTAACTGATAAGGCACATTTAAATGTCATTGTTTTCTTAATGGTTCTGTTGTTGGAATAAGTGACCTAACCTTTGTGATATAACAGATGAAACAAATGTAGGAAAGAAAACCAAACATAATTATTAAATTATGTTTTTGTCTGTATGTTAAGTATTTAGTTTAGTCCTGGATTACAGGGAAGGAAAACTACTTTTTAAAAAGAAAAACTTGACTTTTGGCTGGAGTTCTTCTTAAATGTGCACAGGAATAAATCTAAGTATTTTAGTTGACAGAGAAGGCAGAGATGGAATGAAATATATTACTCTCATATGGTATTGAAACTGTCACAGAATTTAAATATCTAGGTATCATTTTAAATTTAAATATATTTAATATGCTAGAAAAGATCTTCACTGCTGTTTTGGGATTTATGGAGGAGTCATTCATTCTCCAGATGGAGAAGTTTGAAGATGCATTTTACCACTAGAATTCAAGCTATAAAGATGTTCATCTTACCAAAAGGCTTTTTAATGTTGACATCTTCTTCATTTCCAATACTGCCAGAGTTTAAAAGAGCCCAAAAACTGAACTTCATACACAAAAGATGCATCTTAGAAATATGAAGGCTTTGGGGTACCACCTTTTGAACATTATGGTAATGCAGTGATTGCAATGAGCTACATAAGACTGAGGACTAAGATAAAACTGGTTTGTTTCAATGAACTGCATATTAAATCTCTGACAAAGCATTACAGACTAAGTACCCCTGCCTACAATGTCTGGCATTCTGCAGAAACTGAGCATTGGTTTGAGACTGGAGGTAAGGGGCAGAAAGTTAAAGGCTGTGGGGTTATTACCCAAAGTTCTTTAGTCTGGAACCATCCCAAGATTCTAGTAAATGATAAATCTATTCGGTGGTAAAGCTGGATTGATGTGGGCATATTGTGAGTATCAGACTTTTGGAATGAGATGCATTATACAGTTCTTTCTTGTCTGCAAGAATTTGTCCTGTGTGCTCCAAAATGTTGTTTGACATTATCTCAACTCAGGAATTGCATGTTAAAAGTGGCATGAAATTTAAGTCTATCAACCACTGGGGTATATTATAGAAGAAAAGTAGGTAACAGAGTAGCGAGTTGGGAGTCCTAATATCTGGGTGAAATATACAGCACAAAGTTAGAAAACAAAGTTAAGATATTGGACAGTTTCTATAACTGGAATAAACAGAGAGGAAACATCTTACATGAGTAATTAACTGGATCAAAACTGGCCATTGCAAGCCAGGTTTACTTGCATTATATGACTCCATAACTGACATATGATACTGACCACTCTTTATAAGAGAAGACTAATCCAATATGACAAGTGTTTGCATTGCCTGGCTCCAAAGCTAAATTGTTTTCACATATTTTGTAAATCATATGTGTGCTTACTTTATGGCTGAAAAAGCACTGGTATAATGTGGGCACTTCAAGTTCATATTGCCAATGTTCAAAAGGTCACATTTTGGTAATGATTTTTTTTTTTTTGTATTATTACAGCTGTCTCCACACATCTCATATTCATGTTTTCTTACTGGAAGTGTTATTCAGCTGCAGACATCTTCACAATTCATGGTATGCATTACAGTCTAAAGTCTTATGTTCATATGTTCATAGGTAGGTACTAGGCTATTGGCCCTAGGACCTACACAAGCCTAGCCTAAAAGGTACCCTGGCTTTCGTCACCCAAGAAAATTATTTTCCTGTGCCCCTATTGAGCAGCGCCACAGAGGTGATCCCCGGGGTTTCCTATTTCCCATCCAATCATCAAGATTTTTCTTGAAGATTGCTAATGAGGAGCTTTGTTTGATGTACATAGGTAGTTTGTTCCAGAGCATGGGAAGTCTCTGGGACAGGAATCTATCCCCCCAGCATGTTCTGTTTACTGTGGTGACAAGGTTTATGTCCCTAGAGCGTGTAGCTCCGAGGAATTGGGATTTTTTTAAGTGGAGCATGTCCAACAGCTCTGGGTTTGACATAGCTTTGTATGTTAGGCAGAGATCGCCTCTGAGTAGGCGTTATGCGATGGAGTAAAGCTGGAGTTTTTTGAGATGGTCTGCATAGGTCATCTGTTTGAGGCCAGTAATCCTCTTTGTGAGGTATTTCTGTGGCCTTTCCAGTTGTTGTAGATGTCTTGTGAGGTACATATCAAAAGTGGCATTGTACTCTATAATGGGTCTAATGAGTGATGAGTAGAGGGGAACAATGACCTATTTTCTCCTGGATGAGAAACCTTTTGTGATGAGGTTTGCCATGTAGAAGGATTTCCTGACTACTGTGGCGATGTGATTATCAAAGGAGAGACTACTGTCCACCTGTGTCCCAAGGTCTCTTATCACACTTTTGGCGTTAAGTAGACTATCACCTATGTGGTAGCTCATGGGTACAGAGTTTTTACCAAAGGGGATGATAATTAAGGTAATTTGTTGTCTATTAGAAGATCTTAATGAAGCTTATCACTTATAGTAGGATTTTTTATATATTTTAGAGCCACAGAGTTCACAGACATTAATATTTGGATTGCTCTTGAGATGTTGAGATTGCAAATCTTTTGCAAGATCCCTGACTTCTTTTAAAGATTATGACCATCTAATATTAGGGGCTTGACAAATATAGGAACTCTATAAAGATAATTGTAATATTATTAGAATAGTACCATGAGCCTCTACTTACTGATGTGACAGACACAATCCAGAAAAAAATGTTTTCTGGAGAATGCATGAAGCGTCAGAGATTTAAAAAAATGATAAAAGAAATTTAGCCAATTTTGAAATTCAGTAAAATAGGAAAATGCTATGGATTTTGATTATTCCTTTTTATGTAGAGTTAGAAACATTAATCAGTCTTTACATTGAGGAGTTTCTTGTTCCATATAATAGTCAGTCTGCTTTTAGATTTAACATATTTACTTGAATATAAAAAATGGAGTCTGCAGAAATAGAAAAGCCTTGGACAGATACTCATCTTATTAATATGTAATCTTATTAGTAAGTTGAGTTTAAACTTATTCCATCTGTCCAGTACAGATTCTATCTTATCCATAATCATGTTAGGATTAGTTTTGGTAAATGAATATATCCAGTTTATATTTAATTCCAAATGCTTGAGTTCATTTAATTGCATATTAATATTGCCTGTATATGGCGAGTGCATTGTCACATTACTGTTGCTCAGGTTGAAGGGGCTAAGCTTGTCAAAGTTTAATTTGTAGTTCAGTGCATTACTACACTCTTCTATCACATTTAATGGAAATAAAGATTAAATTCTTTATTGATCAAGGGAATATTAATACTTGAACTGAAGATTTAATCCCAGCAAAGATGGATTTTGAAAAATACTTTAGAAAGTACACTTTCTGGCATTGAGATTGAGGTTATGGCTTTGACACCAGGCATCTGTCTCAGTGAGGCCCTTTTGTAGGATGTCCACATCATTAGGAGTTTCAATTATGGCTCCTAGTTTGCAGTCATCTGTGAACTTCATTAGCCATAGAACTTCTGTGGTAGCCTGTACTTCAGAAAAGTAGATACCAAACAGGAGAGGATCCAGGACTGAACCTTGTGCACTGGTCTGAAGTCAGATTTGGAGTCTGTACTTTCACAGTGTGGATTCTGTCAGTGAGTCAGTTGGCAACCCATCTTGTGACATAGGGATTTATACCTAGTCCAGTGAGTTTATCTACAATTCCAGAGTGGGGGATGGTGTCAAAAGCCTTGGCAAGATCTAGACAGGCTGTGTGAACCACCTTACCCTCGTCTACGGCTTTGGTGACTGCTTCAAAGAAGTCACTGAGGTTTAGGAGACATGATCTGCCTTTTACAAACCTGAACTGGGTGAGGTCCAGAGTTTGGAGATTACCAATGTCTTTGTTTATAAGTTCCATGATGATACGTTCTATTGCCTTGCAGACCAGGCTCGTTAGGCTAATGGGGTGATAGTTCCTGGTGACCGTGGTGGCTCCCCCTTTGTGGAATGGGATTACCGTCACTGTGCACCATTCAGTGGGCACAAAGCCTGAGGTGAAGCTATGATTGAAGATGGTGTTTAGATAGGGTGCCAGTTCATTCTGTAGTTCATGTAGAATGCAGCCTGGGATGTTGTCAGGTCCCATGGATGCTATGTTCTTGGCTTTGGAGAGTGTGTTTTTTACCTGTGCAGCCGTGATTACAGGAACTTTGCATTCTTTCATTACAGAGATGGGCCCTTTATGGGGGTGGGGGGGGGAAGTTAGCACTGACCCTATCTGCAAGGAAGTTGGCAATATCAGTTGGTTCTGTATATTTAGTGCCATTGTGCTGTAACTCAGAGCAGATCTGAGTGTTGCCATTGAGATTCTTGACATAGGCAGAATAAGAACTATAGTGATTTTTTTTATTCTTTTTAATACTATAGCTTGATGCTTGAAGTATAGTTATTTTATTGTTTCAGAATAAAAAGTAAAAAAAAGTACTATTCTTTATGCCCATGTCTCCATGTTTCAGAAATTTTCTAGCTATGGTTCATTCACCTTGTTTCAATAGCTTCTTTATTAGACAACATGAGAAATCTCGCTTGCTAAGTACATGTATTTATCTTTGTATTGAGCTCTTTCTCTCTGTTTCATTCCTTCACCATATATCTGCTTGATCCAGTTCAAGTCTGTGGGGGAGCAACAGGATATGCTGGTACTTAGGGGGAGCAACAGGATATGTTGGTACTTAGTGGGTATATGGCAGAAAAAAATAATCTTGGAGTGGACACAAGTGTATCACAATATGCAGATGCATGTGGTATGCACAACTAGAGGCATTTTAGGAGGCTGGCAGTACAACCATAGCACCTCTTTGGGATGCAAGAGGAAACCAGATCACCCACTGAAAAGCCACATAAACAAAGAGAAGACAAACTGATTCTGTGCAGAAGTAATTTTGAAGATGTGCTTTCTTTTTTCCTTTTTTTATTCTGTGGCTTGACCATCAAACTACCTCTGATGATTCAGTTATCCTCCCCAACAAGTACAAGATACATCACAACTATCATCACAGAATAAATCAGTAAACCAGATCACTATGAATCTAAGAAGTCAACACAAAAGGGGCATATACAGTTAAAAACAACTTATCTCAAGTGGCTGTAGCTAAAATGAAATAAATGCAAATAATAAGGCACTATAGGCTGTTTAATTTTTAAAAGGCTGATTGACAGAAAAAGAAATAAACAAACAAATAAATAAATAAACTGTACAGTAACCTCACAGAAATTGAGGAAAATATGCTATATTATGAATGTTACAGCATGTTATATAGGTTTTGGTCTAAATCTACTGTTTTATACTTTTTTGTTTGTTTTCTAAATTCAGTGTTTTAACTTAAAGGGGGGAATTTAATAAAGCCTACACATTTTTTAACTGTGTAGGCATCACAGTGCTGCTTACATGAAAGTAAGCAGGTTTTAGATTCAGTAAGCACTGCCAACACAGGAAGTTATGTGGCATGCAAATCACCTCATAAGCAGGTGAATCTCATGTAAATTAGTCAGGTAGAGAGATCTAGCAAGTAGATAGACAGCTCTTTAGACCCTGTGTCAGTGCCAGTAGTGTACATATAAAAATTCCATATATAGGAGTGTTGACAGACAAAAGAGGCTGTAAAAATGTAGATATATGAACAGAAATGGCATACCATATACAGATATGAGTGAAATTATCCTCCTGTGTGTCTGAAAAATTAAAAGAAATAAGTTAAATTAATTTTATTTTTTTAATAATCTGGGCATGTTTGCATGGCACTCCACAGTGCACAAGCATGCTGTATAAAAAAAATTGTAATAAAACAAAATTAAAATTATGTGACAGAAATGTATTACAGGACCTTGCATGGAGTATCTACAATGATGAATTGGTGCTGTTGCTAGTGTGATAGGGCTATGAAGTGTGTAGTTTAAAGGCTGTGAGCATGGCTCCCTATGCAAATGAGGTGGAGATACTGAATAGTATAAAGGGGTAATTGTGCCCACATATTGCCATCTGTAGGCAGAGAACCATGTTGGTGTTTACAGAGGAAGTAGCTGACATCAGGAGAGGGTGTGTCCAATGACTTATAAGCTTATTTCAGCTTAGCTGCACCTGTTTCCTCTGTGATCCGCCATGCTGAGTTTTTCCTTTAAGGGGGGTTTGTGCACTAACTTCTAAGCTTTGTTTAGCTAAGGGATGCATGTTTCCAAGTGTTTGGGTGGTGCACCACCATGATGAGCATGGAAGTCTGGGGGGTGTACACTAAGTGCTAAGCTTTGTTTACCTATGGGGTGCGCATTTCCATGGCACGCCACAGTGTGAGCGTATCTAAAAGCCAATTATATATTACTTAGTTTTGACCCCTATTTAACTTAAACTAGGACCATTAAATGATGTTAATGATATACTAGGCAGGTGGAAAGCATCATAGATAGCAATAGCACAGTCAGAACCTACAGCAGAGCACTATAAAGTATGCATACACCCTACAATCGATTTTTCCCCATAGTCTGCACCATTGGAGTACAGACTTGGGCATTTTAACTGAAAAAATACTAACTAGAGGCTGCTGCAGGTCTGCTACATCTGTATGTGCTAGATGCTGAAGTCAGTGCAGCTGCTGCTGCTGACCACAGGCATAGACAGAGAAGGAGAAGAGTGTTCAAGCCCAGGGTAACCTTCCAAGAGCTACATGAGCTGGAGATTGTAGAGCACTACAGGGTGGACAGGGACATACTACAATACCGCACTGAGATCAGATGCCCTCAACTCAGACCCAGAGCCAAGAGAATGGAACCCATCCAGTGGTAACGACAGTATGTGGTAGCCTTTAGGATACTAGCTACAGGTACTTTCCAAAGACAAGCTGGGGACATGATGGGGGTCTCACAGGCATCAGCATCCAGGGTACTCCACCATTTCCTGGAGGCCATGCTAGCACATGCCAGTAAACACATTTCTTTTCCACTCACCCCTGAGGTGAGGGTCAGCAATATGCAACACTTCTACAGTGTAGCACACTACCCTGAGGTACTGGGTGCCATAGATTGCACTCATATACACATCAAGTCACCACCCGGTGTGGAGTGTAAAATCTACATCAACCGCAAGGGGTACCACTCCATCAACTGCCAGGTTGTGTGCAATGCCAGGGGATTGGCAGCTGTGGCAGTTATCATGAATCCCATATCTGGCATGCAATCACAACTGTACCAGATGTTTGCTAGGGGGACATCCCACATGGCCAATCACTGGGGGATGCTGGCTATGCTCTGGAACCATGGATAATGACACCCATCAAAAATGCACACACAGCCACGGAAGGATGCCATGATGAGGCATATGCACAAACTACGAACATCATAGAGCATGTGTTTGAGCTTCTGAAGTCACAGTTTCAGGGCATCGATATATATAGTGGAGCCCTGCAATACTTTCCAGCCACATGTGCACATATGCTCAAAGTATGTGCCATGCTACACAATATTATCCTGTGGAAATAGCTGCAGCAGGATCAGCAAAGGGAAGGGATACAGAGCCCCTACCAGTGCCTAGGTCAAGACAGCCACAGTCAAAGGATGACTCGGAGGAGGAACCCCCCGATGATGTCCCTGTAGGCAGATGAAGGCATGCTCAGTATGCCCTGGTTTTGGCTAAGAGACAATGCATAGCACATTCACTGACAACCCAGGGGCTTAGGCACTGACACCTTACTCCAGCTCACATACATATATTAAAACTGTTGATGCCAGGTAACCCACACAACTGGTATCTATCCAGAAATTGGCTGAGTACCACTTGCATCACACAGAGTCAGCCCTGAACTACAGTTCTGTCAACTTCTGCATTCGCAAGGTAAGTGTCTAACTTATGCACTACTTGTAAGGATTACTATAATATGGTATTGTATGTATGGATCTGCTGCTTTAATGCAAGGAAATATAGCGGGCTATGTGGACAGAAGTAACATCCACATGGGACTATAGATACCCAGTCTAATAGTATGTGTTATCTAATAATCACTAGGGCTCTTGGTTGTAATATTCACTACATCAGTTAAGGGAGATGTTAAACAGTGGGGTCACATGATATTTGGATTACTGTCTATCCAAGCAGATCATGTGCTGTTGTTCCCTCACCCCCAACACAGCAGTGTTCCCAATAAGCTGCTTTAATGATAAGTCAGCAATAGTATATCAGCAGACCAGGCAATCTCAGGGCTATAGCACAGAACTCAATCACATATCATATGTCACATGTAGCGCAGGAATAACAGAGTACATATTTATGCTGTTGATTGTATGATGAATGATTCCTCTCTGTCTGGCAACCTGTGTGGCTCAGTGGACTAGGGAGGGTAGCATGGGTGATGGTGCTGATGGTTCTAATGTGGAAGTAGTCATATCTTTTGCATGTGAAGTATTATTATATTGGTGTTTTCACAGACTATCAATCTGTGTGTGGTATAACATTATGAACCTCAGTCCCATATTAAGTACAGCAGACAGCTGGGGAATGCCGTGGACATTTTGAGTGAATTGCAGTACTGCAGAAACAGGGGCAGATGTCATTGTCTGTAACACAAAATCCCGGAGTAGAGTATGGATAGATGTGGCCTGGAGTCACTTTATAAGTACTGAGCATGCCCACACCGTTAAAATGATTAGTTAAAATGAGTGCAGTTCTGTTGCCCCTTCATCAAAATGACCTGTTATGTATAGATATGTCTATATATACTGACATATAGGTATACATATCCATCTGTCACTATCTCTTTCTCACATGCATAGTATATCTATCTCTGTGTAGTGTCAAATAGATATGATACATGGACTCTCCCCATATATCTACATAACATATATACATATCATACACCACAGCTATATTTATATATACATCCCTGTTATATACATAAATATGTGTGTGGATGTCTGTGTTGTCCTATATATTCTAATAATGGATAGTAAATCTGCACTATCAAACATCCATACTGTTGTTCAAAGGATCCAAACTAGGGGCACAACAGTACTTAATCCACTTACCTACAGACATTTGTGCATGCTGGATGTCACCACGTAGACAGACACAGGTGAGCAGGTGATATAATGTATAATGTTGTCAACGCACGCATGGACAGGGCACATTTTTCCTGCCCACAGGTTTGCCTAGCTAAGTGCAAACAGCCACATATGACCATACTGGTAATTATATACACATAGCTAGGATAACAAGAGTTATCCCACTGCTAGGATACAAGATACAGATAACAGTACAAAGCAATATCACTTTGCAGGCCACAGATACTGTTCAATGCAAGCCTAGTTTGTGTAATGCACAAGTACTGTGCCTGCTATTACATATACAACAGACTTAACCTGTGGCACATGTGATAAGTACTGTGATCTGTAGTTTATAAGACTGAATAAGTAGGGGTTCTAATCTCACTCCAGGTGACTTGGTGCATGTGTGGGTGTATATCCCCCTGCAAAACAAGTGATGCATGCAATAAGTACTGTGATCTGTAGTGTATAAGACTGAATAGGTAGGGGAGCTAATCTCACTCCAGGCCACTTTGTGCGTATGTGGGTGTATATCCCACTGCAAAAAACCAACATACCCTCATGAGCTATCCACTGGCAATAGTTATGTACATTTTTTGGCCCTGTCACTTGGTGCTGGCTTCCAAACTGCCCTGTTCTACAAGGCCTGATGATGTCATCCACCTTAGGACTATCAGCTGACAGTGTAGTATAAGCCATGATCGTGTGATAAGTACTGTGAGCTATAGTGCATAAGACAAGCTAGTTAGAGGTTCTAATCTCACTCCAGGCTATTTGGTGTGGTGTGTGCATCACATATTGTGATTTATTTATTTTATTTATTTTATTTCACATTTGTTGACTGGGCTAGTCTAACTGGATACATGTCCATTTTTAGTAGAGGCCCGGGGAGAAAAGCTCCAAGAAAACATGCAGAAATTAAAAAAGTAACAAAAAAAGTAGCCATTGTTTCAAAAATTAATTAAAAACTCAAAAATATTTTTTTCCAAAAGATGTACTTAATTATACTACTCAAAGTGACAATAATAATATTTAAGTAACATAGATTTATATGCAGAACATAGTATATAGAGGCATTGTAGGGAGGATTGTAGTGGATGTAGTCTGAAAAAGAGAGTTAAGGATGAAAGTTAGTCAGGGTTGGTACAGGAGCATAACCAGTGGTTATTGAGATATAGTTTTAGATTCCTTTTAAAAAGTGGGAGAGAGGTCTGAGATGTAAGGTCATGTGGTAGTTGATTCCATACTTTTCCAACAGAGTTAGAGAACAAGGAGTCACCTACTGAATTTTTTGATTTGGTAGTATTAATCAACATTTTGTTTGAGGAGCGTAGAATCTTGAGGTTATTATATGGTATAAAGAGGGTAGAGAGTATTGCAGCGTTGCTGGGTTGATACAGGGTTTTATGGGCTATTGTAAGTTGGTGAAATCGAAGCTGGTTAAGAAATTCTAACCAGCCTAGTTGTTTTAGATTCATACAGTGGTGAGTTCTGAAAGGAGAGCTTGTAGCAAATCTAGCAATATTATTATATGATATAGCTAGTTTGCTGAGGTTATTTTTAGAGAGGTTGGTATATATGGGAGAAGCATAGAATAGGGTTGAGATTAAGTGGGTTCTGGCTATAGTAGTCCTAGCTGCTGGTGTAAGAAAAGGTTTGATTCTGTAGAGGGATCCTAGTTTTCTGTTAACTGATTTTATTTTGGTATTTATGTGAGCATCAAAGTTTAGGTTATTGTAAATTGTAATTCCTAAGAGTTTGGTGGTAGGGTCAGGAGAAATAAGAGTACCATTGTTGGATGTGAGAGTGATATGTAGATGGGAGGACTTTCGGGTAGGTGTGAAGAGTAAAAGTTTAGTTTTTTGGGGGGTTGAGAAGGAGACAGCGGTTAGAGAACCATTGTTCTACAGTGTTGAAAGCGTTTTGTGTAAGAAACTGAAGTTCGGCCTGGGATGTGGCTGAACAGATTATAGTAGAGTCATCTGCATATTGAATGCAGGTAGAGAGTGGAATGGCTAGATGAAGGTCATTGATATAAATGGAAAACAGGAGTGCACCTAGTATGGAGCCCTGTGGAACACCTAGTGAGATAGGAAGGTAATTCAGTAGTTTATTTTGCCAGAGTATAGCCTGTTGTCTGTTTTCAAGGTAAGATGTGAACCAATTCATAGATAGAGGGCCAAGTGAAAGGGACTTCAGTATGTGTAGAAGGAGTTGGTGATTAACCATGTCAAAGGCTTTAGATAAATCAACAAAGAATGCAGAAGAAATAATATTATTGTTACGGTTTTTGTTGATACAGTTAGTGAAGTATAACAAGGCAGCGGTGGTACTATGGAATGGTCAGAAACCATGTTGACAGTTATCTAGCAGATTGTGATGGAGAAGGTGGTTAAGTAGTTGTTTGTGAATACACTTCTCCATTATTTTTGCAAGTGGGGAGAGTAGATCTATGGGACTAAATTTGGAAAAGTCATTGGAGTTCCCGCCTTTATGTAGTGGGATGATATGAGAAATTTTCCAGATAGATGGGATAGTACCTTCCTTTATGGTTCTATTTATCAGTATGGAGATGGGATAAGCAATAGATTTAGCTCCTTTTTGCAGGAATACTGCTGGGAGTTTGTCAGCTGGGGGAGTGGTTGGTTTTAGCTTTTGGATTAGGGAGCAGATGTAAGATGTGGGTACTGGTTCTAAATGGAATAATGGGGGAGAGATGGTAGTGGGAGTAGGCAGATTAGAGGTGTCAGGAGACAGACGGTTTGCAAGATTTTGGATAGTATCAGTGAAGAAAGAGTTAAAGGCGTTGGCTGTTTGTACTGGATAGTCAGGGTTGGAGCATAGAGGGTTAGGGGTGATAGTTTCACTTGGGTTTAGAAGTTTGTTAATACTAGTCCAAAATGTTTGTGGTTCCTTGAGGGATGATTGTTGTAGTTGGAGATAATAGTTCTTTTTATCTAGTAGGATTTTTTTTATAATATTTATATGTTGTCTAAAGGTTTAGTGATCAGTAGTATTCTTTGTAGTACACCATTTAGCCCAGGATTTGTTTCTGCAAAGGATTAGTTTTCTAGTATTTATTGAGAGCCAAGGGGCTGGTTTAGTTTTAATTCTAATAGAGCATGTTGGGGGCATGATGGTCTAGGATTGTTAAGAAAGTGGTGTTAAAGTATTCAACTGCTTTATTTATAGAGAGAGTTTTTAGAGGTGCCCAATTGCATTGTTTAAGTTCTGTTTGGAACAGCTCAGGGTTAAAACATTTTTTGGTATGGACTGTTCTGATAGTGCTAAGGATGGTTAGGCTAGTTTTATGTCTGATAATATATATCAGTGAATGGTCACTTAGGTCATGTGGACGGGTTCCTGTTGTATAAGTTTGATGTGGACTATTAGTGAGTATCCACTCCAAGGTACTTTCTTTATTGTTAAGTTTATTTATTTTGATAGGAGAGTTTATAGCTTGCGAGAAACCATACAGGTTAATAAGGGTGGTGGGGTTAGTGCTGCTACATGAATTCCAATCTATATTAAAGTCTCCTAGGACTATGGTTTCTTGAGGGAGGTTAGTAGAAAGTCAGTTTAGAATGTATTCAAGTATACTATTGTTATTTCCTGGGGGAAGACAGGAGCAGATGATGTTTATGGCTTTGTGTGTGTTAAGCTGGAGTTTAGAGATAATTATTTCGGCACTATTATCTAATGGTAGGGTAAGATTTACAGTGCTAACTTGTACTTCTACTTTGTAGAAAATTGCTACCCCTCCACCTTTTTTGATTGTGCGGTCAAGTTGAATGATGCTATAACCTGGGGGGGGGGGTGATTTCATTGTCTTTTATTGTGGGTTTAAGCCATGTTTCTGATAAACAAAGAATGTCAAACTAGTGGACATTTAGAAGGGAATGAACTTGAGCTATTTTATTGCAGAAACTACGTATATTTAGATGAGCTATAGAGAGTGAATTGGAGGGTTTGGTCGATGTTAGGGGGCTTGTTTTGTATAGGTTACAGTTTGTGGTGATATGGGAAGAGTTTGGTCCAGGGTTAGGATGAATGTCCCCATCTTTTAAAGAGTGGAGGAATGTAAAGTGCCTAGATTGGAGAGGCTTACAATGGAAGTCGAACAATTTTTTATTTTTTAGGTTGCTATATTTGATGTGTACTAATCGGTGATATTTAGCTAGTAAGTAGCTGGGTTTGCAAGTGAAATTAATGAAGTTTGGAGATATGGCTAGTGTAGGTGTTAAAGTGTGTTTGGAAGGGAAGAGGAGGGTATAGTAGAGGGGTTGTTCATAGGAGGTTAAGAGGTAGGTTGTAGTTAGAACAGGTAGGAGAGAGACTACTATTAATAGTTGCAATTGTTATGGTATAATTGTGGAGAATATAATATTTATAGAGAGGTGGGAATTTAAAGTTGAGATAAGATTTATAGGTAGGTTAGGACGTGTGGCAGTAGGTGGTGTGTATTGCCAAAGGGGATGAAAGACACAGTATCAGTGGGTGTGTCTTAAGAGATAAAGACTGGGTGTGGTAAAGATAAGGTTAGTATGATTGGAGTAGGTTTGTAAGGGGTGTGTCTGTGGATGAATAAATGTAGGACCACTGGGGGTGGGTGGGAAATGGGGGCAGGGTAGGGGAGCGGAGTGAAACCAAAGGGCGAATGGAGCAGGTAGAGACAAGAGAGTGGACTATCGAGGATGACAATCTATAGAGTGGGAGAATTCTACAGGTAAGTCTGAAAGTAAGAGAATGTAGAAATAAGTTAAGAGGCTAGAAAGAGGAAAGTATGCATGTCAGAGAGTAAGAGTGTGGTTAAAGGTACCCTAGGACAAGGGTAGGAAAGGTAAAATAATAAGTCTGTGAACAGTATAAGCTTGAAAACAGGGTTGGGGAGGTATAGTAAAGAAATAAGTGTAGGAATTGAGATGCAGAAAGCTTATGGTAAGGCGCCACCAAGTGGCCAGTCACTTAATTGCAGCAAATGTTCACATCCAAGGGTGACAGGCTAAAGGAGAGAGGGGGTTAGGCTACTTATTAAAAAAAGAGAGAGTAGGCTGGATAAAAGGGTTATCTAAAAATAACAGAAATAAGATAAATGGGAGGTTGTTGGTGTGATCTGTAGTGTGTACCATTACATAGGTAAGTGTTCTCATCTACATACAGCGAACTTGCACTATGTGTGTGCTGTGGCACGTGTGATAAATACTGTGAGTTATAGTGTGTAAACTAGTTAGATAGGGATTGTAATCTCACTCCAGGCTACTTGTTGCATGCGTGTATGTGTATCCTCCTACATCTGACATGCCCTCATGGGTTATCCACCTGCAATGTTTATGCACTTTTTAGCCCTGTAACTTGCTACTGGCTTCCACACTGCCCTCTTCTACAAGACCTGATGATGTCATCCACCATAAGACTACCAGCTTAGACTGTAGTATCAGACTTTTAAACTGTGGTGTGTGTGATAAGTACTTTGAGCTACAGTGTGTAGGACTAAATAAGCAGGAGTTCTAATCTCATTCCATGGTACTTGGTGCATGTATGTGTGCATCCCCCTGCAAAACATCTGACATACCCTCATGAGCTATCTACCCGCAATGGTTATGCAGTTTTTGGCCCTGTAACTTGCTGCTGGCTTCCAAACTGCCCTCTTCTGCAAGGCCTGATGATGTCATCCACCTTAAGTCTACGAAATGACAGTGAAGTATCAGACTTAAGCAGTGGTGCATGTGATAAGTACTGTGAGCTGTAGTGTGCAAGACTAGATAGGCAAGGGTCCTGATCTCACTCCAGACTACTTGGTGTGTGTGTATGTCCATATGGCATAAGTGTGATCACCTTGGTAACTTAGAAATAGGTAGAGTTTTGCAGTATTTCATTTGTAGGGTTTGATGTGCCCCCCAAAGGAGTGACCATAACAAGGCCTGCTGATGTCATCAATCATAATGTGTCATAAATGGATAGTACTAGCAGACATGAGGTGTGTTGCATGTATCACATACTGTGATCTGTAGTGTGTACCATTACATACATAAGTGCTCTTATCTACATACAGCCAACTTGCACTGTGTGTGTGCCTTCGTGTGTCCTGTATGTAGTGATTGGAAGTGGTGCAAGTCTTAATGTAGCCATGTTTGTGTGTGAGCCTGTTAGAACATTTTACATCATGTTATGGAACCATAGGACATTTGAACTTCACTAGCATAATGGCCATACAGCCCTCACAATCATAGACATCTTTATACCTGTAGTTACAGGATCAGTACATATTGCCCAAGTTCAAGAGGGGCACAGGCAGATGCCCTGTGTTGAGATGACAGTCGCCCAGCCAGTCATACATATGGCATGTGCTGAGGTGCACTGAGATGTTCTCTGTGCCATTAAGCTGGGTTCTGTTTCAAGGGTGTGTTTAAGTCTGCTAGACAAATCTCTCCCACAAGCATGTAGTACTAACGTCTCATATGAGGTTAATGTCCTTACAGTGAGTTATACATGTACTATGCCTCCTACAGATAGGCAGCATATGCAGTCAAGAAGGGTCACACATTGCCCTGTATGCAAGGCACAGATCACCTCTGAGTAGTCTATACGCCACATGCAACAATGACACTCATTGCAGAAGATCCCCATTGAACACATACTGAAGACGTGAAGTGTCCTTGTGAAGGACCATACTGTTGTGTGCAATTACCAGTACTCCTTGGAAAGGTACATCAACAAATGGCCATTGCACTCAGATATTGGCATGCTGAGGGAAGGGTTCTTGGAGGTTATGAGTATGTCACTTATGGGTGACTGTGGCCTTGGCTATGCCATATGCTTCCTGCCATACCAATACAGAGACATGGTGATCTAAGGCACATTAGGTGCAAACCTGTGTGGCCAGGTCTGTGTGCCCAGTTCTTTCACCGCTGAGTATGTACATCACATTTTGTGACTGATGTGCTACTTACCAGGTACATAGGTCTAACTGATAGAAATGATACTACATATATATTTGTATGAAGTTTATGGCCATTAGCATGTAAACAGGCATGTGTTTGCAATACCGTCTTGCAGGAGAGTGACATACCACAGAGACTCTATGAGTGCTCACAATTTGCAGGCATCAGCCAACATTGTTAGCCACAGTTATTCAGTAGTCACATGTATTGTGGTTAAATTGATTCCAAGCAGTAGAGGACCCAGGACAGTGCCCAGTTGAGAATTGCTGCTTACAGATTAACTGTTGGAGGTGGATCTCCCTATGTTGTGTATGTGTGCCATCAGTGGGCCACTTAGTGACCCCTACCATGACTGTATCATGGATGCCTAAGTGGGTGCTTTGTTAATGTTACCTGAGTGAGGGACATAGTCAGACAGCTTGGCTCAGCCTAGGGGGTTGTATGCCCTGATGTACATTCACCCAGGTAATTTGTGACTGCTTTGGAAATGTCCACCATGTGTAACAGTCATGCTCCTCCAGTCACACATCCAAACTGTGTACAGTCAACTGTGCGGAGATCACATATATGTGTGTTTATCAACTCCATGATGATTGCCTCCTACAGGCATACATATATGGATGTGTAGACAAAGAAGTATGTAGTTATGTTGGTCAGTGTGTATACCACCTCTGTGCAAGGGTATAACAGTTGCCATTGTCCACTCAGCTGGTGTGCAGCCAGTGGTGTCAGTATGATTGCAAGTGTTTCTCAATGGTGTTAGTAATCCTTGTCAGATCACATGTGGGATGCAGCCTGGAATGTTAGCATGTGCAATAGATGCTGTGTATCTTCCAATGTGAGGTTAGTTATGAACTGCTCTGTAAATATGGAAATTATGGGACATGTAGGAATGTTATGTGTCACATGTGGTGGGGACAAGGGAGTGTAGTTGATGCAGACAGTGTGGAAGTACAGGTTAGATATGAGTACAGATGCATCATATGTGGCATCATGACATATGAGTTCACTGACAATCTGGACCTGTCCTTTGAGGTTACACATATAACTACACTGTGCATTGTGTGGGTAGCTAATTTTGTCACTTACAATCACAACAACACTATGTGCTTCTTTTAGCTGAGAAGGTAGTGCCTCCATGTTGGGGGGCACCATCACCCCAACTGTCACACAGCACTGTCCACCTGTCATTATACAGCCTGCTGATGGCAGTTGTCCACCAGTCAGGTTTGCTGAGCCATGATGAGCCTGTGTCCCTCCTGTCACATACAGCCAAGTTCATGCAGTTGTAATGCTGCTGACATAATGCATGGGTGTAGAGCTCTGCATACTTGCCTGTCCTATCTGAAGGGGGAGGTGCAGTCACTCTATATCAGTCATCCCACAGGAGATAATAAATGGCTTTCTTGACATGTTTGCCTGTATTGTCTGCAAGGGGGGTATGTGCTGGTAGTTCTAAGGAGAATGATCTGGGTCAAGATTCCATCAGGGAGGACCTCACATGGGAGGGGGCTGTACTGGTCATCCATATTGGTAAACACACGATGCAATATGTTGGTTCCTCATGTGAGGATGTCATAGCATTGCTGCAAGGCATTGTAGGTAAGGACCTGGACCATCCTTTGGGCAAGTGAGCTACAGCATGACTAAGCAACACAGTGTGTACATATTACACTTCCCTAACATCTTTGTCTGTGCTCTTTGCAGGCACCTTGCATAACTCTCTTCTTGTAACAAGCTGGAAGTAACTGTAATACTTACATGCACAGAGGACTACAAGCATGTAGTGCCAGGTGGTGTCCCCAGATCTCTGAGTCATGTCACCTGAAATACCATGATAGGACTTAGCATGGATATGAGCACTAACACTGTTGTATACCTTCTGACACTGGATGAAACACTGTTACTTTTGCTCAAGGCCAGATATTGCCTACCAACTGTAACCAGTGGAGCCCATTGACTGTTACACTATGCAATGGATGTTGGACATATGTCTCACTCCACCAACCATGGCCTGACACAGTGTATGACAATATTAGGCCAGCAGGCCTTGCTGGAAACTGTGTATGTCATGTACAGACTGTTATGTCAGCTGGTGGACAGGCAAGTGTCTTACAGTCATACTCTGGGATGATAGCACTGGGAGACCTATGCTGCAATGACACCAGTCAACAGTGAAGTTCACCATCCTCCATTATTGGTGTACCCCGTCTAACTACTCCCTCTCTGCAGTCATAGCCACTGTCAGTGACTTCTGACTGAGTACATTAGAGGGATGATTGCATATTAGGAGTTGTCACAGAATCTCACACAGAACCAGCAGTTATCCAGGATGGCCTAAGACACAGTCAATTGTTCTCTAAGCCACTAACAAAGACTAAATGCCAACAACTGCACAATACTATGTTGTGGGAAATCATCCACCCCTGCAAAATATTGTAGTGCCCGCACACCACACACAGTTAAGCCATTACACATGGAGTTATGGATACAGAGAGTAATGTAGCCTTTGACTTTCACTGGTTGGTAAGGTGTGGGGATGCATTCACTGTTGTACAGTTGTACAACCTATACTGACAAGTTTGGGATGTAAATCTCAGACTGTCCCTGCTATAGTGAATGTGGCAATGATCACACCTATCATTGTGTGCAATGGCACCCTCGCTTTGTCACTACACAGGCAAATTGTACAACTGTAGCAGCCACACAGGTTCCATGGTACAGCAATACACAGTGTAGATAACATGTCCTTTGGAGTCTGTGTCATGACCGTACATGTGTAGTTTGTCTCCTAAATGCTTTGTAGGAGATTTGTATGGCTCCATACAGCGAGGTGCTGGATCCCACTGAGTATCTCCCGTGTATCCATGACAGGACTAACACAGGTCTCACCTATTCTACATTCCTACAACATCACTGTGGTATACATAGTACATGCTGAAGAGACAGGTATGTAACACAGACAGTACACCATACATGAAACAGTCCCACTATGCATGTGAAGCACACATCTGCTGTGACACACATCATGTGCAGGTTACATAATGGGATGCAGAACATGACAATTATAACAGGTGATGGGCAATTACCTGTACTGGACACAGGATATTTGTAAATGGATCATCCCCATCACCACAGCTTGTAGACATGTTAGTTTCCAAAACCCTGGGGACACTTATCAAGATAGCAGATCTTTTCACAGATTAGGGATGCATAAGTATGCTGAATGCTTCCATTGTCCTTGTTAGCCTGTTATACACATATGAACCTATAGAGCCATGCACTTATAGTGCTGTACCTTGCTGAAGACATATTTATGTTGTGCTGATATGCCATCCTGTGCTGCTTTATTGTCGCTGCGTATCCATAGGTTATCCCAACTGACTCCTGAAACAGAAATATAAACAGGTCCATGAAACACCTGTCATTGTGTAACTATACAGTCATTACAACATCATGCATCATAAGGTACACAAAAATATGTGGCGTATTTGTGACAAATGCCAGCATCCAGTATCTGTCAGTAACCACTACAAGTGGCATGGCAAAACAACACTGCATTACACAAGTACATGTTAACTAATATAGTCATCTTGTGCATCAGACACATAGCTTTTTTTCCCTGCATCATGGCAAAGATGACAGGGATGTGGCACAGTATCATCACTTGCACAGGGAGTTGTCTGGGGGTGCAGGAGACCTAGGCTGACCCAAACAGTTGACATCATGTGTGTGAGTCAGGAAGGGAAGCAAATAATATGGACCATGGAAAAGTGCTATGTGTGTCTGTAGGTGACCCATATTTGACAGTAGTGTGTGAGTTTGTCTGTGTACACAGTCAAGCTCAGTGCTAGCCCTACTTGTGTGTATGTTGGACTGGGAACTGGCTCTATCAGGAGTTGCACTTGCACCAAGGTTAGACATAGTGCTAGTACCTGATGGTAACTGTTGTCTGCTGGAACTGTGTCCCACATGGAAATACCCAGGACCATGAGCCTTTGGCCTGCCATGTCATGGTGTGGACAGCATACTCCCCTCTGTAGTGCTGGATGTTCTGCCACTATGAGAGTGTGATTGTGCATGGCCACGTGGATTCTCAGCAGATGGGCTTGCTGACCTACATTCATGAGTCTGATGCTCAATTCCAACCACACTTTCAAGCACAATGTGCAGTCCAAGACAGACACTGTCTCAGTCCACCTTCTGTCCTCTGCATCAGTGAACTGATCCAAGGTGTCTCCAATGAGGTGGAGGCAGTCATGGATGTCTGACTGTGCTGCATCCATTATCCTAAGCATACATCCGGTGTTCCATTCAGAACATGCCTGTGCCTCCATGATGGCCTGAAACGTACACCAAGTGACCCATGATATGACACCTGAAACAGGTGGTGGATGGACAGCAGACCTCCTACAAGCACCCCTGTCAATCCACTTATGTGGGACCTCACCAGCTCTCTGGCTATGGCCAGTGTCTACACTCACTTGAGCCATAGTTCCCACACTTTCCTGTTCAATGTCCCCAGCCTCTGACTGTCCAAAAGTGGTGGCCTCCGGGACTTGGTATGTGTGGGCATGCTGCCTGTGTGCAGCAACGATGAGGGAGGAAGAGGGATGTCAACCTCTGGAACAGATTCAGCCCCTGAAACCCCCAACTGTACCATTCTGTGGCCACCATCATCATCAAAGTCTGAGGAGACACTGACATCAGGTTGTGTAGGGGACAGACACCAACCCCTCTGATCACCTGTGAAAAGAAAGGAATAAGCAGTGCATTAATGCCTGCACTATGATGCTTTGCGTTACTGTGTTGTGATATATGTAAGGCACTATATACTGACATCACTATGACACACCTGTTGAAAACCCAACCTCATATAGTAGGACATGAGGCCAGTACTCTTCCCACTAAGAGCTGTAGTTGCTTGAAATGACATCTCAATACATTGCAATCTCATCAGCAATAGTGAGGTACACTGTCAATATTTGTGAAAACTCTGTACAGTTGACACATATGACACTCTATAGTGTTCTGGCAATACCATCACATCTATCATTGTGGCCACACCTACAAGGCATAGGTATGAGTGTAACATGTATACAGTCAGAATATATGTGTGCAGTTGGCAATTATGCTGACAGTACAGCAATGCAGGCAGCAGGCCTGGGATGACAGTCTAAAGATTGCACTGCTGTAAACCTACTTCTATAACAAAACAGTGTCATCTTTACCAGGAGCAAGACCACGGGCTTGGCCAATACCTGACGAACCTGTGAAAAGTTGTGGGAGAGGTAATGTCAGTATCACCACATGTTCCATCACTACAATGTAATTCATCCATATAGCTCACATTTACAATAGTTACTGTGTTAATTGTTATATTAGTCAAAATCTGAGCATGACGGTCAAACTGCAGTGAACCCCCCCCAAAATCAGACAGACCTGACACCCATGTAAGACTATGTATGCTCTGGCACTCTGAATGCTACAATATTGTAATGCTGATCATACTAAGCTTACCTGCACACTCCTCTGCCATGGACACTGTGGCACCCACATTCACGATGTAGGGTATTGATGGATGTCTGGGAGCTGTTGTGTATGCCTAGATTTGCCAGGAATTTCTCAGTGGCTGAGAGTGGTTGTTCCACTGCAGGCCCTCTACTGGTGGTGCCACAATTCCTGACTACATCTGCTGCTCTTCTGCATGTGGCATTGATCATGTCTGTTGGACAGTGTTGTACCTGTTCATATTTCCTGCTCTGATGACCAGTGGCATTGACATCAAGGACAATATTAGCCCAGACTTCATCCCACTGTTCCCTGTTGTGCCTCCCCCTGCACAGCAGGAGTGCATGGTGTTGGCGGAGCCCTTCCAGTATTAACTCATTCTCTGCATCAATGAAAGCTGCACGGCATTTTGCATACGTGTTCCCTAAAAGACAACAACATGGGAACACATGTCAGGACCACATTCATGGAAATACACTATGTAGTGATACAGCAAGGACAAAATGGCTGACAAAATCCACTGCTTGATCACACATGTCATATTCCACACTGTGCAAACATATTAAGCATGTGGATACAACTAGGATACTAGTGATAGTCAGGTATTCCCATATGTGCCATGATAGATACTGCTGTATGCATATACAGCTGAGACTGGAGTCTATTGTAGTGTGTCCCCAGGGGCAACCCTCCTGATAATATTTCAAACCAACTGTGCCAAAAAATAGCAGTGTGCTATTACAAGCACTGTAAAGGGAGAGTTCCATGACCCCAGTATGCCACATTGACAATATACATTCCACCCTTGATGTCTTGCACATCCTCTGTATGTATAACAAATTTGAAGATCATTGACATGTCATTATCATAGTTCTAGGAAAGGCTTAATGCTGTAATCCCTACTCCCCATAAGTATAGTCAGACACCTGCATCCTGATGTAAAGAAGATGGTTACATACCTGATGGAATGCAGTACTCCTCTGCTGATATGTGCTGATAGTTAATACTTTGCATACACGTGGTCTGTGTGAGGAAAGTCTCATACAGAATGGTTCCTCATAGCCAGCTGCTTGCCTTTTTAACATGCTTCGTATCAGCAGGTGATTGCCTCTTAATCAATCTATGGTTCTGAAATGCTAATTGCAGCCAACACAGCTAATTTTCACTATCATAAGCAAATCACATGCAATCACAGTACAATATATAAGGCCTTCATGTAGATTAGGAGCCCTTTGTGATATGTTGTGCAAGACATTACTGGGGTAAGGAGATTACATCGTCACAGAGGGTAGGCTTGTAAATAGACATAGCCAGAAAGTGTGAAAACAATTTGGAGGACAACAAGCTGTAAGAGTACCTGTGGGAGCTCTGTCAGTCTTGTTGTAGAGGCAGAGCCAGAGTGAGGCTACCCATTCCAGTCCAGTTAAGGCATGTGTTTAAGGTAAGTATGTTAGACAATGGTATCACTAACAGAGTACTAGGCCACATGTTTGTTGAGTCCTTGAGCAACATGGCAGATAAATATAACAATATGTCTACCATTTGGGTGAATGTCAGGCCATGTGTCACAGTCTGGTAGAACTTTGGAGCATGTATGACGGTCGTCCTTGTTACAAGCAGGTACTTCAAATGTGTCTATTAGGTGTGCAGCTGTGCTAATTGGCACTGTGAGTCTGAAAGGATTATGTGGTGCACTCTGATATTAGTGGCCCTCATTTGCAGTACCTAAGTTGTATTTCTCTGTGAAGGTGTATTAATGCATGACGTCACACTTTATGCACTTATACTTTTGCTACAGGGATATATGAAGTGTATTTCTATCTGAAGGCCTGTGACCTTCCTCAGTGAAAATCAGACATTTAATTTGATGTGCATTATGAGGATAAAGAGTGGATGACTCATTCATTATTTGCTGGCTTCACAATACTATAATTCTACTGCTACACACCACTGGATTTCAACCCAGGACTGAGTGTGACCAAATTTACTGTTTGTAAGGCATGTAACAGACTCAGCTACTGAGTCACTACTACAGCAGCTCTATTTTCAAGATATATGTGCACACATACAGACTGTGACAAACATTTTCTGCATCCATCAGTATTTGAATGGCTTTGTATGAATGTATTTCTGCACCAGGGTCCCAGATGAACATGTATTTTGCCATGTATGCCTTAGCAGGTGTCTTTCTACATGTTGCTGATAAAAGGGCACATTTACCTGCTAGCACAGGCCTCCCTTACATCCATTATCGTGTCTTTGGCTGTCTAGTGGTGTGCCATTGCACCAGAGTCCAAGGTATGCTCCCATTTTTTCCATTACTTTTTAATCAAGTTTGAGTAGCATGGCATGCAGCTCCACTGAAACACACTTAATGACTGTAACTGGCAATAATTATGTTTTGTTTAACCACCAGTTTTAATTAAGAGTTGCATGGTGTGACAGATTAATGCAGTGGCTACAGATGTGACGGCCTTGGGTATGAAACAGGGCACAGGTGTTTATTTTGCAAGTATTACAATTTTAAAAGCACATATAGTCAGTATAGATCTATTTACCCAAGCTTAGTGAAGCTGTGAGATGAGGCACAGTGCTCCGCATCGTGTTAAAAAAATATAAAGAAAAGAAAAATGGGGAGATAGGAAAGTGGTGAAATGGGGTGCAAGCAGGGGGAAAAACATAATCAAAGGCAGGTAGGGATGTGCAGGAAGGGTATAGGGAAGAACAATAGCTATCCATTTCTCGTACAGCAACAACTATGCACTTTGGCAGAATTTGTACATGACTTTAAATTATCACCCCCAGAGAGAGGGGTAAGGACAACATAACTGCATTGTCAAACCAATTGGACCAAATTATGTCTGTCCAGTGAACACGTGCAAAATCAAGAGCTATGAATGGGATGATGTTTTTTTTTGGGGGGGGGGGGCAGGTGCCTATTTTGTTTTTTTAAGGTAAGAGTGGAATGTTGGGGAAGGGACATAGGTACATGTTGGGAAGTTAAGTTGGGTAGGTAAGGATGCATTTGCAGACGGTTTACCTTCATATTGTCGATCACAATATGGTCAACTCCGCTTCCGCGAATACCGAAGTGTGACTGTCCAAAATGTCGAACACCACATTTCCGAATGGCAAAATCTGGCCCTTTTTTGACCCATGGTAGCACTGGTGTGGAGGTCTGGCATGGTCAGAAATGTCAAAATTCTACATTTATTCGACATTTGGAAGGATTTGTGGTTCTGGTTTTGCAGAAACGGTTCGATGAAGTGGCCGCTCGATCATGTGTGATCGACAATATGAAGATAAACTTTTGCAGACAGACAAGACAGCAGACAGGGGTGGTGTGTGACACATGAGGGGGGTGAATACGTTGATAGGGAATGTGTTGTGGAATCTAAGTCCCATGTTCCTCCACAAGGCAGCATTGTGACTCACATCCCCATCTATGGGACTGTCAACACTGTTCCATCACTGCCCCAGGGATGGCAGTGGTGGAGACTGGGAACCAGGGTGAGGATGCTCTACCAGACTGGCCAGCATGTCCTTGATCTGGCACAGGTGGCAGTTAAAACCATGGTAGACTATCCTGCACACCAAAACTGGCAGCTCTACCCAGGTTATATCTCCCCCTCTATCACTGCTCCCGGGGCCCGTCCTGTGGGGCAGTACTACCAGATGCCACAGGTAGTGCAGGGGCAGGAGAAGGGGCATCATTAGTCTGTGTCCCATATGTGCTGGGATCTGGTGCAATGGCCGGAGAAGGCAAGGTAGGCAGATCAGTCGGAACTGGCCTACCTTAAGGTGCTGTGGTAAATGAGGTATAGCAATAAGTTAAAGTTAGTAATAACCAAATCATTGTTAGTATTAACAGAATATAACATCATATTTATTAATCCAAATGCATATTAATGTATATTATGTGTAACACAGTATTAAATAACATAACAGTCAGTATATTAGCGGCATGCCAGTAAGAAGTAAACCACAAAGCCTACAAAACAGTTAGTTTAACAAAATATGTTAATATTGAATCATAATAAAACATAAAAATAAATCACATTTAACCAAAATATAGCTAAACAAAATATGTTAATATTAAATCATAATAATAAATAACAATAATAAATAAATGAAGATAAGGGGTGGGGAGAGAGAGAGAAACATTCCATTACTGACAATGCAGACTATATCCTTCAAAACACTTATAATAAATACTCAAATGGCGCGCAGTGTCAGTTTTGATTACAATGACTACAATTCTCTTATAGCTAATGTAGCATGTACATAGTTCTCAAGATTTTAGCATAGGTCATTATGGACCAAGCAATAACAAATGCAGGTACACAACTACGCAGAACATTTTTACATAATGTGGACTTATATAACTACCAAGGTGTTCTGTAAGTGGATTTGGTAATACATTGCATTCCGTGTAATCATTTTTCTAGTAATCCTGAGACAGATGGATTACTCACTTTTAATTACATTATGAGGAATCATGACACTTGAGAGGCATGTTTGTGTACAGTACATAAGCTAGAGAGCCATCATGCCTTAGTTGGCAGGCATGGGAATAGAGCCCAATAGCTGTAACTGTAGGGGCCATCTGCAAATAATGTAACAATTGACTGTAGCAACTTAGTACAGGCATGCAAGGAATACAGCCATACTGAAAATATTTAGATTTATTTAGGAATCAACAATGCTGCTTAACACTGTATTGGTCTGTGAAATCTAAACACAATATCAGCTCATAACATGGGCTACCTCAACCATAACTTTTGTTCTGTGAGTGGGAGAAAATGAGAGCATTATGTGACTGATATTGGCCTGGGGTCTACCTTGGACCATACTATGAGCTGAGCAATATATGTTACAGATGATCAGGCTTATGATGTTTCAGGCTTCTGAATGGGAACCGTTACAGAACATTCGTTTTGCATTTTAGAACTATTACAGTGTTATACTTGACTGCAGTGACAGTAGAACAAATGCATGGCATACAGTCATACTGCATATATTAAGGCACATTTCTTTAGGAATCAGTAATGCTGCTTAACACTTTATTGGTATTGCTGATAAATGTCTGTGAAGTTCATACACAATATCTGCCCACAGAGTGGCTACCTCACTCATATACCTTTATTACCTGGAGTAGGAGAAACAGGGAGCATTATGTCACTGATATTGGCCTGTAGACAGCCTTGGACCATACTATGAGCTGAGCAATACAGTTTGCAGGCCATTAGTTTTGCATTCTACAGCTATTACAGTGTTACACTTGACTGCAGCAACCTTACATAGACAAGCAATGCATACAGCTCTACAGCAATGGTTATGACAACACAACCCTGCTGTACACCAGTTTGCTTACTGTTATTGGTATTGTTTATTGTTTATTGTATACAGTTGTTATTGTTAATTTATTCCACTATAGCTCTAATTGGCCATTTATTGCACTACAGTTCTACTTGCCCTGTATTGAACTACAGTTTTTATTGTGTATACTTTATTGCAGTAAATGCTTTACTCTTTCTTGGTTACCGCACTACAGTTAGCATAATAAATCTGTACTTACCACACTCAAGGCCAGGCACCTGCCATGGGACTCAACATTGCAAGTCCTCTCAGCTGCAGCTGTTGAGAGAGAAGCACCCCATTATTCATACCAGTTTTGGAGACATTCAGTTTCCATTTTGATTAAACAGTGGAAAACATACTTACATATTTGTGGAGAATGCCCAGTTCTTGCCTCTTGGACCCAGGTGTCCAAGGTTCCCCTCTTTATCCTCTTCAGGTTATCATAATGGTGACAACACTCCTCACCAGTGTGGGGGATACCAGTAGCACTGGTAACTTACCTGACCAACTGGTCCCAGACCTCCGCCTTATATTCCGAGCCATGGAAACCGCTGTGCATCAGAATGGGTGGATAATTTTTGACCAGAAGCCCAACAAAGACCCTGAACTCCTGCACACCCCATCTCTGAGCCTGAAAGGGAACACACACTCCAACACCACCTGGCATATCAGCAGATAAGTAGACTCCAAAGAATGGTGCAGAATTCCTGCCTATTACACCTAATATAGGTTGTTTTCCCACATTTACACGTCATTGAGCAACATTAAAAAAAGTGCAGTGTACCTTAAACCAGCTATGCAGAATGAAAACTCGCACAACCGAAGTTTTAATGAAGCTTAGCACCACGCAAACATAGTAGCCATTACCAAAAAAAAAGAAAGGTGGTACAACATGACTATCGAAGCTGACTGGGTTAGAAAATGAATCCTTTATTGCAACAATATCCAAGTAAGCGCTTTCACATTATTACTAATGCTTCTTCGGACTTTACACTGCATAACAAATAAATAATTTAAATACTCTCACTCTATGTAAAAGAGTCAATCAAAACATATTGCAACATTAAAGAAACAGTACATAAAATCTGAATAATCTGGTGATTGCATTTGTTCTAAAAACATCTATATGAAACTTCGCAACAAATACCTAGCAATAAATGTATAATGCTAACACCTACTTGCATATATATATAAACCATAAAAAAAAAAAATATATATATATATATATATATATATATATATATATATATATATATATATATATATATATATATATATATATATATATATATATATATATATATATATATATATAAAGATACATATATAGAACAGTTTAAAACAATATAGAACAGTATAAACAGTATAAAAAAGTACACAGCCCAGTTATTATGACAGATCTAATGATACAAGGGCCTGTCTTTCAAGAAGGGCTTCAAAAAGACTTCCTCATTTAGACCATGTCCCTTATCTGCTTGCAACTTAATTATCCATTTCCCTTCCTGTTTCTCTGTGTAATTTCTAATATCAACTAACCTTATCATTGAATTGATAAGTTGGAGTACAAGAAACTTAAAAGTATGTGTACTGCCACTATATAAAACATGTTTGGCTAGTGCATTGGTGTCATCTTCCCTGTTGATAGCATATGCATGTTCCCTAACTCTTTTTCTAATTGTTCTATTTGTTTTCCCCACATAAAAACAATTACATTTTTGGCACATAGCTAAGTAGACCAGGTTTCTAGACTTACAATCTGTATAGTGTTGAAAGGTATATCTATTCCCCGTATCAGGATGAATGAAACAATTATCATTCAACATATAGGGGCATTGATTACAGGTACGACACGGTAAAGTTCCTTTTCTGATGGAACATGAAATATTCTTATTCCTACCTTCATAGCATACAAGTCTCTTTAGTGATTTAGTATTTTTATAGCTCATCTTGGGTACCTCACCCACAATATTCTTGATCTCTTCATCTAAACATAACATACTCCAACGTTTTTTGATAATGTCTGTTACCTTCTTATTATTGTTGGTATATGGAATCACTACTCTATTATTACGTGAAGGTGTCCTATTTGAAAATGGAACTGATTATCTTTCCTAATATATGGTCGACCAGCATCTTCTCCAATCAATTCTTCTATTGGTAACAAATCGCCTGCATGATAACCCCTATTAATGAATTCATTCTTCACTATATCTCGAACTTCATAAAATGTTTGATCTTCACTGGTTAAATGGGATGTTCTCTTAATCTGGCTCTTAACTATATTCTTATGAATATGTGGAGGATGCATACTATCTCTGTGGAGAAAAGCATTTCTCCTACAGGGTTTTCTATATACCTCGGTAGTTATTTTACCATTACCTTTCTCAAGCCATACATCTAAAAATTCAAAATCATGTGCTGAGTATTTTGCAGTGAAGCATAAAAATGATGTGGTGCCATTGATGTATTGTATAAATTTCTTAAGGGTATCAAGAGGCCCTCTCCATAAAAGAAAAATATTGTTAACAAAGCGTTTATAAAAAATAATATGGCCAGAGAAATGCAGATGTTTAAGGACATAGGCAGACTCCCAGTATGCCAAAACTAAGTTGGCATACAAATTGGCAAATGGAGTCCCCATTACTACACCAGTGATTTGTAAATAGTAGCTTTCATCATAATCAAATACATGGTTTGATAAAATCAGTTCCATTAACATTGCACATCTATCTGTTCTCTAATCATCCCCTTCTGTATCAGAAATAATCTTAGATACTCTATTCCTACATCATTGGGGATACTAGTAAAGAGGGAGGTGACATCCAGTGTAACAATATAATCAATGGCATTACTGTGTTCAGGATCATTATAAAGACATAGCATTTCTAAAATTGCTGAGTATCTCTAATAGACTCCGTCGACTGTACTATGGGTCTTAATAATTTCTCTACATATATAAACATAGACTCAGTTACCCAGCTTCACTGAAATACTTAGCACATGAGATTGAATTTTTAGATGTATGGCTTGAGAAAGGTAATGGTAAAATAACTACCGAGGTATATAGAGAACCCTGTAGGAGAAATGCTTTTCTCCACAGAGATAGTATGCATCCTCCACATATTCATAAGAATATAAAAGAGCCAGATTAAGAGAACATCCCATTTAACCAGTGAAGATCAAACATTTTATGAAGTTCGAGATATAGTGAAGAATGAATTCATTAATAGGGGTTATCATGCAGGTGATTTGTTACCAATAGAAGAATTGATTGGAGAAGATGCTGGTCGACCATATATTAGGAAAGATAGATCAGTTCCATTTTCAAATAGGACACCTTCACGTAATAATAGAGTAGTGATTCCATATACCAACAATAATAAGAAGGTAACAGACATTATCAAAAACCGTTGGAGTATGTTATGTTTAGATGAAGAGATCAAGAATATTGTAGGTGAGGTACCCAAGATGAACTATAAACATACTAAATCACTAAAGAGACTTGTATGCTATGAAGGTAGGAATAAGAATATTTCATGTTCCATCAGAAAAGCAACTTTACCGTGTCATACCTGTAATCAATGCCCCTATATGTTGAATGATGATTGTTTCATTCATCCTGATACGGGGAATAGATATACCTTTCAACACTATACAGATTGTAAGTCTAGAAACCTGGTCTAGTTAGCTATGTGCCAAAAATGTAATTGTTTTTATGTGGGGAAAACAAATAGAACAATTAGAAAAAGAGTTAGGGAACATACATATGCTATCAACAGGGAAGATGACACCAATGCACTAGCAAAACGTGTTTTATATAGTGACAGTACACATACTTTTAAGTTTCTTGCACTCCAACTTATCAATTCAACAATAAGGTTAGGTGATATTAGAAATTACAGGGAAACAGGAAGGGAAATGGATAATTGAGCTGTAGGGAGATAAGGGACACGGTCTAAATGAGAAAGTCTCTTTGAAGCCCTTCTTGAAAGAATGGCCCTTGTATCATTAGATATGTCATAATAACTGGGCTGTGTGCTGTTTTATACTGTTTTATACTGTTCTATATTGTTTTAAACTATTCTATATATGTATCTTTATATATATATATATATATATATTTTTTTTTTTTTATATATATTTTTATGTTTTTTATATATATGCAAGTAGATGTTAGCATTATACATTTATTGCTAGGTATTTGTTGCAAAGTTTCACATAGATGTTTTTAGAACAAATGCAATCACCAGATTATTCAGATTTTATGTACTGTTTCTTTAATGTTGCAATATGTTTTGATTGGCTCTTTTAAATAGAGTGAGAGTATTTAAATGATTTATTTGTTATGCAGTGTAAAGTCTGAAGAAGCGTTAGTAATAAAGCGAAAGCGCTTACTTGGATGTTGTTGCAATAAAGGATTCATTTTCTAGCCCAGTCAGCTTTGATAGTCGTGTTGTACCACCTTTCTCTTTTTTTGGATTTATACATCTTTTGTTTGGGAGGTATTTTACCCTTCGTGTTTCTCTTTATATGAATAGTATCCATTACCATGTTTAAGCAGTGCTCAGCACAGCGTAGCAGTGCCATTTTTCACAAATTTGTTTTAAAATTAAGCATATATACTAGATTAAATTACAGACACCTTATGACTGCTATGGACTTGAACCTGGGACCTACTAAGCATTAGGCTGTAACTCTGCCCATTTAGTTACTTGAATATTATGAAAACTATTATACCTTCACATATACTACTGGGCTAACTGTTAGTGTTGCTGAGCATCATGTCATGCCATGCAAATATGCTTAAATAGACCAAAAAATAAGTAATTAATTACATACAGTTTCTATTTTAAGATGTCTGGCAGCTGTTGGCTAAGTATGTATAAGCACCGCTCAGCCCTGCGGCACTCTGTGCCACACTGCACAAACAACAATTAAACAAAAATATGCAATTGGTATAACTAATTACATCCAGTTTCTATTTTTAGATGTGTAGCAGGTGTCAGCTGTCTATATGTGAGCACAGCTTGGCATTGCTGCACTACGCACTGAGCCGCACAACTATACAGAGTGGAAAAAAATTCATAAAAATAAAATATTACATATTTAAAACAATTCACAGCATTTCAACAATAGCAGGGAGCATTACAGGGAGCCTCACCCTGTACATAACATCTGACCAGGCATCCACAACCATGGGTAGCCTCTACACTTCTCTCTACATGGATTCAATATCCCTGTTTCTATGCTCTCCTTCAGCAGCATGCCATCATTAATATGCATGGCTCGCTGCAGAGGGGGAACTGTGGCTATCTACACAGATACATTCCATATAGGCTCTACATGGTACCCACACAGATTTTATTAAATCCTGGGGAATGTATTATGATGTGTTAATAACGGGATAATGCTTCTCTGAAAATGTCTTTAAAACTCCTTTGTGACAGTAGGATGAAGAGGAACTGGTTTGTGAGCAGGTAACATCATACTCTGTATGATAAAACCTACGCAAATTTTAGAACAGAGTTAAAATAAGTGTGCGTGTTTCTTCCTGTGGTGGCATTTCTCATCACAACATCATTCATACTCACCTCACAAACATAGTAAAATGTATAATTTTACACACCAGCATTGGTCACTCATGAAAGTAACAATTTTTGACAATTACGAAGGTAAATGTAAATAAAAATTCAGAATTTAAAATCCATGTTTATACTGCATTATTTCTGAACAATTTACTTAAAGTGGTATTTGTATAATAGCAATAAGGCACACTATGATGTACGTTATTGTGTAACAGCATAGTCCTTGTATGCTATAAAAATTTGGATTTGGGTCGTGCTTTGCTCTCAATGTTGTTACATGAGTAATGCACCTTATTGTAATTTGTCAATTCGTTGTTTATTTGATTTATTTTTGTAATTAGCCTGATCATTTTCCATGCCAACATAGCATAGTCAGTTTATATCCTGGTAATGAGTTAAGGCTCTGAGTTTTATCAAGCTTTTATGGGACTTATCCTGGAACGTAATCTCCAACATGCTTTAATTCTTAATCCTGCACTATTTATTTTAATATTCCTGATATGTAGTAATTTCTCTTTAGCTGCATTGAATGCCATATCTTCCTGTGCTATTTTATTTTATCATTTTGTGCAATAATCTTTGTATTTTGTCTCTTTATTCATTACATAAGATAAGTATATTAACATCATCTGAATATTTAGGTACCAAGAAGTTTTCATTGTTCAAACAGTATAATCACAAATATTGAATAGCTCAGAGTATCAGTTGTCCATTATCCTCACAAATGATTTATTTGTCCCTTGTAAATGAAATAGTGTATACTTGTATGTTCCCTGTTAATTAATGACCATTCCTAGAAATTATTTGTCCTTCGTAACTGAGATGATGTATATTTGTTAGTTTCCTGTTAATTACTGGTCATTCCTAGAAATTATTTTTAAATGAACTGAATATTGACATTACAATGAAATACTGTTAAACAACTTCATGCTACTGGAGCTTTCAGGGATGTTTCCATTTTCTTCTTTTGTGAAAATCACACTGGATGATGCACATGAACACTTTGCACAAGTGCACATTATCAGCATACCTAAAACACTATACTTGTCCTATTTTAGATTTATAGCTTGGAAGAAAATGGAAAAATAAATAATATTATAAACTATTCATAACTAGACGCAAATATACTGTATATAGATGTTCATAATTACAACACCTTGATTTGATTGATGCAGTTTTCAGTGATGCTTATTCAGATATGCAAAAATATAATAATACTTTGCTTTGATAGGTACACATTAGGCTGTACATACATGCTTATCCATAAATGCAACAGCAGTTTGGTTTGTTACATATATTTTCAGTAATATCCATTTTTCTTAAAGTCTCTTCAACAATCACATATTTCAGACATTCAGTATCAAAGGGGTCATCCTTTGATGCTCAGGAAAGTACTTCTGCAATTCTGGTGACCCCTAGTCATAGACTCGATAAGTTTATCAGGTGACTCAACCACAATAGCACAGCTCCCCATCTGTGGCTTGGCGACACCTATAGTGAAGGCTTCTGCCAATGTTCATGGTATCGCTATCTGTCTTGGAATGCAGTATCTGTCATCCAGCCTTACAAAATCAGTCATGGGTCATCCATCTTTCTTGGGATATAGTGCTGGTCAATCATCGGTTCTGAAGTAATATTTTTGTCATCTGCCCTCTACAGAACATGGCATTGGTAATCTATCCTTCTAGAGGTACTGCATTGGTTATCTATCCTACCTGTGATGCATTTCTGATCACTATCAATTCAGGATGCTTAATAAGTATTGCAAAAACACAGAATGTTCTCGACAGTTCTATATTAGTTCGCAGAAAGATATTTCCAGTGAACACCTCTTTCTCAACGCCTAACCGTCAAAAATCACTTCCATGATTCATACATTTTTCACACAGCAATGAAACAATTGCCCCACAGCACAACGGAACACACAACACACTAAATCAAACCCACACAAGTGGGAGGTTTTGTCCCCTATACCTCCCAATGTGGGGGGCTGTGCCCTCTTCAGGCCCCTCACCCTCCCAACTATATATACCAACTCTGAGATTGCACTACAGTTGAGAAAAGGGCAAAGTCATGTAGTTGGCCAATTACTTCATTGACTTGGAAATATTCTGTGAATAGTGGAAGTGATTTTCAATGGTTAGGTGTCAATGAAGAGGTGTTCATTGAAAATATCTTTCGACGAACTAATATAGACCCAGCCTAGACATACTGTGGTATATATTCATAGCTAAAGATCTAGAAGCAGAGGTACATTACATGACATGAAAATTACTATAGCTAATTATATCACTCTAAGGGTACATGCTTCTTATCTAACAGACCTCACCCCCTTAAATAAAAAAGAAAGATTATAGACAGATAGATCAATTGTTCAAACAGTCTAGAAGCCAGTATACACTGCACTATAGTGATCACATAAAATTAACATTACCACTATATTAAGCATGTCATGGGCTAGTAACATCAAAATAAACTTCTGAACATATTTAAAAAAAATATTTTAGTGAATTACATTCTTTAGTCTTTGGCTATACACTGTGAGGTAATTTTACAATTTTTAGTTTCTTATTAGCCAAACAGCCCAAGTACTGGATGCTTTAGGTACTACAGTTTGAAAAAGAGTTGTTTGCATCTTATCCTTAAATTCACAGGTCACCAGTTTCAGACCCAGTGGTGCAGCCTGCTAGCCAAAATAATTGGAACTATTGGATTTCCTTGAAAAGAAACCTGCTTAATCTCATGGAACTGTTAAGGCTATGTTTGTCTGGACTGCAGCTTACTACATTAGTAACCTGCAGTGTGCAAAAAAACATGTTTCCTGTAAACTGTGCCTTTCTGAGCTACTTGCTCTGCCTGAGTTTCCTTAACCTTTCAGAATAAGTAAGTCAGAACTCTTCCTGAGTGCCAAATTAATGTCTGACTGCTTGCTAGAAGGAACTTGCACTGTGTTATTTGGGGAACTTACTGATAAAATTGAATACTGAGCTGAAAAAAAATTGGGTAACTGTTAAATTTCATCAGAAAAACATAAAATGGTCTGACAACATTTAAATGCACTTTTAAAATATCATATGACTAACATTTTCAAATCATGTGACAGCCGAATCATGTGAGCAACTTAAAATCATGTGACAGATGAACCCCAGTGCAAATCCTAAGTCAAAGACAATACAAATCACCAAGTTAAATAAGTAAATATACACAATAGCAACCCAAGGATACAAGGATGCAACCCAAGGATTTAGGGATTTCACAGGAGTTTGTCTGTCACATGATTTTAAGTTGCTCACATGATTTGAAAATGTTGCTTATATGATATCTTAAAAGTGTATTTAAATGTTGTCAGGCCATTTGATGTTTGTCTGATGACGTTTTATTATTAAATAAAATGAAAGTGCTTATCAGCAAGTTTTGGATTGCTGGAGCTGGTCTGTTGGAATTTGTGCAGCCTTGTGTATATATGGTTTTATCAGTTTTTTCTTTTTGCATTTGGTTTGTTGACTGTTAAATTCATTGTTCTTATATTGAGGGTCATCCTGTGAATGGAATCTTTGTTGCAGCAGGATTCCATCAAACCAAGAAATATATGATAAGCTGGCTGCTGCTGTTTTTGTGACAGGAAGAGTTGTGTGCCCTGAACTGTGGATATTTAGCTTTGTGTGAACATAGAAAAATTGACTGAGGTTTTGGTGAATTCTAGTAAGATATTATTGAATTCTACTAATGTCCTATAGCTGTAATAGTGCTCTTTAGGAGAGAAGTGCAATCAGTGAGCAGTACCTTCTGGAGCATTTCTCCCCGGGCCTCCGCTGAAAACAGGATCTGTGGAACCTAGTCGGACATTCCCGGTCAACAAATGTTAAATAAAAAAAAATAAAAAAATACCTTCTCTGTCCTCAAGAAAGAACTGATTAACACCTGATCAATCTTCTGCAGAATGATCAGCATCTGATCCATACCTTCAAGAGAGAACTGACTAGCAGCTAATCAGCTTCCAGTAGAAGATTTCTACATTTATACAGCAATATCTCACAATGAGGATTGTTAAGTTCAGTGCTGCCTTGAGGAAGCTGTTATCTGTGGATAACATAGAGGCATACATACTGGCTTTTGAAATTTATGCAGCTAGAGAAAAATGCCCCCAGAACAAGTGAGCCAGAATTCTGCTTCAATTCAAAGAAACTCAAAGAAAGCTTATATGGCCCTTGAAGATGCTGATGCTCATGACTACCAGAAACTGAAATAAGATTTTTTGCCAAGGACTGCAGTTTTACCTGAAGCACACTGATATATGTGCATATGTGGAGATTCGATATGGACAGGCAGGGTTGGGAGGGTGGCATAATGGTTAAGTTGTTTGCCTTTAAAACACAAGGTACAGGGTGTGAATCTCACAGGGGATAACTGGCTAGGCTTAAAATGTCTCACAAGGGCAGTTAGCCTAGTACTAGCCTATGAACCTATGATCACACATAGCTGATTTAATGGACATTTTGAAAAATGACTGAAATATCATTTAAATGACATAAATGAAATTCTAGAAATTTTGGCTATAGATAAGTTTAAGATGGCACTCTTTCATAACCTCCGAAAGTGGACGACCCAAAGAATCAGAGGTCTTGTAGTTATTGTACAATGCTTGCTACTAATTGAAAGTGCAAATTCAAAGTCAGACTTGCATCCAGAATGAGCCAATAAGCTTAAAAAAAAGTATGCCTCTGATTGTAACAAACAAAAAATTATCAAATTTTAAAGTGCCGTGTCATGCAATCATCCAAAGTTGTGGACAAGAATGATTTTTTACAATATTTAACTCATTGCCCATCTCTGCAGTGGACATATATCAAGCATAGAGGCTGAAGGGAAAAATCTAGGTGACTAACTGCACTTATTGATAGGAGCTCAGCTGTATCAATATGTGGTGGGTAGCACAAGTATAGTTAAAGTGCTGTGCTTGTATGCACTGTTCTGTGCAGTGGGAGATGTTAGTGCATCTCTATTGGGAGATGACATTGTGTCTTATACAATGTGATGCTCCTGTCTGTTTTCTGTTCAGAAAATGGTGTTTGTCTTTCAGCTACATTATGCTGAGTAGTACAACACCATTGCATGTTCATTAGAGATGCTAGGTTGCAATTTTTTGAATTATACATCAGCTGCATGCCGAAATAATCTCAGTCCCTGCTGTGTATTCTGTGATCCATGTGCTTTTGAATTGTGGACCACATGGTAGAACACGAGTTGCAGTCTAGCTATGTTTTCCTGGTTTTATCCAAGTGGACAGTTGTATAAGTTCTTGCTCAATTGCACATAGCCAGTCTATGAATCATGCAGGGTTAAAGCCTCTATTGTGCATCATAATTATGAACTGGGCTCATTGTCCATAACAGTGAAGTATTTACTTCATATGTGTTTGATTTATGGAAATTATCTCCAGATGCTATACATGTATATAAGTAATAATTAGAAACCCACAGTAAATAAATGGCCCTTCAGAATAAAAGTACATATATGCCTGTGCAAATGGCATAGAAGGATAAAACCCTAATGATGGGAGGATGTCCATGTCTAACCTGAGGGGACAGATGGTAGTCCTGTCTAGCACTCATCAATGGCATATGGAGACATGTTAAGATGTGCAAGGCAGATGTGACATGGCCAACCAAGCCAGTAACAGTAACCCTTGCCAGTGTATGCAGAGGAGCATGCAGGAAAAACAAAGGACAAAGGTGGGCATTACAACAATGAAGGTGTTCATGTTGCCACCAGACTTAGAGTTGGGTCATACATAATAAAAGAGAAAGGATCTGATAGCCAGGATGCTGGCAGGGGAACAATCAATCCCAATGTCTGCTTCTGTGATGGCCTCTCCCAGACAGCTATCACTGCAGTGGATATGGATGGGTAGACTTGATGGTCAACAAACAGAGAGATGAAAAAAATGTACACAATAAAATAAGTGCACTGCAGTGATATTAAATGTTACTTCCAAGTGTAGTACTATACATTAGGTATCATGTAAGGTACTTGACCATTGACCTTTTTGATAAATGGCAAATGCAGATACCACATCAAAATCTTGATAAAACTCTGAAGATTTCATGCAGATTATAAGTCAAGAACTTCTAGGAAGATTTTTCTATCTGTCTCTGAGGAGGCAAACATTTGCCAAGTTAATCTTTGTAAATAGTTCTCCCCATGTAAGATATATAACTATACTTTCTGTTTGGGGTAAATTACATTGTACAGTATGCAAGGTAGTCAAAAATACTTCTGTAATATCCACAAATGGAGAATTTGCTATATTATGTCTTTTTAACACTTGAACAGTGGTCACAAACAACTCTTACCTTTCCACCTTGGTAAATATTCCAGTAATTTCCAACCTGTGTATCTCATGTTATACCTAATGTCATGGAAAATCTGACATTGTGCAAGCATTATAAAACTTTTGACTAGCATATTCATGAAACTCAGTCATGGCATTTATGCATATCAAAGAAGCAATTCAATTGCCAAAATTCTGTTTGGCCTCTGTTAGCAGCAGTAAGTCTATTTTTGTAGCACTGTTGTTACTATTTTGTGATACCCTGATGTGACATGATAGGATACCAGATCAATTAATCTATATACATTCTTAATCCAGCCTACTACTTTTATACCTCTTTTAATACATACAAATCTAATATTCATTTGTTTACCTTTGCAAACTATGGAAAACTTTACACTGCATGAATTTTGTTTTCCTTTGTAAGTCATTGGTAGTTTGATTTTTGCTGTAGCAATTTTGAAAACTTTTTTTTTTGTAATCCACATGAGAAAGCATTAAATGCTACCTCTGTATATTATTCCATGACCATCTCCATCCTTGCCACTTTGGAGATGACAAGTGCTTTTTTAGGCATTTTCTCTCTTTCTATACAAATGCAAACAAATTAAACAACCTTTTTAGACTGTGTTTTACATTCAATTGCATTGTTTCAGTTTCAGTGCCTGTATATTGTACCTTGTACACATTAATATTTTTCCAGCTTTATTCCTACATCCATTACCTACCACCTCTATTTCACATCCTTTTATCTATACAGACATTCATGATAATCTTATTTATGGTATTTTCAAATGTCTTTAGTTTATTATAAGCAGTCACTGGTGCTTTGTCATGATATCACTTTCTGTCACAATGAAAACGTGCTTAATTATTGGTGATCTTAACTAAAACCTACACATACACACACACACACACACTCGTGCACACACACGCGCATGTGCACACACACACACACACACACACACACACACACACACACACACACACACACACACACACACACACACACGTGTGTGCACACACACACGTACGCTCGCACTCACACACGCACACACCACTTTTATTACCTTTCAGTAGTATTTCTTTAGGTTGTTTTCATGAACACTACAATATTTAGTACTTTGAATACAAATAGTTAGTGTAAGTAACTTGTTTCTGTTCTTTCAGAACATCTAATGCATATCATGCCAGTCTATCTCAGAATGTGTAATTTATTCCAAACTGTCCACTCTCCATTCATCCTGACAATTCTAATATTATTCAGATACATCTACAATTTTCTTCTGAGACATCTTCAGGCATTAAACATTTTCAATTATCACTATTTTTAAGTGGAATTGCAATATATCTACAACATCTTTAAATTGTTTTCTGCAGGTCTCTTGGTCGTACATGCATTAAACTAAATAACAATTAGACATTTTCACTTTTAATGTCAGTGACATACAGATACATGACCAATATCTCTCTATAACCCCAATAGCACTGACATTTCCAATGTGGTCTGCCATGTTTAGCTTGTTTCCACTTTTAAGAACACAGCATCATTTTGCTCATTCAACATAAACCATATGTTAAGTCAGACCAGTCAAACTATATAAATTATCTCTGATCAGTCTTTTATTTTGTAAAAATCAGTTTTACTTTTATATTCTTGCTTCCATGACCAAAACAAAAAAGAGCATTACCTTGGAAATAATGTTTTTCATACTCAGATTTATGCTATAGAAATTACAAATCACTTATTATCCTTCTGAGTTAAGCATAAATCACTTTGATTGCCTTATGCAAATGATTTGGTTGATGCAATGGTGCAGTAGTTAGCACTGTTACCTCACAAAATAAGATTTTCCAGTTTGATTCTCGGGTGGAGGTGTCTTTTGTGTGGAGTCTGCATGTCCTCCCTGCATTCATGTGGGCTTCCTCCGGGTGCTCCGGTTTCCTCCTGAATTCCAAAAACATTTGTCTGGAGTGTTTTTCTCCAGGCCTCTGCTGAAAATGGGCTCTGTCCCAATCGGACTTTCCTGGTAAACAAATGTTAAATAAATAAAATAAAATGAATAATTTCTGTGTGCACAATTACCCTTTAAAAGTCATTCTATCATACACTAACTAGGTTCGCTCTATATTATGCATAAATCACTGAAAACACCCACACTTTCTTGCATGCATATTTCTCATGCATCCTCCATTCTGTATTTTTCATGTTGCCAGCATAAGGACTTTATCCTGCTTGTGCTGCCATTTTTCTTTTATATATCTTTTTTCCTCTTCTGCCAATTTTGCAACCCAAAACTCATGTTCCTATACAAATAGGCATGTGTTTAGCACCACTTCATTGAGTATTTCCATCAATTACCACCATGTTGTTAATGTTTTACCAACTTGCTATTTTATAATAAACTTAAAGTTTACAATAGTAATTCTTATTGTGATGGCTTCATCTTTACCCACACTTTAATGGTATATGTACTTGCAACATATCAAGAGGCTACATGTTCTTTTGACAATGTTTTTCAAATGCAACTTTCGCTGGTTTCACAAATCAGTATTTAGACATTTAGTGATGCACAGTCACTCATGTTTTTCTTCAACAAAGACACTGCATAACAGGCAGTGAGAAGTGCCAAATCAAACTTTATAGTTTCCTGTTATTACACCTTAAAAACAGATGCTGAAGAGTGCCTTGCACAATGGAATTAATATGCTATCAAGTTGCTTTCCATCATGACAAGTTGCACAATTTGGCCTCCTGGATGCAATGCTATTAAACAGCATGTTACATCAGTACTAAGCTGGGTAGTCCAGCATTTGAATATGAAAGCAGTCCATAACAGAAGAAGGTTTCATATCATATTTAAAAAACTCTCATGCCTTGAAGTATATTACAAAGTTCTCTTTGATTTTGTAATTGAGACCATCATTTTTTTGAAGTACTACATATAATACAATCTACTATAATTACCAAAAGCAATGAGCACAGCTTTAAAAGCTCATACAAAGTGTTGACATGTTGACTCTTAATCTTTAAAATCAGAAAAAATGTATAAATTACATGAGAGAGAAAGGCAATTTGATTTATTTTGAAGTAAAATCACATTTTAGTTTTTATAATAATGAGGTGTCCATAAACTGCAACAGAAAACCATGAAACAGATGCCTACAGCAATGACTTGCATTGTGTATAATAGTTCCGCTACATCTCATAGACAATCCATTTGTCAAAACTACAACCAGCGAAACAAATGCATCGAAGTTTCATAAGATTAAAAAAATGTGTTTTTGTAGATGGGACAATCTTCCTGCATCCCCCACCAACACTTGCTTATATATATATGTGTATATATGTATATGTGTGTGTGTGTGTGTGTGTGTGTGTGTGTGTGTGTGTGTGTGTGTGTGTGTATACATATATATATATATATATATATATATATATATATATATATATATATATATATATATATATATATATATATATATATACATACATACACATATACATATATATATATATATATATATATATACATACACATATATATATATATATATATATATATACATACATATATATGTATGCATGATTCTATCATCAAGCTTTGCACACTCCAAAGAGCAAATGCAAAAATAGAGATGTTTTATAAAAAGACTGCAACTAAAAAAAAAAAAAAAACTTTAAGATCACACAACAGAGGGGAAAGAGCAAATTCCCAGACCATAGTGTACAGTGATCTCATACGCGAAACAGTCAGCTGGCTGTAAAACAAGAGAAAAAGTGCACTCACTCTCATAGATATGTAGATAGATAGATAGATAAACAGATATCTTTGTCAACTCCATTATCACATAACTCTAAATACAAGAGTGCAAACTTCTAAAGATAAACCACTGCTTCCATAAAAATAGAAATCATGTTAGCAGTGCTTTCTTCAAGAATAAATTAAATTGCCTCCTTCCAGTTTGCACAGTGAAATGAATGAAACCCATGCACACCTATAAGCCTTCCATACCAATAACTAGTCATTTTGCTTGTGATCTTAAACATTTAAGAAAGTTTAAAACATTGTCTTTTTAACATTTTTTTCTCTCTCACCTACAAAGCCTAGCTTTGCTTTAGTTGATCCCTTCTTTCCTTCATTCGAGTGCTCCCCATCCTTAGGACCCATGGGCATCTGTACATCTTGTACATCTTCTTACAGAAGAACTTTGCTTCATCTTAAGCACACTCCTTCTTCTTTCCATTTTTGGACTAGACGTGTGCAGTAGAGTGAGAGCTAGAATGGCTACAAGTTCACAAAGACAGATATTTACATTCAGGAAGTTCACATTTAGACAGTGACAGCATATTACATAATTTAAAGGTTTACAATGAACATCTTTGGTGATAAATTACATGATACATTCAGAAATTGACATGTTATGTCTAGGAACCGTTTAACAGTTAAATGATAAATAGTTGGTAGTACTGTCTTATCCTGACAGCCCATTGTGTTTGATTTCTATAGCATAACATGAAGTAACTGTGAGTAGCTTGAGAGATGACATTACATAGTATATTATACATAGAATAAAATTGGTAGTTGGTGGAATAGTAGTTGAAATTGTTGGTGATGGCTGCTTGTGATAACAGTGGAATGAATTAATTACAAATAGTCAAGAGTGGACCATAAATAGGGTGTGAAACTAGATTTTTTTTTTTTTACTGAAGAGTTTGGTAGTTATCTAGAGTCCAGGTTTTTATCCTGGGGTTACACAGGAGCATAGCTTGTTGCTCATGAAGTGAATTTTAAGATGTTTTTGAATTGGGTGGTAAACTTATTGGATATTAGTTGGGCAGGAAGGGAGTTCCAGAGTTTTGACATAGAGTGGCTATAGACAGATTTACCTGTCTCGTTGTTCTTGGTGACTTCAGGGTGATTTATGGTGCTAGATCTCAAAGTTCTAGCTGTAGTGTGTGGTTGTATAAGCTGTTGAAGAGCTGGGATTTTGTTGGAGTGGTAAACTATTTTGTGTGCTAGTGACAGATGATTTAGTTGAAGTAATTGTGGGAGTTCTAGCCAGTTAAGTTTGTTGAGGGACTCACAGTGATGTGATTTGTAACGTGACTCTGTAGCAAATCTTGCTATGTTATTATAGTAGGTTTCTAGTTTATTTATATCAGTTTTACGAAGGTTAATTAGCACAGGGGATGCATAGAGCAGGGGAGATAGCAGGTGTTTCCTGGCTATTGTTGTTTTAGATTGCTTTGAAATATAGTGTTTGTTACGATAGAGCAGTCCTAATTTTTTGTGAATTTTTTTAATGGTCTGGGCAATGTGAACATCAAATCTAAGGTGGTTATCAATTTCTACACCTAGTAGTTTGGTATGAGTGGTTGGGTTGATAGCAGTCTTGTTATTTAAGGTGATGGTAGAGTTTTCTATTGGGGGAAGGATATTTGGGGGCTAAAGAGGAGTAATTTTGTTTTATTGGGGTTAAGAATGAGCTGATGATTGTTGAACCAGGTTTCAGCTAGTGAAAAGGACTCTTGTGTTTGGAAGACGAGGAGTTCTGGTGTGCGAGCTGCACATATGATAGTGGTGTCATCTGTGTATTGGATTAAAGAGGCTTTAGGTGTGGCAGATGGGAGCTGATTAGTGAAAAGCGTGAAGAATAATGGACTAAGGATGGAGCCTTGGGGTACTCCAATGGAAACAGGCAGTAAGGAAGATATTTGGTTCTACCATTGAACTGCCTGCTGCCTACCTGATACGTAGTTCTCGAACCATGTAATAGAGAAGGGGCTAAGGTTCAAGGTAGAGAGTGAGTGAAGAAGTTTAAGGTGGTTAACTATATGGAAAACTTTGGATAAATCCAAGAATGTAGCAGATACGAGTTGTCCATTATTTCTGAGATGATTAATGCACTAGAGAACGATGTGAGAGCTGTAGTGGTACTATGGAAGGGTCTGAGACCATGTTGTTGTGTAGATAACAATTTGTTATTTAGCAGGTAAGCCATGAGTTGTGTGTGTATTACCCTCTCAAGGATTTTAGATAAGGGTGATAGTATGGCAATAGGCTGATAGTTATTGAGCTCAAAGGACTTACCCCCTTTCTGTAGTGGCATGATATGGGATATTTTCCATAAGTTGGGTACTGTACATTCTGAGATGGATCTGTTAATAAGGATGGTCACAGGATAGGTGATGGCTTCTGCGGCTATTTTTAGATATTCAGCGGGTAGTTTATAAACGGCCAAGGTGGTGGGTTTGAGTTTTTGGAGAAGTTTTAGAATGGTTTTGGTTGATACTGGATGAGAGCTAAAGTGGGTGCTATTATTTTGTATTTCATTTGGAGTTGTTATTTTACTTGTAGTGGGGAGACTAGCAGTGGTTTGGTTATTAGCTAGGGTTTGGATTGTTTCTGTAAAGTATTTATTGAATTGGGTGGGGACATTGTCTTAGATGTTTTCAGTTTTGGGGATGGGGTGGTGGATTTTCCAGGTTGTAATACAGAGTTTATTGCTGTCCAGAATTTTTGAGGGTTGTTGGCATGTTTATCTTGAATAGTTTGGTAATGGGAGATTTTGTCTATTTTAATGAGTCATTTTGCCTTGTTACATAGTTCAAGGTAGTTTTGTTTATTTATTTGGATTTTACTCTTGTGCAGTTGTATCCAGGTTCTGTCCCTTTCTTTTAGTAGTACTTTGGTGTTTTTTGTTACCCAGGGGGTATATTTAGTTGTTATTCTAGTGGTTCTGGGGGGATCATAGCTGTTTAGTATGTTTAGGAAATTTGTATTAAAGTATATAACTGCTTCATTGAGTGCTAATTGTTTCAAGGGTGTCCAATTACAATGTTTTAAGTCCCTGGTAAAGTTATTGGGGTTAAAGTCTTTTTTATTTCTGATTTGTCGTAGCACTATTTGGGTCATTAGTGGAGCTTTGCCCCTTAGTATGTTGGTTGTTGGTTGCTGAGGGTGTCTGGCAGACATCCAGCTAGGGATATGAGGGATGAGATGGATACAAGTATCCATCCAGTATGGATTGATGTTTGGATCTTTTGTCGGTTCTAGTGCAGGATGAGATAACTTGGGTTAATCAGTGAAGGTTAATATGAGAGAATGGGTTTTGTTTGGAACAGTTTAGCCAGTCTATGTTAAAGTCACCTCGCAGGATATTTTCTTGGGGAAGGGAGGTTGAGATCCATTCTAGTAGGTTTTCCATGATAGTGATATTGTTCCCTGCGTGAATATAGCAGCCTATTATGTTCATATATTTTTTAGGGTTCAGTTTAAACTTGGCAAGGGTGAGCTCAACATTTTTAAAGTTCGGGATGGTAATGTCTGGTTGTTCAAAGATGAGGTGATTCTTGTACAATATGGCTACTCCACCTCCTCTTTTACCTACTCTGTCTCTGCATATGATATTGTACCCTGGAGCTGTAATTTCATTGTTGTGGATATCGGGATTTTATTATTATTATTAGTAACATAAATGGAGTTCCACCCATGTCATTAAACTAACATTAAAATATAAGGTTTGATTTATTGAACTGAAATGGTCAGAGCACAAAACATTCTTAAAATGTTTATAAAAAATATTTTTATCTTGACTGAAATTAGATTGTAAAGATATTTTAAAATACTTTTTGTCAAATCTAAATATTTATTATTCAGTCTTGTTAAATGTCATACGAAGACTTTTGAAAATGTGATAAAATGTTTCAAACACAAATGTGTTTAGCATGTTTTCTTGTGTTATTTAGAAAAGGAAATAATTGAAGAAAATGAAAGTGGACAACATTACAGGATTATAACAGACACATTCAAGGACCATGAAGGATGGATCACATATCCATGTCAAAAGCAGTATGGAAAACCTCATGTACCTAATCACACATACCAGTAAAATATAAAAGTCTGACATAAGAGATGTTTGGTGTTATTTCATGACAGTAGGGTAGTGCAGTTATTTAAGACAAGGATAAAGGGTGTTACAAAATTAGTATGTTAGAGATAATAAGCAATAGAACTCCTCACTTTTACTGAATTATATATGAAAAAAGGTTAGGGAAAGAAAAACATTTACCGCAGAGGTTATGAAAAACATTAGCAGTGGCAAAAATATACATTGTTGTTTCATCTGCAGCACCTTGAAAATGTAAATGACTGTACTGCTAGGTAGCACCACATACTAATGTGAGATGAAGGGAATCTGAAAGTTCATAGGTTCATAGGTGCGTACTAGGCTAATGGCCCTGGAGCCTTTACAAGCCTAGCCCATAGAAGTGCCCTGGTATTGTGCCACCTGATGTTATTTCCCAGTGCCTCTATCAGGTAGAGCCACTGGAGTAATCCCTGGGGTGAACTTTCTATTTTCCATCCACTCATCAAGATTTCTCTTGAAGAAGGCCAGCGAGGTGCTCTGCTTGACATGTATGGGAAGTCTATTCCAGAGCATGGGCAGTCTCTGGGTTATGAACCTGTCCCTCCAGCATGTTCTGTTGATTCCGGTAATAAGGCTGAGGTCTCTGGAGTGTGTGGCATGGAGGGATTGGGATTTCTTTAGATGTAGCATTTCTAACAGAGCTGGGTCAGACATGCTTTGTAAGTCAGGCAGAGATCATCTCTTAGTAGACGATATAAGCAGAGAATAGCTGGAGTTTTTTTAGTTTGTCCATGTAGGACATGTGTTTAAGGCCTAGGATCTTCTTCATGAGGTACTATTGTGGCCTCTTCAGTTGTTACAGGTGTCTAGTGAGGTACATGCCAAATGGGGCATTATACTCTATGATTGGTCTAATGAGGGATGAGTAGAGAGAAATGATGATCTCGTTCTTCCTGGATGCAAAACCCTTGGTAATGAGATGTGCCACATAGAAGGACTTTCTAACCACGGTGGCAATGTGGTGGTCGCAGGAGAGGCTGCTGTCAACCTGTGTCCCCAGATCTCTTATAATACCTTCAATGTTCCGTGGGCATCCATCGATGTGGTAATTAATGGGAACTGCTTTTATCCCAAATGGGATGATAACACATGTTTTGGCATTAAGCTTAAGGCCATGGTTTTGACACCAGTCATTGGTCTCAGTGAGGCCTTTCTGTAGGATATCTGCATCACGTGGGGAGTTAATAATAACTCCCAGCTTGCATTCATCTGTGAACTTGGTCAGCCAGAGTCCTTTCATGTTGGCCTGGACTTCTGAGAAGTAGATGCCAAACAGGAGAGGACCCAGGACCGATCCCTGTGAGACTCTACTCGTGACTGGTTGGCAGTCTGACTTGGAGTGTGCTACTTTCACATTGTGGGTTCTATCTGTGAGATAATTTGCAACCCACAAAGAAAAATAGAGCCAGCACAATGTGGTGGTTTATTTCCACCAGGGCTCAATGAGCAATTATGACCGGCCAATCAAATAGAGTTGCTCTCCTTAATATGTGTAATAAATATGGCTGCTTGTGGAATTTTCTTTACACTGAGGAAGGCATTGTTACGACTGCCGAAAGTGGTCTGTTGTTTTGCCATATAATAAAACTTTTGCCTTTAGACCACATTGTGCTGGCTCTATTTTTCTTTTCAGGCCCATATTATGTTTTCTGAGCTGTGCACTTGCCGTACCTGCAGGGGGTTGTATTTTGGACTGCTGCATTGTTTGTTTCCCTGCTGTTGGTGTGTGGTGTGAGGCGGATGTTATGTGCTGCTTTAGAGCACATTAGTGAAGCTTAGCAACTTTTTCCTATAGTCACTATTTGTTATTTTATCATTTTTATGCAGTTGGAGAAGTGTTTTTGATGATTTATCCAAGTTTGTAAAGATCAATGTGATTTTGGCATCACTAATGGATCTTATTTCTTTTTTTGAACTATGGTTTGGGCCTGGTTATCGCATATATGCAACTGCTGTTTTTGGTTCGAAACACATCAAGAGGCTTCAGTGCTGATTTTTGGATTACAAATACTGATAACAGGCCACTTTATCAGTTTGCTTTGTCGGGACTATGGATTAATGAGTGGTTCATTTTCTATATCCAGTGCCTAGTACGAACATTGTATATATTGCCATAGGTTTGCCATTTGGGGGCAAACGGATTGAGGAGCTGTTTAATTCTTGTATGCTAGGCCAGCTACGGATGTGTGAATCAACAACATTTCCTACTTTATTGGGATCATTACTAAAGCATTCATGGTACGGCTGTTCAGCTGGTGATTCGGGACGTACTTAATAACAGGTCAGTTGCTTTCTTTCTCATTTATGGCTCGGCCTTGTTACTGTATTTGAAGTTTGGGACTTTTAACTTGTATGAACATCATGAAAAGTCTTTTTGCCAGTTCTGGCATATAAATACAACTTTGGGAACAATGCCGCCAGTTTGTACTTTGGGATTAATAGATTGATGAGTCGTTTGTCTTCCTGCACATACGGCACATTACTGGTGTGGCAAATGATCTCATTTTCCACCATTTTGGATTTTTATTGGGATTATCGAGGTACTGTTTACAGATTTTGACTAAGGACCAACTGTGTCAAGGATTTGGGATTAATAGATTGATGAGTCGTTTGTCTTCCTGCACATACGGCACTTTACTGATGTGCCAAATGATCTCATTTTCCACCATTTTGGATTTTGATTGGGATTATCAAGGTACTGTTTACAGATTTTGACTAAGGACCAACTGTGTCAAGGACTGCGTTTTCTCTGATTTTGTTTCATGAACATACAATAACAAATACTGTGGTGGTGGTGCTGCGGTAGCGTTGTCGCCTCACAGTTAGACGATACCCGTTCAATTCTCAGTTAGAGCGTCTTCTGTGTGGCGACATGCGTGAATTGGCATTCCTTCATTGAAGGTTGTGCGTTAAGCCCGGCAAGCAAGCACGTAAAACTCTACTGCCAATCATTAGCAGACCGGAGTTCCGCTGTGGCGACCGCTAACTGGGAAAAGCCAAAAGACACAAACAAACAATAACAAATACTGTTACCAGTAGAAGTATATCTTTGTCACGAATAGGGGTATTGGTGTATTTATGAACTGTATGAAGTTTGGATAAGAACTGTTCCAGCAGTTATTTATAGACTGACTTGCATGTCGCATTTTTTGTGATGTAATTATCCCTTGCTTGGGGTCATCTTAGGAGTGTATGGTTATTATAAGCCATCTTTATGTGCATTTTATTTATAGTTGGTCTTTAATTGTAGACTACAACTCATTTTGGATCCACATTCATCTGGAATATTGCCTTTATTCTTGGTTTGGCTGTATTATAACTGGGACATTCATTTTTTACTTTTCATTACAGTGAAGGTCTTTGTGGCTCTGTTTTGGATATTTATTTAGATGCATATGTGTCTGGATAGAAATTTGTGTTATGTGTTTTGATGACATTATATACCAATCTTATCTTATTTTTGGTGTCAGTCGAGATAAACATGTTAGGTAGGACTATTATATTGCCACACATACCTATTACCTCAGATCACAATATATTCAAGCCGATATAGATTATGTTTTGGGTCTATTGTTGGACGGGTTTTGCATACTGTTGGCCAAAAATGCACCGGCTGACAGCATCACTCAGCAAATTTTTCTAACAGTGTGTGGGATTAGTTTGATGTAACTCGTGTTATATGACAATAATTTTGTATACCTCTTAGTACGGATTTATTATCAATCACATACAGGTGGAATTTATTACCGATAATCAGTTTATGCCCAATATTTTTTGGTCTGGTCACACTATCTTCGTTGTGGCTGATATTGTCCTTTATTATTTATTGAAGCTATTTTTAACGGGTGACCATCCCAAGGTTTTTGTATAAATCAGGGATCCATATATTTGGATACCACAGAGATACGTAGTACTATTTACTAATATATATGGGACTAGGATTTATTTAGGTACCTGGCAATTTGCCTATATTAAGTAGGGGCTATTACTGTACTCTGTGTACAGATTTCTGATTATTGACTGGAATTTTCAAAGGTATGTAGCACCACAATATTTCAGGTTTGTATGAATAGCACAAACCTTATGTCTAGTGGTTTATGACTGTATATTTTTAGGTGTGGTGGCTATTATTGTCCTCTATAGTTACTTTTGACTTTGGGTCTATACCCACATTGGACACAGCCCTGCGGCAATAGTGTTTGTTTTTAGCCTTTTTGGCTTTTTGTTGGTTTTCCCAGTGTGTGGTTGATTTTTCTGTCCGGTTTAACAGGTATAAGTTTAACTATATGCTCTAATCTATGAGCATGTCTAATTGTTATGATTATTTATAAATGTCTTATACACATGTACTGTCCTAATCTCCACCATACAGCATACCTTTGTCCTTGCTCTTGGAATACACAATCTTTTTTTGCGTATTATTATTTGCCTAGGATGGAGTTAAGTCAACTTCTCAAGGGACTGCTCTCTGATCACAATGACATTGGGATTTTTGGTTTGGGAACACAAGTCAATCTGCCTGATGTGTCTGATAATAACCAACCTATGCCGAATTGTAATCAGGTGTTTTATAGATTATCAAGAAGCATGAAGTCCTTAAGGACTAATGTTTGGCACCCTCATCTTTTCAAGGCTTATTTAGCCAAAAATATTTGTCCTAGAGGACTTCGGGTCTGGATTCAGCCATTGGTGCCCACTGTGGTCAGGAACTTGAACAGCAATGGTCCTTGGTGCAACAACACGCGTCTATGTTTTTTGTAGAGGCTTTGGCCTCATATTACAATTGGTGTATAGATCATAGCTTGATTGAGGTAACAAAATTATGTGACGAGACAAAACTATTTGAGGGACAAGCCAATTACCAAACATGCCTTCAACAATTAAGCCTGGAGTTACTGATATTAGAGAAACAATTAAGGGAGAGGGAGATACACAAGTCTAATAGGGATCAGGCAGACTACGATTGGGGTAGACCCTTTGGACCACAGAAAAATGTAAAATTTACTAATGTTGGGACCAAACCAAACAAAAGAAAGCAATCTAGGTCTATATTAAGAAAAACAGCTACACCTTCTGGGGGGACCTCACGGGAAGATTCCTCAATGACTGACTCTGAAGCATTACACACCATGATCTCACCTACACCCAAACGCATCAACACTGACATCCCTTTAGGGTCAGCAAACATAGGGCAGGGTGCAAACATCATGGACATACCAAATGTGGAAACCTTACTACAAATAATGAGCAACAAATAAGTGAATGTAAAAATGTTCTTAACATCTCTTCATATTCTCTTACACCTACTGAAGTGGATTGGTTGAATAAAGGTCTCAGTTTTGCCTCTGCATTTTTTGTGGCTGAAGACATGTTTGCTGCTGATGTCAATTCATTTTGTTGTACATTAAATTTGGAGTTATTTTTTCAACAACATGATAATGTTTTAGCTAACAAACCTTTTTCTTTCCATAAATCCAGTTTTATGCCCCTGATGCAACCAGTAGTTCAATCATTTATGAACAAAGTTCTCATAAATTTACATCTACATTATCGGGACATGGAGCCTAAACCACATGATCTCTCAAAAAATCAACAATTAGTCTTACAGGAATTTAAGGCCAATAAGAATATTGTCATTTTGCCAGCGGATAAAGTGGGTGCTACTGTCATAATCGGTTGGGAGAAATTTGACTTCGAAGCCCTTAGACATTTGAACAACAGATGATATTACATGCCCGTGCCCCTGAATCCCACAAGTACATTTAAACAACAGATTGATGCATTTATAAACCTGGCAGTGGAGGAAGGGATTATATCTGAAACCACCTCTAAACATCTAATGGTATCTGATCCTCAGAGACAATATCTCTATTTGCTACCTAAAATTCTCAGATCCCTTTCTGATTCCTCTGGAAGACCAACTGTATCTGGTCGGAGCTCCCTTATGGAACCACTATCAGTATATTTAACACAATACCTTCATCCACTACTTAAATATGTTAGAGCCCACATTCAAGATATGACAGAATTTCTCTAAATTATAGCTGATAGCCAGATTGATCCAAGGTGGTCTTTATGCACATTAGATGTGTCAGCCTTGTATACTAACATACCTCATTGGGCTGGGCTTTTGGCCATTGAACACTGGTTGACTGTATCAGAATTGTACCCACCGGCTTTCAATACTTTTCTTATTGGGCTAACAGAACATGTACTAACCAAAAATGTCTTTTATTACAAAGACAAATGTTTTTGGCAGATACGGGGGACGGCTATGGGGGCATCCTTTGCCCCCATTTATGCCGATCTGTTTATGGCATATATAGAGGAACAACTTATCTATGATCCGTTTCATAATCTATATCTGACCAAAATGGATATTTGGAGTCATTATCATGACGACTGTTGGTTAGTTTGGAAAGCTAATGTTGCTTTTCTACAGGAGTTTATGGAGTATATTAATGGCAATAAATGGGGTATTCAATTTATGTGCAATCATATGAATCAAATTACATTTCTAGATGTTCTGGTAACAAGGAATATAGATCACACCTTGGATACCCAAGTATTTTGTAAATATCCTGAATACAATTCATTGTTGCATGTTTCCAGTCATCATTCACCCCATATTATACACAATATCCCGAAGTTACAATTCCTTAGAATAAAGCGCATTTGTTCTGATCCCAACAAATATGAACATTTCAGGCAGGATATGGTACATAGATTTAAAACCCGGGGGTATAAGCCTGGTATTGTCACTATGGCCTGCCGGGAGTTTTCATCTTTAGACAGGAGTGAATTCATGGCATACAAGGATAAAACCACCCGGGTCTTATCATTGATCAGGCTGATAACAACCTATGGACGGAATACTCATATACTTTTTCAAGTTGTTCAGCTGAATTGGAACATTCTCATGTCTGATGATAGACTTGCCAATATGCGCCAAGAAAGATGTCTCTTTGGATATAGAAGGGGCAAAACATTAGGTTCCCATTTTAATCATTATAAACATAGATCAGCTCTCTCCCCAATATTACACCAGGCCAGCTTGACAGGTGTACTCAATTTTGGCTGTTTTCTATGTGGACACTGTGTCCATTGTGTGAGAGTAGACAAAATCAAACAATTCAGTAGCCGGAACACTGACAGGGTCTATGACATTAGATTTTTTGCAAATTGCTCCAGTGAATGGGTGATATATCTAGCTACCTATTCGTATGGGTTTTTATGTGGGTCAGATGTCCAGACCAGTTAAATATCATATCTGTGAACATTTGAGTGACATCAAACACAAGAAAATAAGTAATGCTCTTTACAAACATGTATTAACACATCCATCTGCATCTTTTAGATTTATGATTATTGATATTATTCATGGTGACAAAGGAAACAAGATTGGCTGGCATACTATTTTGAATCAGAAAGAAAAAAGATGGATAATTAGGTTAGGTGGTTTATTTCCACCAGGGCTCAATGAGCAATTATGACCAGCAAATCAAATAGAGCTGCTCTCCTTAATATGTGTAATAAATATGGCTGCTTGTGGAATTTTCTTTACACTGAGGAAGGCATTGTTACTACTGCCGAAACTGGTCTGTTTTTTTTTGCCATATAATAAAACTTTTGCCTTTAGACCACATTGTGCTGGCTCTATTTTTCTTTTTGAGTCCATATTATGTTTTCTGAGCTGTGCACTTGCCGTACCTGCAGGGGGTTGTATTTTGGACTGATAATTTGCAATCCACCTAATGATATAGGGGTTGATGCCTAGTTTGGTGAGTTTATCGATAATTCCTGAGTGAGGAATGGTATCAAAGGCCTTGGCCAGATCAAGGTAGGCTGTATGAACTGCCTTACCCTCATCCACAGCTTTGGTGACTGACTCAACAAAGTCAACCAAGTTGAGCAGGCATGATCTACCATTCACAAAACCAAATTGCATTGGATCTAGAGTTTGGAGATTCCCTATACCCTTGTTAATTACATCCATGATGATGCACTCCATAGCTTTACATATCAGACTCATCAGTCTAATGGGGTGATCATTTCCAGGGTCTGTAGTCACTCCCCCTTTATGGAGAGGGACAACTGTATCAGTGGCCTTTCAGTAGGGACAAAGTCTGAGGTGAGGCTGTGAGTAAATAGGGAAAAGTCTGTTTAACATCCTGAAAATAGCTCTTACAAGATCAAAATTAGTATAAATATAGTGAGGAACCCATAAAAAACAAAGATGATGGATTCTTCAGCTGGTTAAATGAATACATATAGTGCTTAGTCCAGTGTTTTTCCATTTCATAATTAAAGTATTTTAGGAATAAATATGTTTTAAAATAGCAGTCAAGCATTAAATTGATCTTTAGGACAGGGAAATCCAAATGAAGCAAATAGCCTCTGTTTTGCATGACATTTGCTATTAATCTGCTGATGATACTAATAATATAAAGAGAAGCACAAAATCTGTTGACTATATTGTTTTATATTATAATTCCTTAAAGGCAGGAGGAGACAATTATGATAACTAGTCGGAAGTTGTAGGTGCATTTAGTATTTTGTTTCCAATCCATTCCTACCTTCATTCTTACCATTTTTGTATGTATCACATGCCCTATTCAATCATTTTCTGCTTTCTAAATTTGGACTCTTTAAAAGCGTGTCAGCTTTCAGTTATTATATGATTTGTTTTTGTTTCAAAATTGTAATTATTGTTGTACCTAGCCTCTCAGATTCACAATAAAATCTGTGTATAATTTGTTGGCTTCTTTCACTAATGCCTATAAAATATTGGTGAATTTTTTTCTTAAATGCTGAATTGCATATCTGTTGAGTAATAGGAAAATCACCGTGATTTCTTTATTTCACATGACTATTTCAAGAAATAATTGGTTCCTTTCCTTTGGAGTAAGAAGACTTGAATAACTGTACCTTTGAATTTCATAGACAGATGTATTCATTCATTCATTCATTCATTCATTCATTCATTCATTCTTCAATACTGCCTTTATCTTTTTCAGGACAGAAGGAAGCCCACACCTACCTCAACAGATAACTAGCATGAGATAGAAAACCAATCATGGATGGGATAAACACAGTACACAGCAATTACTGTCTTACACATTCTTCCTTACACACACTGCAAACCTTGTCTATAGCCATATATTCCTTATACATGCAATGTCATATTCACTTTTTTTAAACATTTATTCATTTTCTGCAATGGGGTATGCTAGAATTTGAACATAAAAAGTCCTGGCATATTTACCAAGTTGTTATTACTTGTAATCATTATGTTTTTAAATCCATGCCTGCTAAACATGAGTTTTCCTCCCATAAGTCTTGATTTCATTTTTTCTCAGTGCAATTGGCCCAGACTAAACTGACAAAAAATTAAGTAGAGGGAAGTATCATCCTGGCAGCATACCTCTAAATTATCCATATTTAGGCAGAATGTCCAGATTGTTGATTCATAATTTTAGTCTGTTCTGCATAAAATTTGTGGTTTTCTGGAAAATCATTGAGAACTGAAAGTCACTAAATAAGACAAACATTTCAGTTTCAGACTTCATACCCTTCAAGCAATGGATGCTAATGCAAAATCTACTATTCTATCAACTTTCTAAGTTTATAAGAACAATATTTAAAATGTGTACCTATTTATGGGCCTTTGTCTCCCCATTTAATTTTGCCTTTGTCCAGATTTCTTGAGCTGAGAGGTTGAGAGGTATGGCTGGCAGCCATGGAGAAACCCGTGCCCTTGACTGTGTCCATGCATCTATCTGGCTGCCAACGGGGGGTCGGTTTAGGTTTAAGGAGCAGGAACGGAATTTTAGGGTTAAGGAACAGGAGGGGAGTTTTAGAGTTATGGAGCAAATAGGGACTTTAGGTTTAGGAAAGAGGAAGGCTTTTATATTTAGTAAGCAGAAAGGGGTTTTAAGTTTAGAGAGCAATATGTGAGTTTTATAGGCCATAGGCTCTTAGGTGAATGCTAGGCAACAGCCTTGAAGGGGCATTTTAAGCCTAACCAACAACTTGGGGTGAGAATTAAGCCATGTACCTTGTGTCTACGAGGTAAACACCTTAACTATTATACCGAATTCACCCAGGTTAGGGGATGATCAGGTAATTTAGTTTTAGGGAAAAGGGAATGGATATTTACATTTAGGGAGCAATCAGAGGCTAGCTACGATTAGGGCTGGGGACCAGCTTGGAATTTTTAGAGTTAGTATTAAAGTTCTGATAGGTCTATGAAATTAGTTAAGTATTGTTGGGTGGTGTGAGGGATAAGTAATTTATTATGACTGAACTGTCAGGAGTTTGGGCACTTGCCTATTAGAGCAAGTGGCAGTGAGCAATTGTGTCTCGAGCTAGTAATGCACAAGCACTTGTAGTAGACCTATGTGCCTCTAATCAAACCCATGTCATGTGGGCTATACTTGTAGGGAAAGAGGCTACATTCTAGAAGATGGTACACGCACCACAATGGACAATTTAAAGGACCACCAATTCACATTGGGGCATATTTCTGGGAAATTTGTCAAAAGGACGCACCTGATGGAAGCTCCTATGGATGCAGTGAGACCACATATACTCAAACAGAAGGAGCCCCAGCTATGAACTGAACTGGATAACTGAGACCTTTGTGGCAGCATCTCTATTGTCTGCAGCACCGTGCCATTAACTTTCTTAGTCAGAAGCATACAATTAAATGGCACCTAGTCACAGTTACATCAAAGTGAGTATCAGCAGTAAAAAGAAAGCTAAGGCAGATTCTGTTTCCTAACTTTATTTCATGATTTTAGTTACAGAAATCTGAACTACCTCTTATTGTCCTGATTCCTAAATGTTAAACAGATGCAGCATGACTTATTTATAGCTTGTTTTTTTATGACTTTGAGGAAATAGACATAAATTACAATGTTAATTATTACTTGAAGTAACAACAAAGTACTAGTACATGAATTAAGCTAACAAGGACTTATTACTTACTGAATAGGGATTATTGCAGTAGGAAAGGATACCATAGTTTTTAATTTTAACCTGCAACCAGTAAGTTATTTCTTTAATGTCTAAAGTAATTCATCCATATCAAAGGAAACGAAAACAATATTCGAATACTTACAGCCTGTAGAATGCCTGATAATAAAACATGTAAATATTGTCTCAGCTGGAATCAGGAAGGGATTATGACCTAATCAACTAAATCATAAAGATTTAGGCAGCTGTCCAAAGAATTGTTTCTCCTGAAATGTTATTTCATCCATGCTTCCATGCCACCATGTTCATATTTGGGGCATCTGGAATTTCTTCTTTCTAATAATGTAGAATTATCTCATCTTCTTCAGCTAGTAAATACTGATTGATCCATTAAAAGGGCATGACTTCTTGTGTGGAAAAGTAAACCTTGTACTCATATGTTAGCCAGGACTGGACAGCAGACAGTACTGTATGTAGAGTCAGTACTGTTGTTAATAATAAAATCTGGGAATGTTTAAAGCCTTTTGTCTAATGTCTTGTCACGAAGGTCAGGTTTGGAAAGGCATGCATTGTTTATCTATTTGTTTAACATCTGTTAGCTGGTTGGGTGGGCTGCTCTAAAGAACCTTTTTAGTGATGACCTTCAACAGAAGCAGAGATATAATAGTTTTAAAAACCAAAAGACATTTGGGCAAACATAGCACAAAGCTTAACTTGATAGAACTGCAACATGTTACATAACAAGGGATGAGATGCAAGATAAAATTAATTAAAACAGAACCCTGATGCAGAGAGTAAACTCTAGCAGGTAAAAAATGTTATATATGTCAAAATGGTGTACAATTTTTAAATAGGATTTTCTTTTACTCGTCTTTGTATATTGCTTGTCTGTCTGTTGCACCATATGTCAACATGCTTGGTGAGGATGGTCAAAGATAATGGACACCACATGATATGCATCTTCAGGCAGCATGGTTGCGTACTGCAAAGGAACAACAGAATGGCTAGGCAATATGGACTTTATGGTGTATGTGAATGCTTACACTGTGCAAGTGACCTCTCAGCATGGGAATGGACAAACTAGAGCATGGCAGCACCAGTTGTAGTTAATAACTCATCACATTTTCACTAAGATTCAGAAACTACCATGGTACATCACCTCATTAGCATAAGTACTGTGCTATAAGGAAAGTTTTAATTCACTAAAAAAAGCTGTCACCATATTGTGGGAAACCCTGTTGCAATGAACAACTTAGGAATCAGTTGACAGGTAAGTAATAGCTGACAACACTACTGTGTGAGCACACAAGGTACATGGAGGCAACAGGGAATCTTATTGAACAGACAATGTGTGGGATAACACAACACACAGAATAATGGGGGGCTCACATCTGGGTAGGCACAACCTGGTAGGGGAAAGAGTACAGAGAAGGAAAATTTATAGTCTTTCTCGGGGGACAAACATAAGAGAAAGGAGAGTACAAGGCAAACAGGTTGCAGTCTTACTCGGGGAGAAGCTGAATCTTATAGAGAATGAAATACAGGTCAGGGCAGATTGCAGTTTTGTTGTGAGGTACAATCCTGCTCTGAAGGGTCTTCAACAATGTATCATATGTGCACAGAATGCAGTGCATGCTGTGGGGCATGCAAGCATTGTCAGCATGCCTATTGTTGCTACACTATATGATGGAATGCTAACAGCATAGTAGCACACAAGGTTGTGGCCATTAAATGGGGGCATGGGACAGTACTGAGACTGCCATTGAATGGCATGGACAATCATGCATATACATGAACACACATGCACGTGCGCACACACACACACACACACACGCACACACACGCACAGACACACACACACACACACACACACACACACACACACACACACACACACACACAAACAAACACACACTCTTTGCTCTACATGTATAACCAACACATATTCAGGTCTTGTTATGGGATCAAGGAAGTGGAAACTGCTGGAATCAGCCCTATGCTCACATGGCATGCATATACTTGAGAAGGGGAGAGCATTCAAGGCCTTCCATGACCAGGTGAGGCAGGAACCAGTGCATGTCATCAATGTTGTGGGTGGCCATAATTGAATACTTATACATGTGCATTGCAGGATCACTGATATGCTACAGCATGCAAAGACCATAACACAGGAAACTGCCAGGGAGAGTTTGCTCACAGGAGCTGGAGCACTTATACAGAAGTGCCTCATAAAGATGAAGGAATCCCTGGTAGCCCTCTTCAGGAAAAGTAAGAAAGCCCTTATACCAAGTGGTGGCTTGGATATGGAATCCAGGTAAGTGATGACTGTCCAGGTGTCTGAAGGGGTTATACTAAATTAGTACTAATATGCTCCATTATTGCAACCTGGTGACTTGAAACTATGAATGGTTTGTTTGTAGAAACATATATGCATACATATCTGTCAAACAGAGAAATTGGGGCAATAACAACAGCAACTTACACCACAAGGTACATATGCATCCAGAGGCTATGTACACAATTGGCATGTAGCTGTTTGTGTACCACGTGGAAGTGATCCAGCATTGCCATAGGTATATTATCTTGTGCAGTGGCTGTCTAATTATTATATATACCTATTTGTGTTGACAGTCTAAACACTGATACTTCATACTTGGAGTGAAAATACCCTAATATTTCTTGTACAGTTCCATATTTGCCCTTGGTTTCCAACAACATTTGGTACACAAAATAAAATGTCACAGCCATGTGTGAAAAAAAGAGTTTCTAGAGTAGTTCCCTAGTAACGTTAATTGTTCTAATAAAGCCTATTAATTTAAATGCCCTGGTAATTCATTTTTGAGTCAATGTCAAATGGCTGAAGATTTTCTTTTATTATTGCTCTTTTTATATTATCACTCTGCCTGTGTCCTCTAACCAACACCTGTATTTCCATGTCTTCTGACATGTTTTATCAATCAGTCTGCTATCTAAAGAGAAAATGTAAGCTTATCTGTTTAATCATTCAGGCTTTCTGACAGTAATTCCTTCATACAATCTTTGAAGCAGATTTCTAGGAGTACATTTTTTGACTTAAAAACTAAGCTTGGAATTGCACTCAGCGCTCACTATTTGAAGTATAAGCAGCACAGTCTTACCTGTGGCATGCAATCTTTTATGAGGACATGAAATTGCTTTGGTTATAAATCTGTGTTATTGTGGTCACATGGACAATCAAAGATATCTTCTAAAAATAACAGAATGCAAAGTTAACTCTACTTGAAGGAAAATAAATCACTGCAGTGGATTCAGGCACTGTGATAGCTCCAAATGACAACTACTGATTAACAGAGGTTGCAGCATGTGCTTTAGCATGGGGAACCTTAATTTTAGATTAGATTATGCCTGTGGGTGCGGCTATCGATTTGAGACACCTGTGACTGAGATTGTTGGGTTTTAATCATTCAACTAACACATTTACTGATAGCATACTGTAAATTTAGCTGCCTGATTTAGTCCAGGTGTTTAGAGGTGAGGTTCGGCATTCTATACAAACACACAGCAGAGTGCTTATTTATTTGCCTTTATTTACTGGGAAAGTCCGACTGGGTAATATCCATTTTCAGCTGAGGCCCAGGGAGAAAAGCTCCATTTGTTTAAACCCACTACACTTAGATCCAGTTAAACACAGATTAGTTACACTTCTATTTGCATTTATACAATACAGTAGTTACATTCATGCATTCTAACATTTTAAAGCGGTAGAAGTTACTAAAGAGAAAGCCCACATGCAACTTAGTGGATTGTAGAGGCAGCAGTTATGTATAAAAATTGTTTTGTCATTTCAGTTAGAGCTTGAGAGTATTCTGTTTAAGGAGAGTATTTAGAGAGTATTGTACAGTGATCACAAAGTCTTAACCTGGTGATGAGCCTGTGCAGGACCAGGATTGGTTAAGATGCTGTTTAAGCAGTGGTTAAAAACTGTTGAGTTAATCATAGATTTTTATTTGTAAAGGATACTATTCAAGAGTTTAGCAATATATTAGGAATAGAGTGAATCTCCTGCAACATTATTTGACTTATTTATGAGTAGTAAGAATTTGTTACTAGAATGGAGGTCACTTGCTGGACAGTAGGGCAGTAATATGCTTTGTAATGCAGGGCATTTTTTATGGATGATGAAAAGTCTGTGTCCTGTAGTTAGCTGTGAATATGTTAGGTATGTTTCTACAGAGGAGAAAGATTTTTGAGTAATGTCTTGGAGATTATTTATTGTTGATGTGGTACATATTAATGGTGAGTTGTCTGTGTACTGAACTAAACTAGCATGGTGAGTAGAGGTGTGGAGATTATTAATAAATATATTAAATAAGAGAGGACCCAAGATTGAGCTCTGAGGGACACTTATAGTAACTGGCTGAAAACATGAATAGGTTTGTTGTCATTTAGTAGCTTGTTGCATCACAGATAAGTAACTAAGTAATCACGACAAGGAGTTTTGTGAAAATCATATTCAGGAGAGTTGAATGCTGGTGAGAGACAGCATCAAATGCCTTTGACAAGTCTGAGAACATGGTGGACACAAGCACTCCATTGTTTCTATGTTGGTTTATTACATTAGTAAAATGTTGCAGAACAGTAGTGGTGCTGTGCTGGGGCCTAAAACCATGTTGTGTTTCTGAGAACAGGTTATTTGAGGTTAGGTATTGCATCAGCTATATATATGGATGCATTTCTCTAATGTTTTGGAAAGCAAAGAGACAATTGCTATTGGTCTTTAGTTATTAAATTCTGTAGATGCACTACCTTTGTGCAGTGGTATGATATAGGATTTTTTTCCTCAGCGATGGGACATATATTTCTGATACGGACCTATAAATTAGTATGGATACAGAGAAGGCTATGACGTTTGCAGCCATTTTTAGGTAGTCTGATGGTCGGTGGTCTACAGCTACAGAGATAGTTTTTAGTTTAAGAAGCAACTTCGTTATGACTGAGGTAGATACTGGAATAAAACTGAAGAGCTGTGTGTGGTTTTGGTTGGACAGGGGTAGAGAGAGGGGGCAGCTGCATTAGTGTCTAAGAGAGATAATATTGATTGTATAAAATAGGAATTAAACTGTGCGGGGATCAAGTATGGATGCTAGGGGGATGGCAGAAGTAGAGAGAAAGCCTGCAGATATGAGGGTAATGGCATGAGACTGGACATGTAGCAGTCAGCATGGAGATAGACAGCAACGTTTTGGTGATTTGAAGCTCAATCACAAAGGGGATTAAAAGACTGGGCCAGTAGAATTCAAAGAAATAGACCCAGGAAGACATGAAAGGTGGGAACCAAAGTACTAAAAACACTAATAGAAATGGATGGCTACATGTTGTGGTGCATGCATGCACCACTGATCTCTCAGGGAAGACACAATTAGATGGCATCAAGCAGAGCCAACGAGGTGCCAGAGAAACAGGACATGGTTTGGAGGTGACATTATCTGAAGTGTTACGTGTACTACCAGCATTTAACTAAGAAAAGAAGTAAATAAGGAGTATAAAAACTGTCTGTAGTGATGGATAAGGGAAAACAGCTTTGCACTGGTGAAAAGATGGAAGCAACCAGACAGAGAGAACACATCTATCTAGAGACAGATGGTTTTTATGCCAGAAGGGACAGAGGTACTTATTGCCAAATTGAAAAATGTTCTGTCTCAGTGACCACATTGTTAAACTAAGATGGAAGGGGGTGAACAGTATCACAGAAGAAGAAGAGCGAGGTAGGGAAGTACTTGGGCAATATACATAATGTAAAAGGAAATACAGATGATGATTTGGAAACAGGCTGGATAGTTTTGCAGTCTAGAGTATGGAGGCTAGGTAGAAAGATGACTGACCTGCTATCTGAAGTGCAGAAAGAATAGGTAGACATTGCGTGTATTGCAGAAATATGAGCCAGTGACATGAAAAGATGGAATATGGAGCTTCCTGGGAAGAGGCTGCTTGAGAATGATAGATAAGGCTGGCAGGCAGATGAAGCAGCAAACTACATAAAAAAGGCCACCACATGCTACATCAGAGAGGAGGAAGGATGTTAAACCAAGAATGTAACAATGAAGTAGACAAGGTCAGAACCAAGTTAAAATTGACCTGGCAGTTAAGGAGGAGCAAAAAGTGGCAGGGTTTGTAGAGTGATACACTGGAAGGGAGGAGAATGAGAGAGTTATGAAAAGAATAAAGTATCTCTAGCAGGTCTAAATGTTTTGGGAGCAGACGTGGAGTTCCAGGGCAGAGAGGGTTGGAGTTCATTGATTATTCGGATCACTAGGGGTAGAGCTGACTTGTTCAAGATTGTACTAAATACAAACAAAAGAAAATACTATGAGATAAACTTAAAATCCTTTAACAACAAACACTTTACAACTTCTACAGACCAAGTCTAACACACTTTCAGAGCATCTACAGTGCTGATTCAAGAGATAGCCATGTGTTTCATACAGCTAATCAAAAACAAGATTATGAAATGATTAATTAAGATAAATTAAGATAAAGACATTCTTGGTGTGGAACATGTTGAAATACAGATAAAACCAATGTGAATGCATCTTAACCCAATATTTAAATGCACTGAAATATGTGATTTTTGTTCTAATAGATCTTGTATACATGCCAGACAAAAGTGCTAAACATTTAAGTTCTGCAGTTAAAGGTTTTCCATTTTTAGTCTTATTTTACGGGCTGCTTGTGTCATGCTTATATAGATTTTTTATTTTCATTTTTTTTTTTATTTTTGGTTAACAACAGAAGCACAAAGAACAGACTTTTGACATGGTCCTAATCAGTGAATTAGATGCTATGACTTTAGAATGGGGGGACTGTTATAAATATGAAGATAATGGAGGAAGGTTGGGATAGACCTAGTCATGCTGATCAAAGATAGGATGGAGATCACAGAAGACCTGGCGAAAATAATGATCGATTAGAAAGTGAGAACAAAAGGTAGAATTGTATGGGATAAGATGGATTGCAAACTAGCTGAAAGACAGATTCCCACAAGTGAGGTGCCAGATGGCACTTCAGAAAGTAATATCATAGCAAGTGAAGTACCACAGTTCTCAGAACTGGGAGCCCTTGTTCTTGCTGTGTATTTTTATGACCTCAATACCAGAAAACCTGACCTTAGCCTAAAGAAGTTCTCTGATGAGTGCAATCTGTTTGTCATTATCCATTTTTCCATTGATATAGAAGAGTTTCACCAAGATAGTGTCCTTTAAAAAACAATGGTTTAATAAGAAAGAACTCAAACTAAATGGGAAAGTATAGCATTGTTGCATTTGGGAAACACCACTCATCCACAACTTACAAAATAGTCAGTACCCCACTCCACATAGACATGGTAGGCAGGGGTGTTGGCAAGTGGGTCAACAATTCCCCTCGCCTTTGACCACTGTGTTTCAACAATAGTGAGGAAATACTTCTAAAGACCAGAACAGACTTCTGACGGTATCATGACTAGGTCAAAGGATCTCTGTATTCTTTCCTAATTATACCAATTATTGAGTATAGTGCCCATTTCAGCATCTAACCCCCAGGATATGTCAAGCAGGTAGAATGGCCCCAGTAGATCCTGGTGAAAATTATTATTGCCCTAAAAAACCCTTAGTTGCTAAGATAGATTACAAAGCCCTATCCCTATATTCTGTATTTCATAGAGTCTTACAATGATATCTATGCCTGGTATTCTGTATCATCCAGGATCCTAACCTAATGGATCTCTTTTTACCTTCATAGGATGAACAGCTATGCAAGTACTCAAACCAAGGATATGAACCTCCATCAATGTATAAACAAAACGTGTTAGAACAACAGATTCTTTACCTAACGGTTATGCCATCACTGGAAGACATTGCCCCACATGTTAAGCAGAATGAGACCAGTGCCTCTTAGACTGCTCTTTATGATTGGATGTGTACCTGCAAGTTCATCCCTGGCCTGTCATCTTTTGCCATCCAGAAAGTGGTAGTATAATGGTATTTGGCAAGGTGCACATGGTTTTATGACTTACATTCCTTGTAATGCATATAATCCTATAATCTTTACAAAGGACTTTACAAAGTCTCATACTAGGAAGGACTCTTGGAAGAATAGGGAGATCTGTGTACAGACAGAAGAGTACATTCATAGCTGATAAATATGGAGCTGGCTGCTCTTAGGCGTGATAAAGGTGATATACCAGATGTGGTCACAGAGACCTCAGAAATCTTATCATTGTGCTGGCTGACATGTCAGAGGACTTCAAGAGATCACTGCCTGCAGAGATGTGCCTGAGGACTGTCAGGCAGCAAGTGTAGTATTGTTGTACTTGGAGAAAGCAAGACGATTCTGAAAAGCTGCAGGCTTGATAACAGAAAAACACTGGCAGAGAAGGGCATGCAGATAATCCTGAGGAGAAGGCTGACACCAATCTGCAGGGCAGCAGCCAACAGGAGTTAATGGTCACATGGAGTTTTCCATAAAACCTGATACAGTTTTATGAGTGGATGGCAAGTGAACTTGACAGAGTAGAGTACCATTTATGATGATCTGCCTGGAGTTCAGCATAGCATCTTATCCCACAAGGAGGCTGATAGGAAAATTACATGTGCTGGGCTAAGTCAAGATTGAGGAACTGGATGCATGGTTAATCATAAGAAACAGTGTGCTGTAGTGAGAAGAATAATGACAGGAATTAGTAATGTGAGTAGTGGAGTAACACAGGAAGTGTAACCTGAGTAAAACTTACTTCAATGTGTTTATTTCAGACATGGCTGAGGGAAAAGCTATGTGCTGTGTCCAATAATGTATCATATTTTTGTCTCATCAACGGACTGGAACATGCTCCTCAGCCTTGAAGGAAACGCTCAGAAAAACTTCTTTAGGCCCAGATATTATAAATAAATACATCCCTATCTCCAATCTCCCTTTCTATGGAAAGTTATTGAGAAGGTTGTTTACAATCAAAAATCAAGATTGCCATAGTACTGAGATTGCTATTAGAAGAGTGGCCAATGATCCCCTAATAGCAAGAGACCAGTAGCATTATATAGTGCTGTCCTACTTGATCTGTCTTCAACATTTGACAGTGTGGATCAGGGCATCTGGTATGTCACTATGGTCCTAGACTGGTTTATCTCACACTTCTCAGGTCATTATCAAAGGGTCTGCTCAGGATTTAACATTTCTTCCCTATACCACCTTGACTACAGAGTATCACAGGATTCTGTCTTAGGTCAGCTGCTATTCACGTTATATATGCTGCTACTAGGAGAGTGCTTAGCCTACCATAACTATGTTGATGATATCCAGATCTAATTTTCCTTTCCATAAGACAATGTGGTGAGTATCTCCTTCATGGCTGATAATCTAGAAGGCAACACATGCTTTGCTTGCTAGAAATCAGTTAAAACAGAGCACCACCAAGACCGGGGTCTTAAATGATACCTCCGCTTTTCTATTACTCAACTTTTCAGTGCTTCTGTGGATCCCTAGTGATATCTGCATTGCTTACTGTACTTATTTCCTTGTTTCACTTGAAAGAAAGTTACTGTTTGTCATTTTTGCATTTAAGTTACCTGTAACACATTGCATTTAAGTTACCTGGCACTTGCTCACTAAGTCAGCACTAAAAAATTAAAAGCACTACACCCTCACAAACTCCCCTTGACTACCTTGTTCCCCATTGGCCCGTTTTTCAATTATAAAGGAATTCCCAATACTATTCTAGCATGTCCAAAGGTCAGTTGTCAATCTCCTCTCCGGTCCAGCTGGTGAATCTGGGAATCTTGAAGCAATGTTACAACTGCCTCATGTACACAGACAACCCTCTCCTCCTCCCAACAAATTCCAACACATGTGAGAGATGCAACCATACAGCCAAACTGGAGGCTAAGCTCTTTCAACTCAGTACTGGCATAACCAGTCAGGAGGAGAAGGAAACCACACTCACTACAATTGCAGTCTCACATAGACCTACCATGACAGCAAACCAAACACATAAACACACAAAAACATACTCGGAGGCTCTAAATAAAAATCTGCCTAAGCAGCAGAGACCTCCAAAGCAGACACCCAAGCAACTGCTACCCCAAAACAAAACACGTGCAACACATAGCTCACAAAGCCAGTGTGCCGAACAGTCACAGCACTTAAGGCTAAACAACACACCTGATACACTTGTAATAGGTGACTCTATCGTCAGGCACACTGACGTCCCGCTCACCAGGCTGAGCAAGGATAAGGTCACGGTGAGCTGCCTGTCGGGTGCTAGGATCCGCCACATAACACACGCACTCAGGTCACTCCAAGGCAAGTACAAATATGACTCAGTCATTGTCCATGCTGGTGTGAATGACCTGAGACGTACCTCCCTGGACTACATGAAAAGAGACATAGAGGAGCTCTCTGAGCATGTAGCCCAGGTTGGTATGACCCTGACCTTGAGTAGCATCTTACCCTCACCAAGAATGATGCCGCAATATAAAGACAAGATGATCAATTTCAATGATTGGCTTAAGTATTGGTGTCATTCAAAGGGGATCCAATGCCTGTCAGCCTGGGATGACATGTTCGACAAGCCACGATGCTTCGCTAAGGACGGCTTGCACTTGTCACCCCTGGGCTTTTGGATATTGGCAAAAGCTCTTGCTACCCCCATAGTGCCTTTTTTAGGCAAGGCTGAAAAGACAAACCCACCTCCATAGGTATCACAAGGGATAAGAAACTAAGAGTAATGCTACTCAATGCCAGAAGTTTAAACCTCAAGATGCACGTACTCGAAACTCTCCTTAGCATGGAGAACATTGATATCTGTGCAGTAACAGAAACCTGGTTCAAGGCTCCCGAGAGCACCCCAGCACTACCAGGTTATACCTCATACCATGCTTTTCGGCCCCAAATCTTGGACCAAACCACAAAAGGAGGGGGAGTATCAATATTCATCAAAGATACCCACACCTCCAGGTTGGTGGCACAGCACAAAGCATCAGAGACTATCCATGTGCAACTAACAGTGGGTAAAACTGCTTTCCAGTTTATAGCCTGCTACAGACCACCCTCCCAAACCCAGGAACCCCACTCGGCCTTCCTGAGAACACTGGAAAATATGAAAGTCTCTCCAAACACCATTATATTGGACGACTTCAACTACCCAAAAATAGACTGGGAGCATTACTCTAGCTCAAACACCCTAGCCCAAAGGTTCCTAGAATTTATAAACTGAAATGCTATGGAACAACTTGTCACCACTCCCACAAGAGGGGAAAACATACTGGACCTGATCATCACCAACATGGGGACTCTATGCTCCAGACCAGAAGTGTATCCCTCACTGGTAAGATCAGACCATAAACTATTCACATCCCGACCCCACCCCCTGCCCAGAAAACCACAGTGAAAAACTTCTCTAAAGCAAATTTCACACTCCTCAAAACCGAGGTGGAATCCTTCAAAGCCCCCGGGCCTGTGGAAAATACTGCCCAGACCACAGAATCCTTTATAAACACATTCTATGAACACCTTCAGGAATGCATGGATCATGCAATCCCAAATAAAACCAAGACCCAGTCCTCCAAAGGCAGACGTCCTGTCTGGTGGACCCCAGCCGTAAACAAACTATACAATAGAAGGAGGAAGCTACTACATGATAGAGCAAAATCCCAAAAAGGGAAGGCATCTCTGATCAATATTAGCAAAAAACTACGGGCACTCATAAAATCATCTAAGGCCAGCTTTGAGAGAAAAATTGCACAGGACACTAAGGATAATCACAAGGCTTTCTTTAGTTATGTTAGGAACCTGGATGGGAATTCCCAGATATGCTCAGAATTAGTCCAAAATGACAAAAAATACACCAAACCCACAGACATTGCCAACATCCTAGCTGACAGGTTCAGCGCAAACTCCCCCCCCCCACCACAAGGGCGAATATCTATCCCAGCAGAGTACTGTCCCCCTGACATCTCAGATACTCAGGTAAGAGCCGCCCTCTCCAAAGCAAAAAACACAGCATCAATGGGACAAGATGGTGTCCCAGGCTGCGTCCTACATGAACGCCAAGAAGAGCTAAACCCAAACATAAAACTACTGTTCAATCTCAGCCTTACTACAGGATATGTACCCAAAGAGTGGCGTACAGCAACAGTGGTCCCTCTCCACAAAGGTGGTGCCTCAAAGGATCCTGGAAACTATCGCCCCATAAGCCTGACTAGCTTGGTCTGCAAAGCTATGGAAAAGATCATCATGGACCTCATAAATAAAGATATTGGGGACCTACAGACACTGGATCCTACCCAGTTTGGCTTTCTTAAGGGCAGATCCTGCCTCTTAAACCTGGTTGATTTCTTTGAAACAGTCACCAAGGCCATTGACGAGGGGAAGGTGATCCACACAGCCTACCTGGACCTCGCAAAAGCCTTCGATACAATACCCCACTCGGGCATTATAGATAAGCTCACCAGCTTAAATATAAACCCCTATGTCACTAGATGGGTTGTAAACTGGCTGAAGGACAGAACCCACATGGTTAGAATTGCTGGAGCCATGTCAGACTCCAAACCAGTTACAAGTGGCATCCCACAAGGCTCAGTCCTGGGACCTCTCTTGTTTGGTATATATTTCTCGGAGTTACAGGCAAACACGGAAGGACTGTGGCTGACCAAGTTCGTAGATGACTGCAAACTGGGCACCATAATTGACTCTCCAGCCGACACAAGCATCCTCCAAAAGGGCCTCATAGAAACAGACAACTGGTGCCAGAGCCATGGCCTCAAGCTAAACGCCAAAAAGTGTATAGTCATCCCCTTTGGCAAAAACAAAGTGCCCACAAATTACCACATAGGTGGTAATCCATTAAGTACAGAAGAAGTAATTAGGGACCTGGGGACCCAAGTTGATAGCAATCTCTCATTTGACAACCACGTGGCCAAAGTGGTTAGAAAAACATTTTATATAGCCCACCTAATCATGAAGGGATTCACATCTAGATCAGGGGAGGTCATCGTGTCTCTTTACTCATCCCTCATCAGGCCCATAATTGAGTACAATGCCCCTTTTGGGATGTACCTTACCAGACACCTGCAGCAACTGGAAAGACCCCAAAAGTACCTCACCAAGAGGATCAAAGGGCTCAAACAGATGCCATATGCTGCCCGGTTAAAGAAACTCCAGCTCTACTCAGTGGCATACCGCCTGCTCAGAGGCGATCTGTGCCTGATGTATAAAGCCATGTCCAACCCGGAATTAATGGACATGCTGCACCTCAGAAAATCCAAATCCTATGGAGCCACGGCTCGAGAGACTTGAACCTCAGCACTGAAATAAATAGGACATGCTGGAGGGACAGATTCATAACCCAGAGGCTCCGTTCACTCTGGAATAAAATCCCAGTCCAGGTTAGGCAGAGTCCCTCATTGACTCTCTTCAAGAGGAATCTTGATGAGTGGATGGGAGATTGTAGGTTTACCCCAGGTATCACTTCTGTGTCACTGTTAGACAGAGGCACAGTATACTAACCTCGAAAAAGGGCATAGCAAAATTAATTTAAAATGGGTGGCGAAAGCCAAACACACTCTGGCTAGGCTTATAAATGCCCTAGGGCAGATAGCCTAGTATGAACCTATGAACAATGTTGTTGTTGTTGTTTGTCTTTTAGCTTTTCCCGGTTAGGGGTCGCCACAGCAGAACTCCAGTCTGCTAATGATTGGCAGTTGGTTTTTATGGTGTCAAGTTGCCAGCCCAATGCCCAACCTTCAACAAAGGCATGCTCATTCAACGCATGTTTTTTGAACACCCACTCAACTGCGGGGAGGACATGCAGACTCCACACAGAAAGCACTCCCAACCCAAGCCGAGAATCAAACAGGAGAGCCTCTTGCTGTGAGACAACAACACTACTGCTGAACCACTCAACTTTACTATATATGGTGATAATACGCCTGAATTTTGTTAGTGAGGTGAGAAACCTGGGTACCTGGATTCAGAGTTGACACTTTGGGGCCAGGTCTTGGCTATCATGAAGTCATCTTGTTTCTATTTGTGAAATATTTCCAGGATTAAGCATCTGTTACTTGAAACAGACCTCTGGGTTGTAGATCAAACCTTGATCTTTTCCAGACTGCATTACTGAAATGTCCTTTGCCAGAGACTGTCAAAGACTGAGCTTGATAACTTGTAGATTGTGAACTATACTGCAGCCTGGCTACTCACTGGTACTTCTCACTGGCAACATGTTTCACATGTTCTGTGCAACCCTCATTAGCTTCCTGTCCACTACAGGATTATCTACAAGATCCTAGAGTTAGTTCATTTGTTCATTCATGACCTTGGTCCCTGTTACTTAAAAATCATGTTGTGCCCTACCAACCCATGTGAATCTTGCACTCTGCTGGCTGTTCCACAAGTTAGCCTCAAGACAACTAGTTTTAGATAATTTTTTTATCAAGCCCCTCATATATGGACTCTGCTACCATGGTGACTTTGGGAGCTGCCATCATTTGCTGGTTTTGCACTCAAGGGGCGGCCGCGGTGGTGCAGCAGTTAGCATTGCCACCTCACAGCAAGAGGTTCTCCAGTTCGATCCTCGGCTGGGGTGCCTTCTGTGCAGAGTCTGCATGTCCTCCCTGTGGTCGTGTGGGTTTCCTCCAGGTGCTCCGGTTTCCTCCCACATCCCAAAGACATGCTGTAGGTGGATTGGACACTCTAAATTGGCCCTAGGTGTGAGTGTGTGCATGTATGTGCCTTCTGTGGAAGGTTGGGCGCCGGGCTGGCAACTCGACACCATAAAACTCCACTGCCGATCATTAGCAGACAGGTGATCCACTGTGGCGACCCCTAACCAGGAAAAGCCGAAAGACGAAGAAGAAGTTGGGCACTCAAGGCTTATCTTTTTTTGGCATTTAATCACCTGGGCTGACTATAAGTAAATGCATTTTAGTCACCTGCTATAGATTTTATGTTTCTGCTTATGTTTGTTTATGTTACATATATTTCTTTTGTTACTGGTGTTCTGTATGAAATAACAAAATAAGCTTGAACTTGAAAAGAGAACAAGTCAAATTCTCATCATTGTTAACAAAAATCTATCATACAGCAATGGAGGATGGGAGAAAAATCTAAGAAAGGATGTCACAGGGAAAAGGTTGGCTAGTAGGGCAGAAAATTGGCATCTCAAGTTTAGTGTAATGCAATGCAAAGTACGTATCTTATGCATCAAGAACTTGGTTGTGACACATCAACTGGGAGAGTACAGTTGCTACCAACAAATAATGAAAATGTCCTGGTACTGTTAATTCATTTGCATACACTATTTATACATTTTGCAATGCAGGTCAAACAGCACTAAGGCTATGCAGATTTTTCCCCCTTATATAATGTACCTAAAGCACGTCCATGCTTTACTTACAGAAAAAAATAAAATAATGTACTTATGCTTACTCTAAACATGTAAAAGCAGGGTCATTGCATATCTTGCTTTTTTATGTGTTGAATAAAGCTAAAAAAAGCATATGCTCCAATAAAAAAATGTGTTGTTTCAGCAATTAAAACAATACTACCACCGGTCAATTATCTGGTTGTCCTGCCAGTTCTCTTGTCTGCTGCATGGTCATTGTAAGGTACTCTTTAATTTAGATGATGATACTGCCAAAAATTATCATGCCTTATTGGCTCTGCTTCTATTTTTATACACACTTCCCTAAACATGAACAGCACAGCCATTAGGTGTTTTTTCTCACAGAACACCCCCAGTATTGCAGCACAAATTTCCATTTATGCTGCTGAAGCGACAGTCAGTAAATGGATGCTTGTACTGTTTCTCTCTACTGGTCATTCAAAGACTTTCTATTCCATGTGTATCACAAGGTATACATGTGAAATTGTATATACCAACTCCAGGATCACCATATCTCGGAGAAAAGGGAATTTTCCAAGAAATGGTATCTTGGACTTGTTATCTGTAAGTCTGATATTTCGGCCATTCAGTCTCTGTGTTTTGGGACTCACTCTAGCGAGTCCTGACATTTCAAATTATTACATAGATAAAATGCGTAGTGGTAATTATATAAAAAGTTAATTTATTTGCTCAGAATCTGGCATCTGAGGTGTGCACAATCAGTGTTTTTTTTTGTGTGTGTGTGTGTGTGTGTGTGTGTGTGTGTGTGTGTGTGTGTGTGTGTGTGTGTGTGTGTGTGTGTGTGTGTAAGAGATCTCTCAACTGTCCCTGATTTATTAGAATGTCCCTGATTTTATTTCATTCATTTGATTTGTTGCTTGTAAATGTTCTTTGCCTAGTAATTCATGATTGCAGTCATTAAATAATACTAGATAGTCTGCTAGGATTGCTGGAGAAAATGACACTGCCTAACCTAAATATTTTCAAAACAAGAAGGCATGCAGTGCGCAGAAGGCAGGTAGAAGTTCTCATTGTTTCCTTTGCCTCAGCCTTCGTAAGGAAACAACTTGTAAGTACACAGCATTTGAAATGTAAAGTTGGACTAGAGATAAGAATACGATTGTCAATTGAGAAGAAGGAAATTAAGAAGAACGACAAAAGACTGATAAACTGGTTGGACTGTTTCACTAACATGGTTTAGAAGGCAATACTTAGAGAAGCAGTTGTTAGCTGAGAGTGAGTGACAAACCAAATACAGCAAACATGTCCTGGGTCTAGCTATCTGAAAGCCGACTTTGAGGTAAAAATAGCCTGTGAAGCTAAAGATAACCATAAGGCATTTTTCATCTATATCCACAGTATTAAGGGCAACACCCACTGATGTGAAGAATAAGCTATCAGTGGCATTGCCTACACCCAGCTGGAGTGAGTCCCAAAACACAGAGACTGAATGGCCGACATAGCAAATCTGCTGGCTGATAAATTTATCTCAAACTTCAATCCCCCATCACCTCCAGATCTCTGACAAGAAATACCCTCTGCCACTTCTCTAGCAATTATCACTAAAGAGCAGGTAGTCACAGCACTCTCCAAAGCAAAAAGCATGGCATCAATGGGGTCCAGTGATATACCAATTTGCCTGAATAGGATCTCTATTTAACCATAGCATCCAAACCGGCTTTGTTTTGGCAGAGTGCAGAACAGCTAAGGTCATATCTCTGCATAATGGTGGTTCATCAACTGACCCAGGAAATTACAGACCCATAAGCTTGACTAGTCTTATTTGTAAGACCATGGAAAGAGTAATCATGGACCTGATAAACAAAAACATAGGAAACCTCCAAACACTGGACTCAATCCAATTCAATTTCATTAAGGGTAGGTCATGCCTGCTAAACCTAGTGAACTTCTTTGAGAAGGTCACTAAGGCCATGGATGAGGGTAAAACAGTACATAACACCTACCTTGACTTGGCCAAGTCATATGACACAATGCCCCATTCAGGTGTTATAAATAAACTCACAGAACTGGGCACAAATCCGTGTGTCACCAGATCAATAGTCAATTGACTCAAGGACAAGAAGGACAAGACACATGTGGTCAAAGTAGGTGATTCAAGTTTCATCAAGAGGCCATTTACCAGTGGTGTGCCACAGGGCTCGGTGCTGGAACCACTTTTGTTCAGAATTTAATTTGCAAACATCAAGGCCAATGTAGAAGGACTCTGGATGACAAAGTGTGCAGATGACTACAAGCTGGGGGCAATAATTGAATCCCCAGTGATGTAGATATCCATCAGAAAGGTCTAAATCAGACAAATGACTGGTGTCAGAACCACAACCTGAAACTATGTGCAAAGACATGCTTTATCATACCCTTTGAAAAAAATAAATACCACTGCTAACTACAACATTAACAACACACCCCAAGAGTAGACTCAGAGGTAAGGGATCTGGGTACCTAAGTAGATAGCCTGAACATCGACCAACACATGTCCACAGTGGTAAGGAAGTCATTCTATGTGACACAAGTTATAAATAAAGGTATGGCACCCAGATCTAGGGAGATTGTAGTCCTATTGTACAGAGTCCTCACTGGACTGATAATTGAGTACAATGTACCATTTGGAATGTACTTGACTAGATACCTTCAAATGACCTCCAAGGTTCTTCACAAAGAAAATACAGGGTGTAAACAACTTGTCCTATGCAGATAGACTGAAATCCCTTTCCCTTTACTCTGTCTCCTATCAACTGTTAAGGGGTGACCTGTGTCTGACCTACAAGGTGCTCACAAATCCATCCCTAATGGAGCTGCTGCATATCCACATGACTAACAGCACAAGAGTCACCTGTTCCAGAGATCTGAACTTTGTCAGTGTGTCAAATAGAACATACTGGACAGACAGATACATGCTCCAGAGATTGCCGCTTAATTGTAATAGGCTGTTGTAATTGTAATTCATGTGAAGCAGAGGCCTTCCTGGCCCTCTTCAAGGCCAAACTGGATCAATGTATAGGGAACTATAAATTCACACTCGGAGTGGTGCATATGTCCATTATGGATAGGGGCAGTCTGTAAAATCTGTAAAAATACCCAAGGCATAGGCACACACCTTTACCTTCTTCCTGCCCTTAGGGAACCTATACTGGGTAAATCAGGATATATACTGACTAGGCTTGTAAAGGCTCTCAAGCTGTTAGACTTGTAATTTCCTATGAACCTATTTGTTTTCATAATGGAAAATGTCCATGGACTCTTGAATCAGATTACATATTCTGCTAATAAACAGATCGAGTGTTGTAATTTCTCACTTTGAGGTCAGTATTCAGGAGTATTTTGGTCAGACTATAAACAAAGAGAAATGGATGAAATTTGTAGTTCAACTGACATATGTTCAAGTGATGCACTCTGTAAGCAAAATAACTAAGGTGTATAGGTGGAGAGAGAAAACACAAAATGAGATGTCAAGAACAGTTAAGAGTCAGCATATTATTTATGTTAAATCATATGGTTTTGCTAATCTGATCATTCATTTACAGCCATACATCTCTTTGTGCCAGCTGCTGGCAACAGAATAGAAGATCAAAGCGAGAGCAAGTCAGAAACAGCAGTGCTTCAAAAACCACCCAGACACAAAATACATATGTCACTAAATGTGACTCAAAGAGATTCAGTCACTGGATACCTTATAGACTACTAAAATGTTTATGAAAAAAGTTATCTCCTAGAACAGACTGCAGAAATAAGTTGCTCTCCACTAAGAAAGCTAGCAAATAGAGATGCACACATCATGGATCGATCTTGAATATACAGTGTGTGTCTTTCAGCTTTTCCCGCTTAGGGGTCACCACAGCGGAATTCCGGACCGCTAATGATTGGCAGTTGATTTTTACGTACCGGCTTGCCAGGCCTGACGCACAACCTTCAACGAAGATACGCCCATTCACGCATGTCTTCACGCAGAAAACGCTCTAGCTGAGATTCGAACCAGACAGCATCTTACTGTGAGGCGACAACGCTACCACAGCACTGCCACCGCGATCTTGAATATACAGTGTAACCTTAATAATGCAATGTTACTTTCTCTGTCTGCTGCTTCAGCCATTTATATAAATATATTTTTTTACTTACATCTTATCCCACGCTGCACTCACATAGCAGTGTTTATTTATTTATTTAATTACTTACTTATTTGTAAATGTTAAACAGGGTAGAGAAGTTATCGGTTTGGACCTTTTTCAGATTTACTCCAGGAGGACTTCCTGGTTAATGGACATGTTCACAGTCACAGATTTAGGCAAATGAAGGCTGAGGTTTGCACTTGATGGGATGTGTGCACGTGTGTGTGTGTGTGTGTGTGTGTGTGTGTGTGTGTGTGTGTGTGTGTGTGTGTGTGTGTGTGTGTCAGTGTGTGCATATGGTTTACCATCATAATGTTGACCAGTGGATAGTTGAGCAAGTATGTACGAAAGGAGTACATCAACATCCCAAAATTACGAATGCAAATGTTGTGAATTGCAAAATCCTGTCCCTTTTTGACCTATGTTAGCACTTGTTTTGGGTATAGAACAGTCGGAAATGTCCACTTTGGTGTTTTTGTGACATTTTGACCATTCCACATTACGGGATTCGCTGACAAAAGTCACTCATATGCAGTCGAGCAATGTGTGCACGACATTATGATAGTAAACCTATATATATATATATATATATATATATATATATATATATATATATATATATCTATGGGTCTTTTACTACTGAGTGAAAGCTCAAATAACCAAAATCAAAACTACTGAGCACACTTTAGCGAAAGTGCGTTTTCACCGAAAATGCACTTTTGCTAAAGTGAGCGCAAGGAAATGAAAGTAATGATAGAATGGCTTTTGCTGAGGTCATGGTACAGTGAGGATAAGGGAATATTCCCTATTCCTCACTGTACTGTGATCTCGGAGTGAGAATATAACAGTAGGGAGTGTGGGGGGTGCAGTGGGGTCTTGCCCCCCTGCATAAATGTGTTTAATTTTTTTTTTTAATATTTTTTTTTTTTTTTTGTTTGTTTTTTTTTTTTGGGGGGGGGGTCTGCAGACTTTTGCGAAAGTGCTTTTTCGGTGGAAAAGCACTTTCGAGAAAGTGTGCTCGGTAGTTTTGGATTTGGTTATTTGAGCTTACTCTCATTAGTACGAGATCCATATATATATATATATATATATATATATATATATATATATATATATATATATATATATATATATAAATACAGGTATGCACACACAGACATGCACATGTGCATATGTATGTGCTGCATTGCAGTCATACTAGTAGTACAACTCCAGATTATCACATTTGTTGATATGTTGACTTTACCTTTCAAACTATACTCCTTGTTGTGCATTTAGTTGACAAAAAGTTATAATTTACTGCTCTGGATCATTTTCTAAGTAATTTCCTGCAGGGTATGCAGATGCTTTTACTTGTGTAATGTTATCCAGTGGAAGAGTAAGCTGTCTAGGTTCTTAAGCATGTGCTCTTGGGAGATTTGGGGAACATGATTGCAAATGCCAAGTCAGCACAAATGAAAGAAAAGGATGTGGATCCAAACAAGGTGTCCAATAATTTAGATATTGTTATTTATTTTCAAGTAGGGTCCAGCATCTATGCTTCTTAAGGACAGAGGTAGTCTGTAATCTTGCCTTAGCTTACATATACCCCTTAAAATAGCCTGTAAGACACATAAATTTGTGAGATACAAATGGGATGCTTTGTCTTGGCTTATATATAAAGACCCCAGTGGGCATTAGCCTACTATATACATATGAACCTATAAAAGTGTACCATATTAATATTTATTTCATAATTCAAATTTAGAGGAGGTTATGTGTGACATCAAATGCAAGCATATACACAACTCAAAACCTGTCATTGACAATTAGTATCAAGTACCACGAATTTTCAGATTTATACTTGTTTAGCAATAGAATAGACACAATTATCAAAATTATATAAATATATTAGGCAGTAGCCACTTGGAAACATTGCAGAATAGTATTTCCCAGGCCCAGTCAACTTAAAAGTCATCAACAGTTCCTGATCCAGTTTGAAAAGTCAGAAAGTCATTTACTTTGATACATTTTCACTCAAAATTATGAATATACACATCACTGATATTTCCATTCATAACTTGAACTGGATGGAGTTCATATACTACTTTAAGACATTAAATGAAAGGTAAATCTTGCTGGGAAACTGCACTAATAGCATGCCAGCTCTTTATAAACATTTGTTCTTTGTTTCAGGGGTAAAGCTTGGAAGCTCTTGCATCAGTACTTTGTAGCATAAACGCTGCAGCAAGCTGCTCACATAATAAACGTAGCAAGTGGCTTGTTGCAATTTTATATAAACAACCTTTTTGAGTGGTGCAGAGTACATGGTTCTCTTTAGGAGACACGAGAACACTAGCTTAAAGCTGAGAGGTGCCAGATCACCAGATCATGGAACACCACTGGCTGCTAGATGAGATAGCTATGATTCTGCTTTATTTACCAGGAAATATATGCACAAATAACATATTTATGTAACATTTTACATAGTGTCCACTGGGAAGCCTTGTTGAACAACATTTCAATGGAGCAATCAGCACAAACATTTAGGAATGCTGAAAGGTAGTACTTAGATGGCTACTAAATTAGATACTGTGACTTGTTTAGTTCATTCAAAGCTATAAATATGTGAAAAGAGCATTAGAGAAACATAGGCACAAAAACAGGAAAAAAAAAACAAAGCAGAAGCAGAGACAGACAAGGAAGAGGTCTAAGGGCTAGGGAAAATGGGTGTGTTGTATGTTCTTTGTGACTCAGAAGTGAACTGCCTGACAAACGTGAAGCTAGCTAGATAGAAGTATTTATGATGGATTGCAGAGTCAAAGATTTAGAAACCAGGAATACAGAGGGAATAAAATAAATCTCAGAAAGAGAGAATCAATAAATAAGTGCAAGGAGCTGACACTAAAAAGCAGGTATTGTGAGCAGGGTAGGAAGTATGTATTAAATGAAACCGATCCTTTCCATGTGAAACACACTCCAGGGAAAACTAACATCAAACTTTGCAAACAATGTGAGGAACTGAATCAGTTCCTAGGGCAATGATGGATAATACAGTCAAGGGTGCATAGAACTAAGTTTCTAAAGCAAGTAACATGTTTTTCTTAACTACTTAACAATGTATAACAGACTGTAGTAAACATACATTTAATGTTTACGTCTAAGAAGAAATAAAAAATATTTTTGATGTAATAACTTGGGCGGTGAAAGGGAACATATGGGGGAAACAGAAAATTGAAAAAAAAGAGTAAAGAACAACCCACAGGTAAATGTGAAGTAAAAGAACAGTGGTGTATAATTAGCATAGCAAAGAGCTGTAACACTGTAAATAATAAATTGTTGGACTATCGCACTAAACCTGTGAGCAAAAGTAATGAGGGAACACCAATGAATGGGAATGCATTGGTATAAAAATATAGTGACATCGGTACTGGTTTAAGATACAATGTGAGGTGACAAATGGAAGGGAATAAAATAAAGTCTTAAAAAGTTCATATTCATGGCATACCCATGCACACACAAGAACCAGAAAGCCAAGATCTAGAGGCCAGGTAAGGGATACATGCAGTCTGAATATCAGTTCCTTCCAGTGAACATAATGTTCAGCTCAGTGGGTAAGCCAGGAGGAAGGGTTATGCATGATGGCATAATAGGGCAGAAGGAAAGGTTATGCTGGATGACTGGGAGGGGTGGCCAAAAAAAACAAAGAAAATATAAATGTTTGCATGGACTATTGGAGATTCTTCCTATATTATCAGAGAAAGGGTGATACAGGGAAAGCTAAAGAGGATGGGGAAAGTTTGTTCTGTTACAAGAAACAGATTGAAAATCAGAGATGGGAATATGATTCTGTGTTATGACGACCCAAAGGGAGAAATGGACAATAAGGCAAAGGGATAAAAGAGTGGTGTAGCAACTGCATTTTACAGAGGGTTTATGAAAACCATGCAGACACAGATAAGAAGTGAGACAGGCATATGGATCGCCTGACAAGGAAGGGTGGAAAGTCCATGCTGGACAATACATATATATATATATATATATATATATAGATATGCACCAGAAGGGCTGGAAAAGAGATAATCAGGAATTACAGTATCACCACAATGCCTGGAAAATGCAGATTATATAGAAGGAGGGAATATAACAAAAAGATGAGACAAGAAGAACTTGTGCAAGAAATAAAAGAGGGAGGGGTGATTGGACATATGGAGGGAAATGTATCCAAATGAGAGGGAATATGCCTTCACAAAAAATCATTTAAGTTTAGGAAAGTAGGCTAGATGGGTTCTTAGGGAAGCAAAACCTAAAGAAACTGATGGAAGAGATCCAAATACAAGAGAAACACATATCAGATCATGCAACCATGAGACTTAAATCAAGTATGGAGGAAAACAAGACATTGAGTAGGATTTGGAGGTGGCCTAGCAATAAATGAAAAAAAAAAAGATTTGAAGGAAACATTGCATGCATTAGAAAGGAATTCAGTATAGGACAATATGACAGACAGGGACAAACTTATGGGATGGGATCAAGGTCACCATCTGGGGAAAACTGATAAGTGCTGAAGGATGTAGAGAGAAAGAAAGAAAGGTTGACTGAGGAGGCTGAGAGAGAGAGAGAATGAGAGAGATGGGTGTTATAGAAGGAACTGAGAACAAAGTAGACAGCAAGCACTACATATCAAACAAAAGCAATAAGAAGGGAATTAGAGATTAAAATTATTACAAAGCAAGATATTCAACAACAGTACTGGAAGAGATACTGGTGCAGAATGAGGAAGGCACAAGGGAAGCAGAGTAACCAAGAATTACAAGAAGAAGCAGGCAGAGAGGTAGAGGTATGAAGGATAAGGAAATGAGATGGAAAATATTTAGAAGAAGATGAGCCGATCATGGAAAGATTAAAGGAATTATATATGGATGCTTACAAACAACAGCAAGGGACGGAAGTCACGGAATTAAATGGGGAAGGAATATAGAGGGATATGTGCTGGAGAACAACCTAAACGCAGGGGAGAGAAGATGAGATAAGGGAAGTCATTAACAAGTTGAAGGAAAGTAAAGCTAGCAAGCAAGATAGAGTCCTCCTAGATTTGTATAAATAGGTAAGGGAAGAAATTAAGGACTGCTAGAGGAGGAAGTCAAGAAAATACAGGGCTCAGGCACAAAAATCCAAATGTATGAGGAGAACTAGTATAACCATGATACCTAAAGAGGCAGGAAAAAGGGAGGCTGTGCAAACTTTTAGTTCTATATCATTGATTAACATATACATGAAAATGTTGGCAAAGAGATAGGCAATTAAACTGAATGAAATTGTGCTGAAAGTTATACAAGTTTGCATAAGTAACTTTGTGAAGGGAAGGAAGGCAGAAAACAATTGATGGGCTTGCTGGAATTTATGCACGTATTATATGAGCCATAGCCTGAGTCATAGATTTATGATTTAAACTAGAGACAGTTTGGGTTTGGTGTTATTTTGAGAAATTCTAAAGAATCTTTGATGTAAGGTATAAACTCTGATTTTAGTTTCAGCTTTTATTTTTTCCCATTGTTCAGTGGTGGATTTACTTGAATAATGATTTACATTTATGAAAAAAAATATTTTCATTAATAACATGGCCCAGATAAAATATATATGCAACTTCATTGCATTAAATTAAAGCTTACATAATGCTACAAAATTTGTCATGGATACCTTCTGTCAAACTATTACCAATTTTCAGATATTTATACTTCTTTAGTAATAAAATACTTATGTAAATAATTAAAATGTTGTTCATCTGGAAGTATTGCTGATTAGCATTTCACGTGCCAAATCACCATAGAGATTAGGAGTGGTTGCTTAGAAATATGGGATACTCAGTACCCAAAAATGTTACTTATTTTCAGGAAATATGAATAATTATATTAATAACTTGAACCAGGAGGGATTTATATGGTGCTCCATGGTTCCAAATGAAAGCAGACACAATAATGAACTTCTTTGCACTTAAAGTCTGTGTCTAGCAAACAGTCCTCTGCAATGTTTAAATGTATTTGCCCATTAAATATGTAAATATGCATATAAATCTTAATTATACAAGTATCTGAAAAATAGAGTGACATCTACAAAAACTGATTCACAACAAATTGAAGATCACAATTGCATGAACAAAAATCATTCTGACAGCCAGAGTCTATCTATTACAGTCAGATAGATATTTATTGTTTCTATAATTCAGTTTATATATTATATAATTAATTGTACAATATACAATTATCATTGCACCTGGTTGATATATCACTGCCACTATTGTGAAGAGAAATGTGTGGTGAGGAATTTTTATATTTAAGATTTTCTTGTAGCTTTTACAGTTCTTGAGATATATAGATCTGTTTACAGTTAAGTTGCAAAACTGCGTTCTCAGGAATTTAAGTCAGGTAGAAGCTGTCTAGCCAAGAAATCTGCAGGTGACAGAATGTATGAAATTCTACTCAGGGTATGTGTTAATGAATCAATTACATCTGGATTGCAATCTCTTTTCTCCAATTGTGAGGGTAGTGTCAGCAATAAACAGAATGCCACCATACATCTTCAAGGGGCTGGACTCTAGAAACAAAGAAATATAGTTTCCTTTTTACAGGACCATACCAGACCTCCTGTTCACTATGCAACTCTGGATGTCATACAAGGAAGGAGACATCAGAGGGCTGGGATGAATCCATATGAAGGCCATCACAAAGTTCCATGAATGGAGGGGATAACATATTAGTAAATCGAACTGCAAATGGAACTTGTCTTGCCTGAGACTAGAAAAGATAATTGAATCAAGATATTGGTAAATAAAATTATGTAAGAAAGATAGGAAGGAAGCATCATTTGCAGGAATATCTGTAGGAGTAGGAGGAGAAACCATCAGCAGGTTGTTCTACTGTCTAGAACCTTAATCTGTCCTTCAGATGATGGTTAAGCTGACATTCCATCAGTCTAAGCTGGTGGCAGCTCAGATGAATGTAGATGATCCCACAATACTTATCAAAGAGAGTAGTGGAAGTTCATTGGTATCCTGACCAAATTTCTGCAACTCAGTATAAGTACCATCTTGGATGCCCCCTGAAAAGAAGTCAGTGGCCTAGTAGGACTAGCCTATTCAACAAATGGCAAGTAAATTCATGGCTGAAGGGTGCAAAAGGTCCAGCGATTGCCATATGCAATGCTCATTCCTAAATAAGGAAAGTGATTGTACTGGATTTGATATGTCAATTGTAGAAGAATGTGATGCAGAACTTGAACATGGCAATTTGCAAAAAAAAAAAAAAAGCACTAAATCTACCAGCATATAAATATAAATAAAATGACCATACGCTGAAATTACTATCTCTGCTATTAAATGGTTTGAAAAAATGCGAATCTGATGTGAATTTGATAATTATGAAATTAATATTGTCTGCATCAATCCTAACATGTTTACTTTCTTTAAATTATCAAAGATTACTTAATTTGACAAACTAAGTACATGCACAAACACTGTACCAACAAATGATGAATTTTGCTCCTTCACTCTCCAAAAACATCCAAATAGATAAACAGAACACTGGATTAGAAAGAACTACACTCTTTGTTAGTGGACTTCCACTAATAAATAGTGCATTTCTTTCTAATCCAGTGTTCTGTTTATCTATTTGGACGTTTTTGGAGAGCGAAGGAGCAGAATTCATCATTTGTTGGTACATTACTTCATTTGACATTTGAAAACTGTGTTTGTATGGAAGACCATGACTTGAGTTCAAAGACCCAAAAGCATGAATACCATTGAAAATGTCAAAAGCAAAACTGAAACCAAAAGTTACTTTGATTTTATTTAAAATGTGTAATGCAGGGTGCTGCCAGCCAATGTACTCATGTTTTTTAAATATTCATTTGCAGTTTTTTTAAACAGCACAACAGATTCATAGGAAAATGATTAAAAACCACGTTGATGCAGGTGACACTTGAATTAGAGCCTAGGCAATAAATGTATTTCAAAGGTGAGTGAAATGATAGCTTTGTTATACCCTTCCCATAAGATATTCCTGAGGACTAACACCAAGGCAATGCAACTGGCTACGTGAATGGTGCTAGAATTTCACTGGTATGTTGAACTGGAAGTGATATGGATAACAAATGACCCTATGAAACTAATGATACCACTTTTGATATGTGATGCTATTGGCTGCTTGCTTCCTGATTCAGAAGTGCAGCTAGCCCTTCTGGTTTCCAGGGCCATTCCTCAAAATGGCACCCTCTCAACAATAAAGTCATCTCACACTTCAGGGAAAGTAAGAAAAAAAGAATATTATATTCATTAAACTGTAGTAAGCTACAAGCTACAAATGTAACAAATATTTTGCTATATCTACCAGGGAGATATGAGCATTTCAGCCCTGACCAAGAATGCTTTATTGGTGCTTCTTTCTAAATGCTGGCAATGCATTTAGACTACATACAGAGCACTGAAGCATTCCAGTAAATGTATTATCATCACTCACAAACTGAATGCTAGTAATGAAGAATGTACCCACTGACATCTTGTGCCTAGAATGGTTGCCGTCTTTGCCCCATTTTAGCTATGCCTCTGGCCTGAGTGCCTAAAAATTAATGTAAGAATGTAACATGAATCTAAGCAGAAGCTTGGTCTTATTGTTTTTATTGGTTATTTCACTATTTTGTGACAAAGCAATCTTCCATTTTGATAATTTAAGATAAATCAGTTCTATTATGCCCATTACATTTCTATTACACATTATGAAATAACTAAATTTCAATAAAACTGAATATAATACTGCTAATCAACTAAAACTATGTGCGTTCCATACAAATAATGCTGTAACAAGATAAAAAAATTTAAATAAACATTTAGTTGCATCATTTACCAGTTTAAAGACAGTTGTAATAAAAATGTATCTATTGAGATTTCAACTGTCTACAAAGATGGGAGTATCATAAAGGTTATGCTTCTTGCATAGTTGTATAACATTCATCCTATAGATCCCCCTTTCATTAATTTCAGTCTTTTTTTTCTTTACTTCGATCTCGACGGTTATTGTTGTTTGTAATAGTTGTTAGTTGAAAGGGCATATTGTGTGTATGTTCAAAACCTAGCGAAGAGAAAGCAACCTAGACCTTTAATAGTAAATGTGCAATCCTACCAGCAGAAGGAGTTGATTCTGACAAAACTGTGGCAGAAGAATAAAATACTAAAACTGGGAGACAGCAGAGTGTTTGTGGAGAATGCGAGTGAGGAATGGTATCTAAGGCCTTGGCCGGACCAAGGTTGGCTGTATGCACTGCCTTACCTTTATCCACAAGCTGAAGAAACTCTTTGTACTGTGACTTATTACCTTCTTTCCATTTTATAGTAATACTTTTCTTTTACAATCCAGTATAAGCCAGTGTAGTGATATATGGTCATGTTTTAAAACTTTAGGGACAGGACCATTGAGAAATACTCTTTTTGATTTGAGAGACTATCTGTCCATAAACATTGTACACATTTTCCCAATATGATTTAGTAAAGGTACATTTGTAGGTTCATAGGTTCATAGGTGTGTACTAGGCTAATGGCCCTGGAGACTTTACAAGCCTAGCCCATAGAAGTGTCCTGGCATCGTGCCACCCAATATTAGTTCCCAGTGCTTCTATCAAGTAGAGTCACTGGAGTGATCCCTGGGGTGAACTTTTTATTTCCCATCCACTTAACAAGATTTCTCTTGAAGACAGACAGCGAGGTGCTCTGCTTGACATGTATAGGAAGTCTATTCCAGAGCATGGGCAGTCTCTGGGTGAGGAACCTGTCCCTCCAGCATGTTCTGTTGATTGTGGTAATGAGGTTGAGGTCTCTGGAGCATGTGGTGCGGAGGGATTGGGATTTCTTTAGATGTAGCATTTCTAACAGAGCTCGGTCAGACATGGCTTTGTAAGTCAAGCAAAGATCGCCTCTAAGTAGGTGATATGAGACAGAGAATAGCTGGAGTCTTTGAGTCTGTCCATGTAAGACATGTGTTTAATGCCTAGGATCATCTTTGTGAGGTATTTCTGTGGCCTCTCCAGCTGTTGCAGGTGTCTAGTGAGGTACATGCAAAAAGGGGCATTATACTCAATGATTGGTCTAATGAGGGAAGAATAGAAAGAGACGATGACCTCTTTCTTCCTGGATGTAAAACGCTTGGCAATGAGATGTACATAGAAGGACTTTCTGACCACAGAGGCAATGTGGTGGTTGAAGTAGAGGTTGCTGTCAACCTATGTCCCCAGATCTCTTATAATGCCTTCAGTGTTCAGTGGGCTCCCATCAATGTGGTAATTAATGGAAACTGAGTTTTTACCAAAGGGGATGATGACACATTTTTTGGCATTAAGCTTAAGGCCATGGTTTCGAAACCAGGCATTGGTCTCACTGAGGCCTTTCTGTAGGATGTCTGCATCACTTGGGGAGTTAATAATGGCTCCAAGCTTTCAGTCATCTGCAAACGTGGTCAGCCAGAGTCCCTTTGTGTTGGCCTGGACATGTGAGAAGTAGAGGCCGAACAGGAGAGGACCTGGGACCGATCCCTGTGGCACTCCACTCGTGACTGGTCACAGTCTGACTTGGAGTCTAATACTTTCACACTGTGTATTCTATCTGTGAGCCAATTTGCAACCCACCTAGTGATATAGGAGTTGATGCCTAGTTTGGTGAGTTTATCAATAATTCCGGAGTGAGGAATGGTATCAAAGGCCTTGGCCAGATTGAGGTAGGCTGTATGCACTGCCTTACCTTCATCCACAAACAATATTATATTTCCAGTTTGGTATGAGCTCAGTCTTACATCTCCAACATTTAGTTTATGAATGTATAGTTATTTTCCCAATTCTATCAAGTGTAAAGAAAGCTCCATGCATACATCTATGTGTATATGTCTTCCAGAAGTACACCTGTGAAGTGTTTCCAACTAATTTTGAAATAGAGTTTTTATCTGTCTCAGATAGATTATAATGCTAATTTTGGAAAATAAAACTAAGTTGTAGTTTGAATTGGGGCACATCTTTTTTAAGAGGCCTTCTAATGCAGTGGTTGCTGTATTTTATTTACATTTGTATTTATGTCTAAGCAGGTCACCTTTGAGGAAAGATGATTTACAACTAATTTATATCCTTAAATGATGTATATTTGCTGTACTTTAGCCATTTTTATTTTATTTTTCCTGCTGTCTGTTGTTGTCCAAGCACATATTTTCATTTTAGTCCTCACCATTATAGCCATCTAAACTTTTTGACTTATTACAAGCCCATTCTTCTCAACTGTCCCTATTTTGGGGGATCATTCCTATTATCAGGCCTAATTTTTCCCTGCATGGTACGTACCTTTTTTACAGGTATGTCCCTATTTTCAGGTTTGATTTATACCTTCACACAATTTTTTGAATCCCCCCATCGTACAGGATATTTGAAGCTACCCAGTACACAGGACACTACATAACCAACATACTAGTTACACCAATTATTTAAAGAAAGAGGGCACACATATTACCACTTCCTTTTCAGAAGCAAAAATAAATGACTTTGTGTGATAGAATTTTGCAATATAGTTAATTAATGTCTAGATATTTTGCACTGTCTTTTTGATAATGTGCTTATATTTTTGTCAGTGTCTGTTTTTTAACTGAGTGTTTCTGAGTGGAATCCCACATTCCTACAGGAAGTGGGAAGAGTTATGTGCCATTTGGTATTCAAATTGTTTGCTAAGTAGATGTCCCAATTTTTGGCAGTATGGACCTAGTTTTCCAGGGCCTTTGTAACTATTTTCAACATCTGCAGGTTGAGCTGTATGTTAGCATCTGAAGACGCTGGGTTTTGAGAACTAGGGATAATGACGTTCAACAAGCAGGAAATAGTGTTTTTTGAGTGCTATTGGCCTAGCCTACCTCTGGTTTACAATAACAAGGCAAGCTATGAGGCACTGGCAACTATGACACATGTATAATGCCAATGCCTTCCCATCAGAAGTGCAAGAGCTGAAACTACAGGTAATCAATAAACAAGAGCTGAAATTGTTGGTCCTAAAACTCTGGAATGAATAATACTCTTTGAGTAAAAGAAAAAAATATCATTGAATTTCATAACTCCTCATTAGTCCATAAAAAAAATTTTCAAAGTGAAGGAGCTAGGGTTGCCACCTTTTCAAATGCCCAAGGTGGGACAATTTTTGTATGAACTTGACATTTTTTAGGACAAACCATGCCCATGGCTAGTGCAAAGGACAGAACTTCACTTTTGCCAAAATAAAAGCTTATTCTTATAGCACTCGAGATGCTTATGCTGCTTCATATAACATTTAGGTGTTTCATATACAAAACAATTGTTTTATATATCTATTAAAGAAAAGGTAGGAAATATTTTGTCCTAAAATCTCAGGACATTTGCCATTTTTTAGTTTTTCCCCCCACAGGACATAACTGCCCAAACAGGGACTGTCTTGTGGAAAGAGAAACCGGTTTTAATCTTATGATGAGCTGCATGGTCCAGCAATCCCTGTGAACAAAATACACAACTCCAAAATTGCTGTGCCTGTGAGTAAGGGAGGGGGGCAGCTCCAAAGTAGCACAGCCTAAAACAATATCTTTTCCCCTACATATGTTCTTGCAGTTCTCTTATTCTGAGTATCATAACAGTTAATACAATTTCAATAAGTGCCCTTTCCATGTGCCCACTGACAATCATCAGAAGTGCAAGTGCACATGCTGCTTGATAGGATAGACCATGAGTTGCCTTCTGTCTTGATGGCCATTCTCTGCCATGAGTCATCCTTGCAAATGACCTGATATGTCTCTCTTCTTCAAATGGGTGAGCTAACATCAGCTTCTCAGTCTGAAATTCTGAGGCTGTCTCATCTAGTATCTGGGTCACTAGCTGATACTAAAGCATTTGAGTCACAGTAAAAGCTTTATGCCTGTTTCCCACAGAATCAGTGGCTGTACAAACATTTTAGAAGTACACTGTCAAGCAAGTTATTTTAACAGACATGTCAGTAAACATAAGCACTTAGTTATTGCCAGGGCTCTCCCTTGCAAATTAAAATGTTTCACAGGGCCTTATATCCACAGTACCAGCTCTTCTCACAGTACCGACTGCAAGCTTAGAGCAATAATTGTGTCACTATTGTTGTATGCCCAGAAGCAAGTAATCACTTGGAAAATATGTCTCTCATAAACTGCTAACCTGCTAAGTTTAGCTATGAAGTTTGATGTAGATTATTTGGCTAATGTATTTTCTCTGTGATAACCAAACTCCCCATTTCATAAACTGTAGAAAAAAGTGAGTGAAAGATTTGTTGTTGTGCATAGTTTGAAATTATGCCAATTCTGTGCTCAGATGCAAAACTACTTGATTGTATTGACACCATGACTGATTATGCGGAAAAGGATAACATGCTTTCAGGACAGGATCCAGCCCTAGACATCAATGTTGGCATTTACATCAACTAGAAGCTTCACTCATCAGCATGACCAGCACCTGTCTCCTCAGTTACATAAAAAATGACATAAGAGCAATTCAGGTAACTTTGCTATAAATATTACATAATCACTTTGTTAGGTTTGCAGTCCAGATATTTTTTGCTACACCTCCAAATTCTGCCTATGATAATGAGAGGTATATCATTAACTCAACATTTTAACCTCTGAGGTAGTGAAAATGATCTATATGCATTCTTTTATGACTTTGGTATGTACAAAACAGTTAATTTTATCTGACATTAACAAACAGATACTCCTTCAAAGAACCATTGGTGCCTTAACTTGTTTAGCACTTTTTTCTTTTATTCTCAAGATTTCTTCAGAAGAAGTATTGATTATAAAAGAAGAAAGCCCTAAAGAAGATATGGCTCCAGTGGTTCCTCGGAGGAGTGTTTGGTTATTAATCTTGATTTCCTTAGACACTCAAATTATAGGGCTGATGTTTCTTGGTTTGGCATTTTGTCTGAAACTTAGACAGACAGATATAAATGATTTGTATATCAATTTGATAGTTATTTGTATGACTAAGAAGCTAACATTGTGTATGTTCTGAGATGAGCATCTACATTGAGAGTCATGAGCCACAATTTAGGGCTGCAAAATGTTGTAGTAAGAAGAATGTGCAATATTTTTTTCTCTTTAAATACTCCCCCAGATTCAGCAAGCCCTGCACGGTGTGCAGGACTAGTGCAGGAGCTCCAGCAGGCAATATGTCTGCCGTGCGATCCGGGAATAAGCTGTAAGGACGTGCACAAGCGCTCCTGCACTAGTCCTGAATAGACTCAGGCCCTGTATGCAAATTACTCCATTTGCAGGTGAAATCCATGCAAATGAGGTGAATTTGTGATCCAGGAAGCCGATTGGGCAAAAAATAAAATAAAATAATCTGTAAGGATGTGCACGAGTGCTCCTGCACTTGTCCTGAACAGACTCAGGCCCTGTATGCAAATTACTCCATTTGCAGGTGAAATCCATGCAAATGAGGTGAATTTGTGATCCAGGAAGCCGATCGGGTGAAAAATTAAATAAAATCCCTAGAATAAGCATTCTAACCAAAATCATTATTTTGCCATTATACTCAATGGCAGACTGAAGACAACAAGGCAAGTGAATAGTGGTTGTTAAGGGGGGAGGCTCAGTGTGGGACATGTAACTATGCATTAGCAGGCAATCCTATGCAAATGAGGGGAATGATACTGAATCCCAGACGTCCCCTGCATACTAGTCAGCACCCAACAGTGCAAGAGCAGGAATAGCTTGGTGCAAGCCTAGGAGTTAGCTGACATCATTGGGGTGTGTGTCAGGCATACTGTAAGCAGGCTGGGCCCTGTGGCTCGGGTTTGCCCTTAGCTTAGCAGAGCTAAGGAAGGGGGTGTGTCTGAGGCTGCCTACCACTCTTTACATTGCCTAAGCTGGTGTGAAGGGAGAAAAAAGTAAACCAGGAAATAGCAGCTCTGTGCACATGTGAGCATTGTGTTTGAGCGGCGCACCCATGGGTGTAAACAGGAAGGCAATGGGAAGGGAAAATAGCAGTAGGAAGGTAATCTAGGAGAACTAGCATAGCTGTCAGGTGAAATGTATCAGAATCATCCAATTACACAGGCAGCAGACCAGCCCAGCCCAGAACAATACTATAAACTATGCAAACACCTTTCCCTCTGTTTTTTTCCCACATACTCTACACAACCGGTGTATATAAGCTGGGAACTTTTAACAAACAAAAACAACAAAATAATAGGGGCTGCAGCAGCTATCAGACATAAACAAGTGGAAGAGGCTGAGGGTGGTGAGGATGAGAATGCTGTTGACCATCCCACAGTGAGGAGATGGAGAAGGGTGTACAGACCCAGGGTAACCTACCAGGGGCTACAAGAGCTGGAGATAGTGGAGCACTAAAGGGTGGACAGGGACCTCCTACAGCAAATTGTTGAGCTGTGCCGGCCACGGCTGACACACAGAACTAGCAGAGGGGAACCCATCCCAGTGGATACCAAGGTATGTGTAGACCTAGGAATACTAGCCACAGGTACCTCCCAAAGCCCAACTGGGGATATCATGGGGATCTCACAGGCATGAGCATCCAGGGTATTCCACCAGTTCCAGGATGCCATGTCAGCACATGCCAGTGAGCACGTATATTTCCTCAACACCCGTGAGGTGCTGGCCAGCAATATGCATTTCTTCCACCAAATAGCAGAATACCCTGAGGTAGTGGGTGCTATAGACTGCACACACATATGCATCAAAGCACCACCCAGTGAGCGGGGTAGGGTCTACATCATCCACAAGGGCTTCCCCTCCATCAACTGTCAGGTTGTGTACGATGCCCAGGGCATTATAATGAATGTGTGTGCTGGCTGCCCTGGAAGCTATCATGATTCCCACATCTGGCATCTGATGCAGCTGTACCAGAGATTTGCCAATGGGAACATCACTTACAGTCACCTAGTAGGGGATGCTGGTTAAGCACTGGAGCCATGGCTGATGACATCCATCAGAAATGCACTCACACTCGAACAAGAACTCAATAATGAGGCACACGCACAGACCAGAATTATAATAGAACATGTGTTTGGGATGCTCAAGTCACGGTTCTGGTGCCTGGACACATCCGTTGGAGCCTTGCAGTGCTCACCATCTACATGTACTCAAATTGTCATCATATGTGCCATGCTACACAATATGATCCTGCGGAAACAGCTGCAGCAGGAACAGCATGGGGCAGAGCCACACAGCCCCCCACCAATGCCAAGGCTTGCACAGGCAGAGTGACTCAGAGGAGGAACAACATGAGCCTGCCCCAGTAGGCAGATGGAGGCGCGCCCAGTATGCCCTGGCCTTGGCAAAGAGGCAAAGCATAGCGCATACACTGACACAGTAGGGACCCAGGGAATGACACCTCTCTCTGACTCACACATACAGTAAAAGGGATGCCAAACATGACACTACCTGTGATCAACCATATATAGGGATTGTGCTATGTGCATCCGACATAGGCAGCTCTACAGCATCATCCTCAATACTGGCACACCCACAAGCTAAGTCAGTCTCCTTACCAATTGGCGAATGGAGTAGTATGTCTTGTTACTTGTATTTATGGTATATATGAGAGCATGCAAGGGGATTGGGTGGCTGAATGGGATGCCAGCAGATAGTAGACACCTATAGTGGCAGCATGTGATCTGTAACAATTACTGGTGTCACCATAGCAGCCATTACTACACATGTTGACAAAACCCACTGCAGGAAATGTGCTGGGCCACATGTGTGTCCATATGACACACACATGCCAGTCAGGGAGGTTCACATACCCAACAACAGTCTCAGCCAGCAGGACAGGTGTAGACAAACACAAACAAAGGTTGTGCTAAGGCCTCTGAAAGATGCCTATGGGTAAACTCCCCCCAGGCCTGCAAAGACAGACTGCATCAAGTCAGGCAGTGGGATGTTAGTTCTGAAGGGTAGGAAGTCAGAAACTAATATGTAGAGCAATCAAACCTAAGACCTGTAGTACACTGTTATGCCTCTAGTCAGCATGATAGGTTAGAATACAGAATGAAATGGAGTACCTGATATACCAATACAGTCATAGCAAATGTGTACAAGTGTCAGGTGTGCCCCCCCAATCCTGTGTAGAAATGTAGAAACAGTCAGGTTTGCCCCCCCCAATCCTGTGTAGACATGTAGAAACAGTCAGGTGTGCCCCCTAATCCTATGTAGAAATGTAGAAACAGTTAGGTGTGCCCCCTCAATCCTGTGTAGAAACGTAGAAATAGCCAGGTGTGCCCCCCCATCCTGTGTAGAAATGTAGAAACAGTCAGGTGTGCCCCCCAAACTTATGTATAAATGTAATAACCGTCAGGTGTGCTCCCCCAATCTTGTGTAGAAATATAGAAACAGTCAGGTGTGCCCCCAATCCTACGTAGAAATGTAGTAACAGTCAGGTGTGCCCCCTATTACTATTTAGACATGAAGTAACAGTCTGGTGTGCCCCCCAATCTGATGTACACATGTTGTAACAGTCAGGTGTGCCCCCTCCAATCCCATATAGAAATGAAGTAACAGTCAGGTGTGCCCCCCTCCAATCCAATGTAGACATGTAGTAACATGTATGAGTAGGTATATTGCCAGTGGAGCACAGATGACCTGAGGTGGCCAAAGTAGCAGGATAGATTGTAGCATGTGTACAATATGCAGGTATGCATGTGTTAGGTTGGTGTGTGTTTCATATTTTGTTAGAGTGGTCAGTATGTATGCATGTTGAGGTTTGACCTGGTGGCCATTGCCCACTACTGCCGATGACAGAGCCATGCCCTCACAATTGCAATGCCAGAGACAATTCACCCCAGTATAACACATGCTAGCAGTAAGCCACTGTAAATGTATGGTGGCAATATGTGTCACCATCCGAAGGATGGACATGGTATGACTGTTGGGCTAGATATACAAGCAGTACACAGGGAAAAGTACCCCAGACACACAGTATATAATGTGTAACTGTAAAATGGATACACCCTTGGAATTGTACATACAGGTATGCATCACATTGTCTAGGCTTGTAGTAGGGAATACCAATGTCATCTGGCCGAACACTTCAGATCACAAAGGTGATAGGACTGTTGTATTGGGAAATGGCTGGTGACCCTGCACAAGCCAGCATAACTGGAATGTCCCATGCATATCTGTGAGTCAGATGCAAGTAGTACCCATAGCACACATGAACCCAGCTCACCCAAACACCACCCACAGGTACCTCGCTGGTCGTATCCCTGCTGTTGGGAATGGATACAATATGACCCCCACCTGTGTATGGCAATAGCAAAAGAATGCAGCATGCATTGCAAGTGTCCCATGCAGGTGTGTCCCTAGCTGTAAGAAGCACCCTGCCAGCATCCACACCACCTGATCAATACTGATAGAAAGTATTGGCATGAACACCTAGCACACCTACCCTGTCACCCTAGAGGAATATACTGTATGGCAGTCTGGGACTGTAGGACTGACAGAATACAATGGCCTGCTTAAGCTGGCCTGCATCATCATCAAATGGCCTACAGGCCTCTGCCAAAGGCCTGCGTCTCACCTGTACTGCCAATGTATGTTATGTCATGGGCACCAAATAACATAACACAATCCACATAAGCCATATGCAAGGCCAAGTGGACATACCACAGTAACATGTCCACAATGTCCAACTGCATGAACTGTGGACCAACATCAAAACACAGCTGTGATGAGGTGATAACTATAGGGAAAGTATCAGAGAATGTATACATAATGTATGGAAGAAGATAGAATAATACAGGGGGGTGGGAGCATGGGTAGCATGAAATGTGCAAGGTCCAACACACAGCCATGTACACAAACTATCCCTGACTGCAAACACAAATATGACTGGCTACAAACCTGCCCAAACACCACAATAGGGGTAATGTCCTGATTTATGACCACTGCCTCTGGATAACCTATTTGAATCGGTACAGCTGTGAGATATTGCCACAGCAAGGTAAGGCCATACTGTGATGTTGATGGATGTACAAGTATGGGGTCTCCTGCCTGCACTGTACCAAGGTGCTGAACTGGATACACAGACCCAGCAGCAAATGTCTGCAGCTCCCCGTCCAAAATGGCATAACTTTCCATGAATATATAGGCGTTTGACCACAATACTGGACACAATCTAAAGAGAAAAGCAGTGACACCGCCACAGATGACTGGCAAACTTATTAATGATGAGCACAAATCTTTTACTGAAAACTTGAGACATAAAATGTGGCAAGACAAAAATAAAATCCCTTTCAAATGATAAGCGCTTTCAGAAATACCTTCTTCAGATCATAAAGGAAACAGGAACAGCATGCTTTTAAAAGATATGCACAATCGGCTTCAGTTTGTTCTGCCAAAGAACCAATTGGAAAACTGCCAATTAACAAGCTTGAAGAGAAGTACTTATTTGCATAAACCAATCATCAGAGTATCACAAGCCAATCACAGCCAGGTATTATCCTTGAGCTCCAATCAGGAAACTTGCCAATCAGTGCACTTAAAAGAAAACACACCTTAACATCAACCAATGGCTGTTCTCCTATGCTTCAGAATAGATCACAGAGGAACTACAATGTAACTGTCACTCACTGTAGAAATTAGCCACTGGTATCCCTCAGCATTACAGACTCTGTGGTGCAAGTGCTAGCTGTGCATCATGACTGTACAAGGCAGTAGTCATCTAGCAGCTGTATACACATACCTGCAGAATATAAACCTGCATGTGCCTCAGTGTGGTGTGTCTACCTCTACATGAATGGGTTATGGCCCATGCACACACACTGCCCTCCCTATAGCCCTACTATGACAAGCCTGCTGATGTCATTCACTTTGAAATACACCTTTGGGAAAGGGGTAACCCAGTAATCTCTATGGCGTGTCCTATAACTGTGCAATGATGTAGTGTGATAAACCAGTTAGGGAGGAGTTCTAATCACAGACATGGCAAGTGTGTGTGTGTGTGTGTGTGTGTGTGTGTGTGTGTGTGTGTGTGTGTGTGTGTGTGTGTGTGTGTGTGTGTGTGTGTGTCGCTGTCTGTGTAGTGAACAATGCTTTTTAGGCTAGTCACACTCACTACAATTCAAATGTCCTACTTTGGCAAGGCTGCTGATGTCATTCACTTTGAAATACACCTTTGGGAGAAAAGTAGCCCACTAATCTCCATGGCGTGTCCTATAACTGTATAATTCGGTAGTGTGATAAACTAGTTAGATAGGAGTTCTAATCCCAGACATGGCAACTGTGTGTGTCTATGTAGGTAGCAATGCCTTTTTAGGTTAGTCACACTCACTACAATTCAAATGCCTTAGTTTGGCAAGGCTGCTGATGTCATTCACTTTGAAATACAACTTTGGGAAAGGAGTATCCCAGTAATCTCTGTGGCGTGTCCTATAACTGTGTAATGCTGTAGTGTGATGAACTAGGTAGGTAGGAGTTCTAATCCCAGATGTGGTGACTGTATGTGTCTCTGCCTGTGTAGGAAGCAATGCTTTTTAGGCTAGTCACACTCAGTACAATTCAAATGCCCTACTTTAGCAAGGCTGCTGATGTCATTCACTTTGAAATACACCTTTGGGAAAGGAGTAGCCCACTACTCTCTGTGGCGTGTACTATAACTGCGTAATGCTGTAGTGTGATAAACTAGTTTGGTAGGAAATCCCAGACATGGCAAGTTGTGTGTGTGTCTCTGTCTGTGTAGGGAGCAATGCTTTTTAGGCTAGTCACACTCACTACAATTAAAATGCCCTACTTTGGCAAGTCTGCTGATGTCATTCACTTTGAAATACACCTTTGAGACAGAATAGCCCAATAATGTCTCTGGTGAGTCTTATAACTGTGTAATACTGTAGTGTGATAAACTAGTTAGATAGGAGTTCTAATCCCAGACATGGCAACTGTGTGTCTGTGTAGGGAGCAATGCTCTTTAGGCTAGTCACACTCACGACAATTCAAATGCCCTACTTTGGCAAGCCTACTGATGTCATTCAGTGTGAAATACACCTTTGGGAAAAGAGTAGCACAGTAACCTCCATGATGCGTCATATAACAGCATTATGCTGTAGTCTGATATAGTACTTTGGTAGGGGTTCTATTCCCACACATGGCAAATGAGGATGTTTGTGTGTGTGTGTTTCTTTGCCTGTGTAGGGAGCAATGCTTTTTAGGCTAGACACATTCAAAACAATTCAAATGCCCAACTTTGGCAAGCCTGCTGATGTCATTCACTGTGAAATACACCTTTGGGAACTGCGTATCCAGTAATCTCTGTGGTGTGTCCTATAACAGTTTAATGCTGCAGTGTGATATTGTACTTTGGTAGGGGTTCTATTTCCACATGTGGGTGTGTGTGTTTCTTTGACTTTGTAGGTAGCAATGCTTTTTAGGCTATTCACACTCACTATAATTCAAATGCCGTACATTGGCAAGCCTGCTGATGTCATTCACTATGAAATACACCATTGGGGAAGTAGTACTCCAGTAATCTCCAGGGTGCGTCCTATAACTGCGTAATGCTATAGTGTAATAAACTAGTTAGGTAGGAGCTCTAATTCCAGACATGGCAAGCATGTGTGTGTCTGTGTTTGTTATTCATATCCTGTGTAGGTGGCTGTGAGTGTGTAACGACTGGACTCATTGTAAAGCGGGTTTTGCAAATTTCTTATATGGTGGCCTTATTATATGTCACAATGTCCATCTCACAAGAATAACAGATGTGAAATAGCCAAGAGGCTGGGGTGCCAATCCATACCCCTACATGTGACATCAAGGCCTGACAAACAAAGTTAGTAACCCTTGTATTACCCAGAGAACACTCTCAACCCATGTCTCATACAAAAACACACTTGCCTAGGCAACAACCGCTATGTTAGTAGTACCCTGCATATTTCCCACAGATAGTAACCATGGTGTGATTGCAGTGGACTACAGAGTGCATGGCACCCTGTCCATCAGTACAATAGCCACATACATGCATACAGTCTG